>NW_006922000.1:1157971-1164830 GCF_000298275.1 Orycteropus afer afer
ATAATTACAACTTGAAATGGACATAAGCAAGACAGAGAGGACCTTTAATTAACCCATTTTTAAGCAAAGAGATTAGTAGAAGGATCTGTTTTCTGGGCATGTGAAGTGCTACATTTTTAAGAATTCTGGAAAGTTATGGGTACAAGGTTTAACACTTGTGAAATTGCTTCTATGGAAGAGAAAGAGAAGATATGGAGATGTTTCTGGGGGAAGCATTGAACAGAATATTTTCTCTATATTCAAATCTTTAAGATTTTGAAATAGAAGTCTCCTCTCTTTAGAGGGGAACATCTTGCTGGTCATACATGTATATATTTTAGATAGGATCTTGAGACGTTGCCTCTGTATGATTATGTGAATAGTCCCGATTGGTACAGTCTTGTTAATCACAAAGTCCATGCCACGATTGCAGCGAGGCTGATAGCTGAGAACATGTCTTTCTTCCTCCTCACTCCAGATTCTACCGCAGCCACCACCAGTACAGAGCTCTGTGGCATAGTGGATAAGGCACTTGACTGCTGAGGTCAGCAGTTTAAACCCACCGGCTGCTCCATGGAAGGCAGACAGGGCGATCTACTTCCATAAAGATGTATAGCCTTGGAAACCCAATGGGGGTCACTATGATTTAGAAATGACTCAATGGCAGTGAGTTTTACCACCAGTACATACCTAGTCAGTCAACAAGTCCAATGACTTCTGTCTCTGTGACTTCTCCAGATTTCATCAGCCCCCCTCCATCCACACTTCATCACTTCCAGACCTTTAGCCCCCATCACAGGACTTTTTCTCCAGAACCGTATGTTCCTAACTGGTCTCTCGCCCTCCGGACTTCCTCTGGTGCCATCCGTCCTCACACCACCACAGTGGCCTTTCCAAAATGCAACTCTGAACATGTCCTTCTCTTGCTAAAAATTCTTCACTGTTTCTCAACTGTCTAGGTTAAACCCCCAAATTAAACTCACTCCAGTTCCCTGGTAACTGCTCAAAGCCTTCTTGCTTGCCACATCTCTAGCAGCCAAGCCTTCACTCCCCACTGCACAGGGAGGGAAAGCATGTACAGTGTTGCTGTTGTGTGTTGTCAAGTGGATTCCGACTCATAGCAGCCACATAGGACAGAATAGAACTGCCCCATAGGGTTTCCTGGGCAGTGAATCTTTACAGGGGCTGATCCCCATCTCTTTTCTCCTGCAGAGTCACTGGTGGGTTTGATCCAATGACACTTCTGTTAGCAGCCGAGCACTTAGCCATTGCACCACCAGGGCTCCTTATAAATACCTTAGGGTAATGACTGGTGCAAAGTGGATGCTAAATAAATGATGGTCAATGTATATTTGTCTTTGACCTTGTCCTTCTTTTTTTGCTTCTTCTCCTCTTCCTACACCGTCTTTTCCTTCTCCTCCTGCTGCTGCTTCTCCTTCTTCTCTGTCCCTGTCTCCTCCTCTTCCTCCTCTTCTTCACCTTTCTCCTTTCCCCTTCTTTCCCTTCCTTCTCCCCTCCTTCTCTTCTTTCCCATCTAATTTATTATTATCACCATCACACTAAACTCTCAAAAGAAAAAAGAAAAGAAAAACTGAACTCACTGCCATTGAGTCAATTCCGACTCATAGCAACCTCCTTGGGTTTCCGAGGCAGTAAATCTTTATGGAAGTAGATTGCCCAGTCTTCCTTCTGCAGAGTGGCTGGTGGGTATGAATGGCGAAATTCTGGTTAGCAGTCAAATGCCTTGGGCACTAAACCACCAGAGCTCCTTACACTAAGCTCCAGCCATCCAAAATGAATAATAGCTAAGAGACGCTCTGACTGTAGGCATTTCTTTGCTGACCATTTTACATCCTGTATCTCATTAATTTCCTGCATTTCCTTCTCAGAATCTAGCACATTGCCTGGTATGCACTGGGTATTCAGTATGCTTGTTATTTCGATATGCACAGCTCATGTAATAACAATGGGTGTTTGTTGGCACTTAATATGCATGTTGAAAATGTTTATGATTGTGAAAACGTGGGTGCTGCATTTCAAAGAGCTGTATAGGGTTGGCTGAACTGATTTGCTGGATATTAAACAGAACTATAGTTACAGATTGGGCAATCTACTTCCATAGAGATACTGCCTCGGAAACCTAAGGACGGGTCACTATGAGTCGGACTGGACTCGACAGCAGTGAGGTTTTTTTTTTGTTTTTTTTTTTGGTTTGTAGATACAGAAGGGTTAACCTGTAAAAGTGTTAGGTATCTTGGGTAATTTGAGATGATGCCTCAGTACAGCAACAACTGGAACTTGTTAGGGATCCTGATAAAGTCTGAGATGGGAATAGAGGCCACATTTTCACACAGACAGCACAGTACATTTAAAGTGGGTTAGCAATGGAGAACTTTATTTTCTCTTTAATGTGGTACTCTCTTTTCCCCGATATCTTGTGTAGATAATGTATAACTCTTTACGTATGCATAGGTTTCCCCCTCCAAATCAAAGAAGCTCTAAGCATCTCCATCAGCTGACAGTACCTTATGTTCAACTCTGCTGATGGGGGATAACGTACAACAACCAAGGAACCGAAGGTCTGTTTTTTTTAAATTTTTTATGGTGATTTGGGTGCCGTGTTACAAAGCAGATTTGTTTGACATTGAACAGTTCATACACATTTTGTTTTGTGACACTGATTACATTCCCCACAGTGTGACCTCTCTCTCCCCCCTTCCTCCCTGTGGTCACCCTTTCCTTCTGTCCTTCTTGCCCATGCCTTCCTGCCTCCCTTCCTGTCTCTCTGTGCAAACACTGCCCTTCTGATCTCCTGCGGCTAACTGCTCTAAGGAGTGCATCTCCCTGCTGTAGTTGTTTGGCTCATAGGCCTGTCTGCTGTTGTTTGGCTGAGAGTTAAGCCATGGGAGTGGGTTCTATTCCAGGCCTGCAACGTGACTCGAGGCCATAGACTTGGAGGTTTCATCAGTCTCTGTCAGACCAGTAAGCTTGGTCTTTTGCAGATTTTGAGTTTTGTTCCACATTTTTCTCCCGTTCTGTCTAAGATCTCCAACTGTGATGCCTTTCTGAGTGGTTGGCAGTGAACCATCTAGTTCTTCTGGTCTCAGGGTCATACAGGCTGAGGTTCTCATGGTCCATTAGTCCTTTGGACTGACTGTTTCCATGAGTCTTTGATTTTCTTCACTCTTCTTTGCTCCAGATGGAGGGGAGACTAATAGTTGCATCTTAGACGGCCACTCGCAAGTCGCTACTCAAAGAAGTAAAACATAAACCAGTGTTTTTGTGTACTATGTTATGCCAATTGAGCTTTATGTCCTCTGAGACCATGGTCCATGGCCTGCAGGCCTAGCGACTCACTCCTTCAAGGTGCTCAGTTGTGGCTAAGATATTATCCTAACCTTACCCCCTGTCAGCCTGAAACTGTATATGGACATTGTTATTTTGTTGTTGTTGTTATGTGCCGTCGAGTTGGACCCGACTCATAGCGATCCCTCCTTGGGTTTCTGAGGCAATATCTCTATGGAAGTAGATTGCCCAACCTTATAGCACATACAAATATATATGTAGGAACATTGTCTGAATGAAAATCTGTATTTTTAAGATTAGTGGAAGTAAGTACCACAGTGAGCAACAGGGCTCACTGTGAATGTTGGTCTCAGGACGGATCTGGGCCCACATTTTCAGCAATCAGTAGGTGGGTACAGTGCTTTGAATGATGACTCGCTAGGTTGTTAAATTACTACTGTCTTCCAAGAAGTCTGTCCAAAGAGAGGGATTCACAGGTTCAGCGTCTGACACATTTTATTCTTCTCACAAAGATGTGAGTTCCTCCAGAACCAGGAGCAGGCCTCGCGGCCTATGTAGTTAGGAAGTACTTCAGATGATACAGATGTAAGCAACAGGCCCATGTTGCAATAGTTCCCAGGTGAGCAATCGGCCCCTGAAGGGCCTTGAAGAGGAAAGCAGGCAGGATGCTCAGCACTGGTGTCGGTGACAATGTCGTCTTCTGAGCTTTTCCATCCCTTCGCAGGACCCAGGCTGGGAGCTCAGTTATGGCCAGAGACGTTTTGGTTTCCTAAGGGATGGGCAGCCATGGATAAAAACCTTCTCTTCCATTTGATGGGACCAGACACTTGCTATTGAGACAGAAACAGGCCCAAATGTAGGTCCCGTGTCCTTAGAGCCAAATCAGGTCTGGCCATGGAAGAACTGAGTACAGTTCTTTCCTGGGCCTTGCCCTATGTGTCCTCCCTAACATTCCCCTCATCAATCCTGATATCCTCACAGACCACATGTATCTGCGTGATCCCAAAGCCCCTTCTGTGCTCCCTGCTACTTGACGTTCCATGGAAGCTGTCCTACGTACGCTAACTGGGTTGAGCAACTGACTCCTTTCCCCTGTCTCTCCCAGCCCTGTTGTTGTTGACTCTGACCTATACCAACCCGTTGGGACAGAGCGCAACTGCCCAATAGGGTTTTCTTGGCTGTAATCTTTCTACGAACGGATTGCTAGATCTTTCTCCCATGGAAGCGCTGGGTGCATTCTAACCAACAGCCTTTCAGTTTGCAGCTGAGTGCTTAACCATTGAGTCACCAGGGCTCCTTCTCCCAGCCTTAGTGGAGGACTTAGTGAGAGTTAGGGAATGGTCTTGGGTGTTAACGACAATACATTTGGCTATTACTGTTGCAAAGTTGGTACATCGTGATGGGCCCAAGTGAGAGCGTAGCTCCGGGTGGAGGAGGGTGACTGTGACATTTCCTGATGTCTTTGTTCACCCCAGATCATGAAGATGATTCTTCCCACTAGAGTAAAGTTGAGCGGCTTCCCTCCCCACCATGTCACACTCGTAAACAAGACGAGGCGATGCAGGGAGGAGAGCCTGTCATTTCCTCATGGTTATGAAGAAGCCTTTTGGAAGGAGGGAGATAGGGAGCTACAGAATTGCCCAAAGGCCAATTTTTGTCACTTTCCATGTACACTAAGCATAGAATAATCTGACTTCAGAGGGAATAAAGTGAATTTCACACACAATGTCATACTGTTGGACAGAAGGAAGATTTCCAAGTCTTGGGTGACCCTTGGCTCTGGTACATAGAGAAGTGGTTTCTCCCATACTCAGCATGGACATAGGAAATGATACGGTAGAATGATTTCATTATGTTTTTGGTGAACACCGAGACATTTGGTTTCATTTTAGGGAGAAGACAGTGAGTGGCCCTAGGGCCACAGCATGTTTGCCAGATCTGCTCACTGTTCCTGCTTTAACCTAAAACTTCTTTTTTTTTCTTTTTTAAATCTGATTTTATCAACAGAGTGGGTTGTTATGTCTTCACACATCAGCCTCCCTCTGAAATCCTTTTTGTTTTGCTTTGTGCTGGATTGTGGACGTGCAAAAGGCAGGGAGAGAGGGGTGGACCACATAGGTTCAATTTCTGTTGTCTCTAGCAGCTGGGTATCATTCAGTGATAAATACCCCTTGCAGCCCAGTGGATGCCAACTCATAGTGACCCTATAGGACAGAGTAGAACTGCCCCATGGGGTTTCCCAGTCTGTAAATCTTTATGGAAGCAGACTGTTACATCTTTCTCCCTCAGAGCAGCGGGTGGGTTGCAACCAGCAACCTTTTGGTTTGCAGTCGCGTACTTAACCACTGTGCCACCAGGACTCCTTCAGAGGTAACTAAGTAGTCCCAAGTATGCTTTTCTTTTAAACCCAGCATAACTGGATGTTTTCCATGCCTTTGATTGCTCGGGAAAGTCCAGAGTGTTGGATGACATACTGTTCCCCGAGATACTGATAGTGACAATGCACACAGTGAAATGACAGCCACTCTTTCTCAAGGGTCTACCAAATTATGGGACCTTGAGGTCATTCATTCATTGACCTCACACCAACCCTCTGTGGTAAAGGTTTGTGATTCTTTCTTTGTAAGTGAAGAAAATGAGGATCATTGACTTTAAAGAACTTCTTCTAGGTCTCTCTGGATGCCATCAAGTCGATTTCAACTCATAGTGGCCCCATATGGCAGCGTAGAACTGCCTTGTAGGGTTTCCTAAGCTGTATTCTTTAAGAAAGCAGATCACCACTCCAGGTCTTTCTCCTGCTGAACCAAGCACTTAACCTTTGTGCCACCAGGGCTCCTAGGTCTAAAAGGAGGTTCATTGCTTTGGGTGGCAGTCCCTAGGTTAACATCAAAGAGCAGTTCTTTTGTTGTTTTTCATTTGTTTTG
Source organism: Orycteropus afer afer (assembly GCF_000298275.1). Lineage (NCBI taxonomy): Eukaryota > Metazoa > Chordata > Mammalia > Tubulidentata > Orycteropodidae > Orycteropus > Orycteropus afer. The sequence goes on from NW_006922000.1 coordinate 1,164,181, forward strand.
GTGTTTGTTTGCTTGTTTTGTTTTATTCTAACATAAGTAGCTTCCTAAAGATTATGTAATTTGGCATCTCATTCTGAGTGAAGCCAAGGAAAAGGAGAAAGGAAAGGGGAGACAAAGGAAATAGATGCAGGCCATGCTTTAAGGTGATGTTTAGAAAATGGAATCATGAAAAGAGAACCCCCACCAGAGGGACTAATGTCAGATGAGATGCCGGTCTTTGTCTTGGCCACGACCTTCTTAAAACAAATGGTTGTCAGGTGGATTCCAGCTTATGGTGACCTTGTGTGTGTCAGAGTAGTGCTATGTTTTATAGGGTTTTCAGTGGCTGATGTACTGGAAGTAGAATCACCAGGTCTTTCTTCTGGGGTGCCGCGGGGCAGACTTGACCCTCCAACCTTTCTGTCAGCAGGCCAGCGAGCACGACAACCCTTTGCACAATGCCACCGACCTCCTGGTTTCCTCTAAGCTGTGTCGGCTTCATGTGTGAAGGTGCTCGCTCTGTCATTGTCCCTGGGGGCTCCTTGCAGACACCAGGGAAAATGAATCTCTGCAAAGCTTCCAGTTTCCAGGCACAAACACCTTGGTATGGACATTATAAGACATACATATGTTGGAACATTTCTATTGATGATGGAGACACTCAGTGTGGA
>NW_006922000.1:1166555-1167247 GCF_000298275.1 Orycteropus afer afer
AGCATTTGACTGCTAACTAGAAGGCTGGTGGGTTTGAACAACCAGCCAGTCCTCAGAAGGAAGATTGAGCAACCTACTTCCGTAGTGATACCACCATGGAACCCAAGGAGGGGTCACTATGAGTCAGATCCAACTCAATGGCTGTGAGCTTGGTTTTTGGAACTTTTATTTTCCCTCTCTTGTATTTTTCACAAGCTGTTTTTTCTTTTGTTTTGTAATTTGGGCAACACAAATCTCTTACCTCTCTGTTGCAGGATTTTAATGGCTTGTTTACCCAGTTTTGGCAACTCTTCTACTCCCTGGAGGCTGTAGATACAGGAGAGGAAGAAGGGACGTCACACAGCCGTTCCTTTTCCATTTTTCTTTCTCAATTGATCTTCCAGGCCTCAGCAGTCATGGCCACCAGGAGGCAAAAGAAGAGAGCGGAAACCTACCCAACTTTGCTTCCAGCGCCTCCTCAGTGAGGGACCGTGAATCTTCCTTTATCTTCCCAGCAGCACGCAGAGCAGTCGCGTTTCTGCTGGAGGAGGGGAGCAGTCCTCAGAGGGGCCTAGTCCACGTCTGGGCTGTGCCCCTTCCTCTGTTCTCTGCCTTTCAGAAACAGATGCGGCTTCATTAGTCTACTTGTTTCAGTTACGTAGACCCGGCCTTTGCACTGGGGCAACTAGTGGTACCCACTTTTCGTACTTGAC
>NW_006922000.1:1168452-1169470 GCF_000298275.1 Orycteropus afer afer
ACTCTCTAACCCAAGGTCCCCATGCATCAGAATTGACTAGTTGGCAACTGGTGGAGTCAAGTTGTGTTACATAATGAGCTTCTCTTTGACAGTCTCTGGTTTCATTAGATTCCTGCTCCTTTAAAGCCGGATCTGTGTTGCGTGTGTGTGTGTGTGTGTGTGTGTGTGTGTGTTTTCCTTCTCTGTATTGAACCTCTGATGTCTGGTTGCATTTATTTATTTATTTATTCCTTCTCTGTGTTGAACCTCTGATGTCTGGTTGTATTCTTGGCATAGAGCACCGCTCAATAAATATTTATTTAGTAATGATTTTATGCCACCACTCTGCAAAGAGTCCCAAAGTTTCTACATCCCCAACTCGATTCTTCTATTGGTCCCATTATAGCAAGTCATTTTTTTCTGAAATAGTTCAAAATATCTCTCCTGGTGAGGAAAATCTTCCTTTCGTGGTAAATCTTCATTTGAAATAAATTCTTCACCTAGGCTTGAGCAAAATTTTCTCTGGGCTACCCTTGCAGGTATAGGGTGGTGGAATCATTTTGCTTAAGTTGATCTAATTTCTTTCTATTGAAAGAAATTCAGCTTATTTGTTTTTATACACAATATATGTAGAGACAAAGCTAAGCCAGCACAGATCAAATAGGATTTCACCAGACTGTTTTTCCCCACACACTAGGTATGGTTTTCTAGTACCGTTGACTCTTTTAGCTGGACCCCATCTGCAAGATATAGGTAGATGGTCTACAAAGGTCTGGAGAACCATTGGCATCATGGAATTAAGTACCATTCTGGATAACTTTTTATACTATAGACTTGGCCTTTTTCATAGAATTGGAGAATTCATTCCTTATTCTTTTTTTTTTAAATAACATATTCTTGTGTTTATCAATAAAAGCCAATGCAGCAAATTAGACTCCCATTTAACAATCACTACATCATTCTTCAGAGACATTGGTTCCATTTTCCACACTGTTCACATCGTTCTTCAGAGACATTGGTTCCATTTTCCACACTGTTC
>NW_006922000.1:1170880-1172011 GCF_000298275.1 Orycteropus afer afer
TGTATAGTTAAGGAGACTGTGGTGAAGAAACCCAAATGGGTTGACCTGTGGGGTGCACTGCTTTAAGGTGACAGAGCTAGGGTTTGGTTTGAGCATTGTGACAACCAATCTATTGTCAATTCTGTTATCCCACCTTGACCACCCTTTTGTAATGTCCAGCATGGTTATTTTAAGTCTTGGAGTTTAATTCCTTGAAATAACCATCTGAAGCTAGAAGACCCCCTTGATAATCTTCCTCATTTGTGTGAGACTGTGTGTGGCAAGGATGCTGAACGGATTTCAGTGGAGCTTCCAGCCTAAGAGGGCCTGGAGATCTACTTCTGAAAATGAACTGGTGAAAGCCCTATGGATCTTAATAGTCTGATCCCCATTTTGATTACGCAATGGTGCAGGGCTGGACAGTGTTTTGCTCTGTTGTACATAGGGATTCCCTCGAGTCGAGGGTCTCCTCAACAGCATCTAACAACAACAAAGCCCTTTGTACCTTAATGATTTGGTGGTCAGATTCTGTGTTTGAATGGCTGGCATTGAAACATGAGTGCCTATCACATGACAACCTGTTTCCACCGTTATGTCATTGTGATGGACACAAGCAGAGGATAAACCCAGGTCCAATGAGCTTCTCTTAGCTTGAGAGCATTTACTTTCCTACTTCCCAGAGGTTTTGAAAGTCTCATCCGTTCATTTTTGCTAGTGAAATATATTTACCTAATCAGAATTTTTGTTAATCCTTACAATGTGTATATGGATCAATATTTTTAAAAATATGTGATGTTTATAATAGGGAGCTCTGGTAGCCTAAGGCATGTGACTGCTAACCACAAGGCTGATGGTTCAAACCCACCAGTCACTTCTCAGAAGGAAGGTTAGGCAATCTACTTCGGTAGTAATACTGCCTCGGAAACTCTAGGAAGGGTTGCTATGAGTCGGATCTGACTCCATGGCAGTGAGTTTGATGTTTTTTGGGTTTTGGTGCTTATAAAAGTAAATCAGCTTAACCTTTAAATTTTATGTAATCAAGAGTAATTGAAAACAAATCCCTCAATGCATTGTTCCCTAGAGGTATGGCAATTTTTACAAAGTGGAAGAAAATATGATGGATGAAGTTTTTGGTATATATATATATATATA
>NW_006922000.1:1172197-1173809 GCF_000298275.1 Orycteropus afer afer
ATATATATATTATTATATAAATCCACTTCTTCCTTACTTCTTCATTCCATGAGGTCATTAGGAAACTGTTGTTATTTCTATAGCCAAATTGGCAAAAAAATGTCCATGCAGTACTTTTAGAGAGAAAAAGAACAAATTGGAAAGCTGCATTTTGATGTCATCTCTCCTAATTCTCTCAATATACTTTTCTTCCAAGTAGAAGATTAATTCATCCTGAAATCTTGACAACCATAAATGTAATCAGCTACTTCATTAATGTTTCCAAAATGAAATGCACATTTTTGTTGCTGTTGTTTTCTTTTGCTTTGTTTCATGTCAGGGAAAACAGAGAAGGGAAGCAATTGGTGGTGGGTTGAGGAATTGACGTTGTCTGGAACACTGGGCATGTCATGGTCCAGAGAAATTGGCAAGGAGGTGACAGAATGCTCTCTCTGGCCACTGTCATTTAGACTGAGAACGTGATGTGCTCCTGGGGAACATTGGGAAGGCACTTGCAAAGCTATTTTAAGAGGCGTTTGGAACTGTGTGAGGACAAGGGAGCATAGGAGACCATGCCAGAAGCCTTGTTTGTAAATACTGTATTCTCTTTAGGGGTTACTCAGTGGAAAAATCAAAAAAGATGCTTTGCCAGGAAATAAAGCTGCTTAACTTGTTGGAGGAGTTCTGGTGGTGCAGCGGTTGAGCACTCAGCTTCTAACTGAAAGGTGGGCAGCTTGAACCCACCAACTGCTCTTTGGCAGAAAGATGTGGCAGTCTGCTTACATAAAGATTAAAGCCTTGGAAACCCTATGGGGCAGTTCTTCCTTGTCCTCTAGGGGTGCTGTGAATCAGAATCCACTCCATGACAATGGGTTTGGTTTGGTCTTTGCATCCCTAAAGATTATAGTCTTAAAAACCCTATAGGGCAATTCCACTCTGTCCTCTAGGCTCAGTATGAGTTGGAATCGACTTAACGGCAATGGGTTTGGGATTTTAGCTTTCCTAGATAGAAGAGAGTTCCCCACTAAGTGAAGACCTCAAATTAAACCCAAAACATGTCAAAACCATCTCAGGAAATCCGTTACCTGTTTGTTTATTTTGTATTTCTCTTCTGTGCACCCCACACTCAATGAGGAGCTGGTGCTATCAGTAGGTACAACTGTCCATCAGAAGACAGAATGGATACTATTTTCAGAAAAGCTAGGTTTGAGAGGCCCACCATTTTGGAGAAAGTTCCATCCATCTTTGTGTGGGCCCAAAGTAAAAAGGTTTTGGCCAAGCTGGGAAGCCTTGTTTGGCAGACTATGCCTCCTTTCCTATGGCAGGCAGAGCCCCTGGGTGGCACAAAGGGTTTAGAGCTCAGCTGCTGACAGCAAGGTGAGGCTTCACGTCCACCTGGAGACACCGTGGAAGAATAGACTGACTATCTGCTGCTGAGAGGACACAGCTGAGCAAACTCCTGGAGCACGGTCCTCTGCACACATGGGGTTGCAACGAGTTGGAACCAGCTCAATGGTAAAGAGCAACAACAAAAACCATGGAGCAAAGTGAGGAAAAACCGAACCCCAGAGTCTCCCCACCTTCTCAGTCTGTGGAGCATTGTGTATTTCAAAGACCTGAGCACAGGCTGCCC
>NW_006922000.1:1174199-1187289 GCF_000298275.1 Orycteropus afer afer
TATAAAGAGAACATTATCTTTAGTACCATTCTCTTACTGTTCTGCATTGTGAAGGTCATAGGTCATTCCTCTGTATTCCCCATAAGATCTAGTCGGTCTGATATTTTGTAGAAAACATGTGGGTCCTTTATATGGCCTGGCATAGTGCCTAAGGCCTTAGACTGCTAACCAGAAGGTTGGGGGTTCAAACCCACCAGCTACTCCTCGGAAGGAAGGTTGTGCAATCTACTTCTGTAGTGATACCACCTTGGAAACCCAAGAAAGGGTTGCTATGAGTTGGATCTGACTCAATGGCAGTGAGTTTGGTTTTTTGGTATCAGTACACTAGAAATACATGGTTATATATTTATTCTTTCAGCACTTATTACTTGCAAAATTAGGTATAGCCAGGTTCCTTCCTGGGTATCTAGGATACCAAAATGATTAATTACAGTCCTATTCTTGACATTCTGGCTAGGAAGATAAGGTGAGGAAAAGACAATAACACACAATAGAATAGGTCCTATAATAGACAAATTGTTATTGTTGTTAGCTATCATGCAGTTAGGAGCTCTGGTAGCGTAGTGCCTAAGGCATTTGACTGCTAACCAGAAGGCTGGCAGTTCAAACCCACCAGCCACTCCTTGGAAAGAAGCCTGGGCAATCTACTTCCACAGAGAAACTGTCTTGGAAACCCAAGGAGAGGTCACTATGAGTCGGAACTGACTTGACAACAGTGAGTTTGGTTTTGGTTTATCATGGTTGACCCATGCACAACAGAATGAAACACTTACTGCCTGGTCACACTTACTGCCTCATCATGATCAATTGTGGATTGTACCACTGTGATCCAAAGAGTTTTCACTGACTGATTTTCAGAAGTAGGTTGCCAGACCTTTCTTCCTGGTCCATCTTAGTATAAAAGCTCTGTTGAAATCTGTTCAGAATCATAGCAATCTGCAAGCCTCTCTTGACAGATGGGTAGTGGCTGCACTTGAGGTATATTGGCTGGATATCGAACCTGGCCTAGCCCATGGAGGGAAAGAATTATTCTAGTGAAGTACCACTGCCTCATATCAAGGAATTCTTGGTGTTAGTTGCCACGGAGTTCATTCTAACTCATAGCGACCCCATGTGACAGAGTAGAACTGCTTCATAGGGTTTCCTAGACTCTAATCTTTATGGAAACAGATCACCAGTTCTTTCTCCTTGGGAGCTGGTGGCATTCCAATTGCCAACCTTTCAGTTAGCAGTGGAGCACTTAACAATTGTGCCACCAGGGCTCCTTACAGATGAATTAGGAACCCGGGGAGGAAGTGGGAAGGGTGCTAGTACACACTGAGGGGACTGCAACCAATGTCACAAAACAAAACGTGTATAAATTGTTGAATGGGAAACCAGTTTTCTCTGTAAATTTTCATTCAAACCACAATAAAAGTTAAAAAAAAAAAGTAAAAGAAAAACTTTACAGTTTTGTTCTTTGTTTTTAGGTGCTGTTGAGTCAGATTCAACTCATAGCTACCCCGTGTACAACAGAATGAAACACTGCCTGGTTGCATACCAACCTCACAATCCTTGCTGTACTTGAGCCCACCATTGTAGCCACTGTGTCAATCCATCTCATTGAGGGTCTCCCTTTTTTCACTGCCATTCTACTTTGCCAAGTATGACATCCTTCTCCAGGGAATGGTCCTTCTGACAACCAGACCAAACTAGGTAAGATGAAGCTTAGTCATTCTCGCTTCAAAGGGGCATTCCGTCTGTACTTCTTCTAGGACAGATTTGTTCTTCCTTCTGGCAGTCCATGGTACTTTTGATATTCTTTGCCAGCACCACAACTCAAAAGCATCAACTCTTAGGTCTTCCTTATTCACTGTCCAGCTTTCACATGCATATGAAGTGATTGAAAGTACCATGGCTTGGGTTAGGTGCACCTTAGTGTTCAAAGTGGTATCTATGCTCTTCAACACTTTAAAGAGGTCTTTTGCAGCAGATTTGCCCAATGTAGGCAGTATGTCATCTGATTTCTTGACTGCTGCTTCCATGGATGTTGATTGTGCATCCAAGTCAAATGAAATACTTGACAACTTCAATCATTTCTCCATTTATCCTGTTGCTGCTTATGGTTGTGCTTATTGGTTGTGAGGATTTTTGTTTTCTTTATGTTGAGGTGTAATCCGTACTGTATGCTGTAGTTTTAATCTTCTTCAGTACGTACTTCAAGTCATCTTCACTTTCAGTAAGCAAGGTTGTGTCATCTGCGTATTGCAGGTTGTTAATGAGCCTTCTTCCAATCCTGATGCCATTCTTCTTCATATAGTCCAGCTTCTCAGATTATTTGCTCAGCATACAGATTACATAAGTATGGTGAAAGGATACAACCCTGATGCACTCCCTTCCTGATTTTAAACCATGCAATATCCTCTTGTTCTATTCAAATGACAGCCTCCTGGTCTGTGTACAGGTTCCTTGAGAACACAGTTAAGTATTCTGGAGTTCCAATTCTTCTTAACATTATCCATAATTTGTTATGATCCACAGAGTCAAATGCTTTTGCATAGTCAATAAAACACAAGTAAACATCTTTCTGGTATTCTTTGCCTTAAGCCAAGATCCATCTGACAGCAGTTATGATATCCCTCATTCCATGTCCTCATCTGAATCCAGCTTGCATTTCAATATACTGCTGCAACAGTTTTTAAATTATCATCAGCAAAATTTTACTTGCATTTGATATTAATGATACTGTTCAATAATCTCCACATTCTACTGGATCACCTTTCTTAGGAATGAGTACAAATATGAATCTCTTCATATTCTGTTGTTTGTATTCATATAATGTAAGAAATATTGCATTTAAGCAATTTATAGTTATATTTATCATATATTATTCTATGACTAAAACTGATAATAAACATTAAAAAAAAAAAAAAAAAAGCAGAGAGTAGATTGAGTGGCCCCATGACTGACAGACCAATAGTTTTTACCCTTCTGATAGTTTTTACTTGCATACTATGGAAGTGGAGAAAGGCAGTGAAAGAAGTAGGAAATGTATCCTGTTTACTAAAAATTTCAGTTTGTTGATGGATCTGAAGTTATTTGCTATTTCCAAGATACTAAAACCTCTGGGGTGAAGCAATGGATGATTAAATCAATCGTCCAAATATTTTATCTCCTCTTGCCATTACATACATACATTACATACATTTCAAAGGGCTTATTTATGGAATGAGAAAAGAGATTCTCTCATTATCAGGGCAGTCAAAGCCAAGTATATCCAAGTTATTCCATTGTAACTAGTTAGGATCTGTCCACCTAGCCAGGTGGCTCCTCAAATATCCTCCAAAACCTGATAACTGATAGATGGCTGTGCTTTCTCCTAACTGTGTAGGTGCAGATAGTTAACTTCCCATACATGGTTCAAGTAAATACAGCAGAAAGAATTGGCCATGAGTCCAGTGCTGTATTTGGTGCCCATGATCCACTGGGAAGTGTTTAACTTGGAAGGTGAATAAATTATTCTGTATTAAATAGGAGCAGGCATTGGGATAGACTCTAACATGCATCACCTTATCCAATTCTCAAAGCTCACTGGTGTAAAAACAAAAACCAAAAAGGCATTATAATAATCCCCATTGTACACAAGAGGAGGAGCTCTGGTGGCATAGTTGTTAAAGCATTTGGCTGCTAAACAAAAGGTTGGTGGTTCAAACTCACCAGCCACTCCATGGGAGAAAGATGCAGTCTGCTTCGATAAAGATTTACAGCCTTGGAAACTCTCTGGGGCAGTTCTACTGTGTCCTATAGGGTTGCTATGAGTTTCAACTTGATGGCAATGGGTTTGGTTTGGATTCGGTGCATAAGAAAGACAGAGATTTCAAAGAAGTAATTTAATTCCGATTACACTGATAGGTGGAAGGGATTACTTTGAAACCAGGTGAATTTGACTCACGATCCCCAAACCTCTTTTATAAAACAAGACTTTCACAGGTAAAATAATTATGTATAATCCAAAGTAATCCAGTTTTTTATTTATGGGCATTATAATTGAGTACTTAATATATACAAGATATTTTGGAGATATAAAGGTATATAAAACATAATTCTATAAATGAATGTGTATAAGATATGAACATTATAACTGAAGTTTATCACAACTTGTCAGATAATGACTGTCACAACAGGAAGAAAAGTACTAAAATGTGTAAAATACCAAGGTGGTATCTCTATGGAAGTAGATTGCTCAGTCTTCCTTCCAAGGAGTGGCTGGTGGGTTTAAACCTCCAGCCTTCTGGTTAGCAGCCAAATGTCGTAGGTACTACATCACCAGAGCTCCCAAAACAAACATTGGAGGCCAGGAAAAGAATAGTGTGATTTGGAGCTAGTAACCCTTTACGTTTGCCTGATGCTTTAGAGTTCCTGAAGCTCCTCCATGCATTGTGGTTGACCAGGGTTGGCAGCAATACAGCTTTGACCTGTTTTTGTATGGCCCTCTAATGAAGAATGTTTCTTTGCATTGTTAAAGGATTGCTGAAAAGTAAAAGAAGAATGTGCACCAGAGACCAAAGATGGCATTCAATGTCCATAATCTTTACTGGATGGCCCTTTACAGAAAAGGGTCTGTCCTCTCTTTTAAGAGAAGGATTTGCAGATGCTTACACTGGCTTCTAAGGAAAGATGCACACCCAATCTCATGTGGTATTGGTTAAGGAAATATGATCTTTCCATCCTGGTTCTAATTGGCAAATTCTGTATCCCATGTCTCAGGTGCACCTGACCCCCAAACCATGGTATTTTCAATCACTTCTTACATATATGAAAGTTAGACAATGAATAAGGAAGTGAATAAGGAAGACCAAAGAAGAATTGATGCATTTGCATTATAGTGTTGGTGAAGAATATTGAATATACCATGGGCTGCCATAAGTATAACAAATCTGTCTTGGAAGAAATACAACCAGAATGCTCTTTAGAAGCAAGGATGGGAAGACTTCATCTCATGTACACGTTATCAGGAAAAACTAGTCCCTGGAGAAGGACATCATGCTTGGTTAAGGGAAAAAGCCACCACTCATCTGTCAGATGGTAATACAGTGGTGGCTTGCATGTTGCTGTGAGGCTGGGGGCTGTGCCACAGGTATTTAAAATACCAGCGGGACAACCCATGGTGGACAGGTTTCAGTGGAGCTTCCAGATTAAGACAGACTTGGAAGAAGGAAGGAGCCATCCACAACTCAAAGAGTTAGCCAGTGAAAACATTATGAATAGTTGTGAAACACTGTCTTACATATTATTGGAAAAATTTATGAATAGAATGTCAGATATGGTGCCAGAAGATGAGTCCCTCAGGTTGGAAGGCACTCAGAATACAACTGGGGAAGAGCTGCCTCCTCAAGGAAGAGTCAGCTTTAATGATATGGATGAAGTAAAGCTTTTGAGACCTCCATATGCTGAATGTGAACCATTCAAAATGGGAAGAAACAGCTGCAAACATCCATTAATAATTGGAACCTGGAGTGTACAAAGTGTGAATGTAGGAAAACTGGAAGTTGTCAAAAATGAAATGGAATGCATAAAGATCAATATCCTAGGCATTAGTGAGCTGAAATGGACTGATTTTTTGGGCACCTTGAATCAGACAACCATATGATCTACTCTGCCAGGAATGAAAAATTGAAGGGGAATAGCATGGCATTCATTGTCACAAAAATTGTTTCAAGATCTATCCTGAATTACAGTGCTGTCAGTGATAGGACAATATCCACACACCTACAAGGAAGACCAGTTAATACTATAATTACTCAAATTTATGCACCCACCACCAAAGCCAAAGACAAGGAAATTGAGGATTTTTACTAACTTTTGCAGCCTGAAATTGACAAAATGTGCAATCCACTTCTTCAGTCTGAAATTGAAAAAATGTGCAATCCAGATTATTCATTATTACTGGTGATTGGAATGTGAAAGTTGGAAATAAAGAAGAAGCACCTGGAGCTGGAATATATGGCCAGCTGATAGAAATGATGCCAGAGATCGCATGATAGAGTTATGCAAGATCAATGACTTATTTATTGTAAAAACCTTTTTTTAAACAACATGAATGGCAGCTATACATGTGGACCTCGCCAGATGGGATACACGGGAATCAGACTGACAACATCTGTGGAAGGAGGTGATGGAGAGGCTCAATGTGTTCAGCCAAAACAAGGCCAGGAGCTGACTGGGAACAGACCATCTACTGCTATAAGCAAGTTCAAGTTCAAGCTGATGACAAAACAAGTCCCTGAGAGCCAAAATTTGACTGGGACAGATATCCTACCCGAATTTAGAGACCATCTGAAGAATAGATGTGACACATTGAACACCAATGACCAAAAACCAGATGAATTGTGGGATGACATCAAGAACGTCATATGTGAAGGAAGCAAAAGTCCATTAAAAAGACAGGAAAGGAAGAAAAGATCACAATGGATGTTAGAAAAGACTCTGAAACTTGATCTTGCATGGAGAGTAGCTAAAGCAAATGGAAGAAATGACAAGATAAGAGAGCTGAAAAGAAGATTTCAAAGAGCAGATCAAGAAGACAAAGTAAATTACAATGAAATGTGCAGAGGCCTGGAGTTAGAAAACCAAAAGAGAACATGCTCAAAATTTCTCAAGCTGAAAGAACTGAAGAAAAAAATGAAGACTTGAGTTTCAATAGTGAACGATTCTGTGGGCAAAATATTGAATGATGCAGGAAGTATCAAAAGAAGATGGAGGGAGTACACAAAGTCACTGTACCAAAAAGAATTGGTCAATGTTCAACCATTTCTTGATCATTTTCATGATCAAGAACCAATGGAATTGAAGGAAGAAGTCCAAGCTGCACTGAAGGAATTCATGAAGAACAAAGCTCCAGGAATTTACAGACTACCAATTGAGATGTTTCAACAAATGGATGTTGCACTGTAGGCACTTACTCATCTATGCCAAGAGATTTGGAAGACAGCTACCTGGCCAAATGACTTGAAGAGATCCATATTTGTACCCATCCCAAAGAAAGGTGATCCAATAGAATGTGGAAATTATTGAACAATATCATTAATATCACACTCAAGTAGAATTTTGCTTAAGATAATTCAAAAACAGTTGCAGCAGTATATTGCTAGGAAACTTCCAGAAATGCAAGCTGGATTCAGAAGAGGGCATGGAACAAGGGATATCATTGCTGATGTCAGATGGATTTTGGCTGAAAGCAAAGAACACCAGAAAGATGATTACTTGTGTTTTATTGACTATGCAAAAGCATGCAACTCTGTGGATCATAACAAATTATGGATAACACTGAGAGGAATGGGAATTCCAGAACACTTGATTGTGCTCATCAGGAACCTGTACATAGACCAGGAAGCTGTCATTCCAAGATATGAAGGGTATACTGCATTATTAAAAATCAAGAAGTACGGGTATCAGGGTTATATCTTTTTACCATATTCCATCTGTGTGCTGAGCAAATGATCTGAGAAGCTGAACTATATGAAGAAAAACATAGCATGAGGATTGGAGGAAGACTCATTAACAACCTGTGATTTGCAGATGACACAACTTTTCTTGATGAAAGTGAAGATGTCTCGAAGCACTTACTGAAGAATATGCAAGACTGCAACCTTCAGTATGGATCAGACCTCAACATAAAAAAATGAAAATCCTCACAACTGGACCAGTAAGCAGCATCGTGATAAATGGAGAAGAGATTGAAGTTGTCAAATATTTCATATTACTTGGATGCAAAATCAACACCAATGGAAGCAGCTAGTCAAGAAATCAGATGTTGTATTTCTCTGGGCAAATTTGCTGCTAAAACGTATTGAAGAACAAAGATATATCTTTGAAGACTAAGGTGCGCGTAACCCAAGCCATGGTATTTTCAGTCATCTCAAATGTATGTGAAAGCTGGACAATGAATGAGGAAGACCGAAGAAGAGTTAATGCTTTCAAGTTGTGATGAATGTACCAAAGACTTCCAGAAGAATGAAAAAATTGGCCCTAGAAGAAGTGCAACCAAAATGCTCCTTGGAAGCAAGAATGACCAGGCATCATCTCACTTGCTTTTAGAGGAAGAATCATTAACAACCTGCGATATGCTGATGACACAACTTTGCTTGCTGAAGGTGAGGATGACTTGAAGCACTTACTGATGAAGATTGAAGAATATGCAGTATGGATTACATCTAAATATAAAGAAAACAAAAATCCTCACAACTGGACCTATAAGCAGCATCATGATAAATGGAGAAAAGATTGAAGTTGTCAGAGACTTCACATTGCTTGGTTCTACAGTCAACACCAATGGAAGCAGCAGTCAGGGCATCAGACGACATATAACACTGGGCAAGTTGGCTGCAAAGGGCCTTGTTCAAGTGCTGAGGAGCAAAGATGTCTCCTTGAGGACTAAGGTGCACCTGACACATGCCATGATATTTTCAATCACCTCATATGTGTGTGAGAGCTGGACAATGAATAAGGAAGACCGAAGAAGAATTGATGCTTTTGAGTTGGGGTCCTGGCGAAGAATGCTGAAAGTACCATGGACTGCTAAAAGAACTAACAAACTTGCCCTGGAGGAAGTGCAGCCAGAATGCTCCTCGGAAGCAAGAATGGCCGTACTTCATCTCACTTACTTTGGACCCTTTTGTCAGAAGGGACCATTCCCTGGAGAAGGATATCATGCCTGGTGAAGTGGAGAGTCAGCGAAAAAGGGGAAGACCCTCAAAGAGATGGACTGACACAGTGTGTGCAACAATAGGATTGTGGGGATGGCACAGGACCAGGCAGTGTTTCGTTCTGTTGTGCACAGGGTCGCTATAAGTTGAAGCCAACTCAACGGCACCTGACAACAGCAACATCGACACCAAAGGGGAAAAAGAAGAAGACCCTGCAGAAGATGGATTGACATAGTGGCTGCAGCAATGGGTTCAAGCATGTCAATGATTGTGAGGATGGTGCGGATCTGGGCAATGTTTCGTTCTGTTCTGCACAGCGTCACTATGAGTCGGAAGTGACTTGATGGCACCTAACAACAGCAAGAACACAATCAAAGATGAGAAATTGTGAACCTGACTATACGAAGTCTAAGGTGGAGTCACCCATGCTGAACTCGTTGTCAACAACTGAAATCTAAGTTCTGTTCCTTGAAAATGCCTAACCTTCTTGGGAGCTGAAAGCCAACTCAATCAAGTCCCACACCAGTCAGGGTTTGCCTGCTCAGTTAGACTTCCAACCCTTCAGTTAGCAGCTGAGTGTGTTAACCCTTTCCACAACGCTGGGACTTCTTTCATTCCCCCGGGGCCTAGGTAAGATTAGCAACAACCACTGTCTCTTTTTTTGTTTGCCCTAGCTCTACTGGCTCTGTTGCTTTGCTTCACTGGATTTAAACAGGGGACTTCCGTTCATGTGTTGCCATTCCCCATCAAGTTATAGCTTAGTCCACGGGCTCCTAATAGGAAAACAAAACAAAACAAAAAAACACTTAAAATGGATGGGAGCCAAGTGATTCTCTTCCCTGTATGACTCTACGCTGGAGAAAGCAGAGATACAATACCAGAGAACCTTCTGGATGTCCCCTGTGACTCGGCCTACAGGAAGCAGTTGACCTGGAGTCTTGGAAGCTGTGAGAATTCAAGAGAAATATTTTAGCAGATTCTCAAAAAAAGGAGTTTCTTCATCTCAAAAAAAAAGAATTACATCGATGAGTAGAAATCACTCATCTCAAGTCACACCAGTCATCAGCCATCAACCGTCAGGAGAAAGGGCTCAGTGGTAGGGATGCATTTTGGAAAATGAGAGGTTAGCCTTCCCTGCTCAGATTGTTTATTTGTTTATAACCCCACCCCTTGCAATTTCTTTAATTTATCATGGGACTAGAGTTTGCTTTATTTCTTCCAACAGGGAAATCATAAGTTTAGTTTATTTCTCATTAATGAAGTGACTTGGGAGGTCAAAGGAATGTTGGTGTGTCATTATTCTAATTAAAAATAATCACTTATTCATTAAAGGATGTTTCTGAGTCGTAGCCTGCCTTGCACTGTGCCCGTGGCTGTCAGCATTATTGATCATGAATAATATGAATAATGCACAGCAGGTGTGTTCAGAGAGCAGGGCTGGCAGAGTGAGGTTATACACACAACTGTCATGGAATGCCAGCCATTTTGAAGGCTGACTGAATGCACCACCAGGAGAACCACTCCTTCTTACCCAGGGTGACTGGCCTTCCAGCCAACATATACCTGTTTAACATTTACTGTTTCCATGTCTATTTTTACATCTAGTTTGCCTGTGTGGCAGGTGTTATGGCTCTGATTTCTAGGTAAGGAATGTGAGTACATAAGAATTGGCCCGATTTCAACTTAAGATGACAGAAACCCAAACAAACCAGTTGGCTTCCACTTGATTCTGACTCATGTGACCCCATGGGTGTCAGAGTAAAACTGTGCTCCAGAGGGTTCTCAGTAGCTGATTTTTTGGAAGTAGACCACCAAGGCTTTCTCCCGAAGCACCTCTCTGTGGACTCGAACAGCCAAGCTTTCAGTTAGCAGCTGAGTGTTTTCACCGTTAGGACACAAATCAATTTGGACAGCTCAAGTGCACCTCTTTTCAAAAATGACTGTCAAGACAGCACCCAACTCTGCTTCTTTCTTTTTCTCATGGAGATTACAAGTGCTCATAGTTCTTAATTCATGATTATTCAAGGATCAGAAAGAATAAATTTGGAATGGTTTGTAAACACTTGTTATTGTTAGGTGTCATCGAGTCTGTTCCAACTCATAGAGACCCTATGTACAACAGAATGAAGCATGTCCTGGTCCCACACACCATGCTCACAGTCATTGAAAAAATATAAAAAATATAAAAAAAAGTCATATAAAAGTGAACTGTACTAGAATTACTATTATTTTTCTCAGTAAGTGAAATTCAAATAATGTATTTGACTTGTTTAGCTATGTAGTATAATTTCAATAATGCTTTTTTTTTTTTTTTTTCTAAATTGAATGAACTTTTGAATTCTATTCTTCATCTTGTTCAGACTTTTTAGTTTTTCCACTGGACCCAGAGACACTTCACAAACTTAAAGCACAAACGTCAGATGTTAGCAGCCTTCTCAGTTGTCTAGGATTTTTACCCAATAGAGAACAAAGACATCTCCCTTCTCTAGCTACCTTACCACAACCAATTGTCCCTAATTGTTCCCAATTGTTTTCCATCAAAATCCATAATGATAGTAACAAAAGAAGGAGAGTCATGAATAAGAGAAGGAAATGGAATGATGACTAACTGTGTCCATGAACAAATGCCCTGCTTACCTTGAGATGAGAAGAACTGAATGGTGTCCAAATATCATGACTGAATTGTGTGTGTGTGTCTGTGTGTGTGTGTGTGTGTGTGATTTAGGTGAAAATTTACAGAGCAAATTCACTTTCCATACAGCAGTTCATATACACTTTGTCTCATGACATTGACTAAAATTCACCCCAATAAAACAGCTCCACTCCCACTTCCTCATGATAGTTACCTCTTCCCTGTGTCCATCCCTCCATGTATTCCTTCCCCCTGAGCTGTCTCCCTGTGCATAAATAGCCCTTCTTTCTCCCATG
The DNA here is from genome assembly GCF_000298275.1 of Orycteropus afer afer. Classification (NCBI taxonomy): domain Eukaryota; kingdom Metazoa; phylum Chordata; class Mammalia; order Tubulidentata; family Orycteropodidae; genus Orycteropus; species Orycteropus afer. Next base: position 1,185,812 of record NW_006922000.1, read on the forward strand.
ATTGTTCTCTCCAAGGTGTGTATCTACCTCAGGTAAATGTTCAACTCATATGCCTGTCTTTTATTTGTCTGGAAGCCCAGGTATGGGTTCAATTCCAGACCTGAAGTACATCTAGGGACCATAGTCTCAGTGGTTCCACCAGGCTCTATCAGACCAGCAAACCTGGTCCATTTTTTTTTTCCAAATAATTTTGAGTTTTGTTCCACATTGTTCTCCCTCTCTATCCAAGATCTCCTACATAGATCTTCCTCCGAGTGGTTGACAGTGGTAGTCAGGCACCATTTAGTTCTTCTGGTCTCATAGTTGTATAGGCTGCGGATATCACATGGTGTACCAGTTGCTGCTGTTGTTGTTATATGGCGTGGAGTCAGACCTGACTCATAGAGACCCCTCCTTGGATTTCCGAGGTGTATCACTATGGAAGTAGATTGCTCAATCTTCCTTCTGTCAAGTGGCTGGTGGGTTTGAACTGCCGGCCTTCTGGTTAGCAGTCAACTAGTTGCTAGAACTAATTATTTAAATTAATCTTTGGTTCTCTTCATTCTTCTTTGTTTTGGACAAAGAGAAACCCATCTTTGCATCTAGATGGCTGCTTGAAAGCTTTTAAGATCCCACTTGCTATTTGCCAAAGTAGGAGGGAGAACAATGTTTTGTGTAGTATGTTATGCCAATTGAGCTCGATGTCTCCTGCAACTATGGTCCCAAGCCCACCAGTTCAACTACTCGGTCCCTCTTGGTAGCTGGCTGTGACCAAGAAGTGACTACAACCTTGTCCCTTGTCAGCTCTACCATACACCTGGGAATTCTTACAGATCATACAAATAAACTTATAGGACCATTGTCTGCCACCCCTATACATGGTCTTGGGTGTACTCCCTGCTTCATAGACATACCTAATAGTTCAGCCTGTCCACCCATCTATCCACCCATGTACCCATGTTTGCCTTCACTCTCAGCACAGTACTGTATGTGTAAAAGGGTTCATCTTTGTTGTCTGTATCTCCCATGTACCTCTCTATGTCTTCCTCTTCCTCAATGCCACCATGTTGATCATTCACATTTGGTACATTGCCCTTCTCTTCACCCAAATCAATACTTATGTCTACCTATCTAACAGTGTTCCCTCTCCTCCCCTCCCATCCCTGGTTACCAACAAAGAAAATTTCCTTCCATAGATAAATCTTTCCTTGACTTTTACAACAATGGACTAATACAATATTTGTCCTTCTGTGATTGACTTATTTCACTCAGCATAATGTCTTCCAAGTTCATCCATGTTATGTGGTGTTTAGCAGATTCTGTGTTAATTCTTCGGGTTGAATAGTATTCCACTGTGTGCATGTACCATCGTTTGGTTATCCATTCCTCAGCTGATGGACACAGGTTGTTTCCATCTTTTGGCTATTGTAAATAGTGCTGCAATGAACATGGGTGTGCATATATCTGTTCTTGTCATGGCTCTTACTTCTTTAGGATAT
>NW_006922000.1:1188114-1191943 GCF_000298275.1 Orycteropus afer afer
AGATCTGTTAGTTCTTTTAGCAGTCCACGGTACTTTCAGCATTCTTCACCAGCACCACAACTCAAAAGCATCAACTCTTCTTCGGTCTTTCTTATTCATCGTCCAGCTCTCACATACATACGAGGCGATTGGAAATATCATGGCTTGTGTCAGGCGCACCTTAGTCCTCAATGAGATATCCTTGTTCCTCAGCACTTGAGACAGTTCCTTCGCAGTTGACTTTCCCAATGCTACACGTCGTCTAATGTCCCGACTGCTGCTTCCGTTGGCATCGATTGTAGAACCAAGCAACGTGAATTCCTTGACAACCTCAATATGCCACATATTAGGGTCTCTAAATTTGCCCCTAGTTTTTCCTTGAGTCACTAAATGTTTTAATCAAAGATTCTATAGAAGAATTCTGATCAAAAGCAGTAAGTCAGGAAATACAGAACACAATTTCAATTTCTCATTGAATCCAGCATTTCTGGAGCCATTGAAACTAAATGAGCCCCAAAACTATTGCCTGAAATAATTTTTAAACGTTAAGCCTTAACCCTCCAATACCCCCTGAAGTCTTCTTTAAACCAGTGGTTGGACTCATTGATTGTCTACCCTGAGCATTGTGCTCTTTTAAAGAACTGTCCATAAGGAATCACATTGACTGCAGCAACTCATGTGGGTAGATAGGAAGCACAGGGGACAATGAGCTAGTGTTAACCCTGGGGAATAATTCAGAAAAGGAGGGTAAGTGTGGTTGCACAACTTGAAGAAGGCCACCAATGCCACTGAGTTGGTCTATGTTTCACTGTGTACATTCCAACAAGAATGATAAAATATATATATATTTTTTAAATAAAGAGCAACAAAAGTCCAACATGAACATTGAAATTAATTTTCCTGTAATTATTTTTTTTTCTAATTTGGGGTCATGGTTTAAGGTTATTGCCAAATTATTAAGGAAATCCCTTCAACCTTGAGAGAAGGTATCTCTAACCTAAGGAGTTAGGAAATGCCTAGTGGGCTCTTGCGTAGTTTCTGGAAGCTACTTGTATGCTGCTGAGATGAATAGGAAAGGAAGGAACTGGATACAATCTAAGTTGTGGGTACATGAAATCAGAACTGTGGCATCACCCAACACCAGTCCATGTCACTGCCTCTAATACAAGGCACGGTCTTGCTGGGTGTGCACAATGAAGAATAACCCATGGTGGTGATCCTGTATCTGAGGGGAAGAGAAGCATCTGAACAGGGAGTACTCTATGGCCAGGGGCTACTATTTGTCTTCATATCCTAGGACTACCACAGCAGAATATTCAAAGTATGCTTTAAAGAGGACCTCTGGTGGCACAATGGTTAAGCACTTGACTACTAATGGAAAGGTAGGCAGTTCAAACTCGCCAGTGGCTCCATTGTAAGAAAGACTGATAACCTGCTCCCATAAAGACTACAGCCTAGAAAACCCTATGAGGAAGTTCTGTTGTGTCCTCTAGAGTTGCTGTGAGTTGGAACTGACTTGATGGCACACAACAATAACAACATGCTTTAACGGAGAGAGATGCATTTTCTTTCAGTTCTGTAGACCAGGCATTCAAATTTAGGGTGTCAGCAGAGCTGTGCTTTCCCTGTTGGCTCTAGAGGAAGCTCCTTCCTTGTCTCCCTCAATTGCTGGAAGCTTAGTGTTTCTTAGGATTCCTCAATTTATAGACAAGTCCTTATATTCTGTCTTCTCCCTATATGTGTGACTCTTTCCCTGTCTGTTCTTGTATAAGCTTAGGACCAACCCAATGCCAAGAAGACCTGGTAACAGCTGCACAAAAAACGCTGTTTCCCCAAGCAAGGTATCATTCACACATACAGGAGTTGGAAAGTCATCATCTCTTTTAGGGGGGCACAATTCAATTTACCACACCATTTCAATTCAATAGTTTTTCTCTGCAGAGTCCCAAGAGGATGTCAGTATTCAAAAGAAAATTGCCATGTTCTGTGCTGGTGAGAACCTGTGACTCAAAGGCAAGAAGACCGTGCATAGAAGCAGTCTGGTGTCAGAGGTGCTGTAGGACAAAGGCCCAGGGGACTTCCTCCATCCTAACAGCCAGAAACCAGGGGTTCTGCTCTAGTGAGGAATAGAGCTGAGCTATGGAGCCTTCTGGCCCAAAGAGAATGCAGGGCTTGCCACACTGGCTTTGCCCATATGAAGAAGATTGTGATAGATTTCTCTACCCTATTGATAGCTCACCTATTCTTCCCTTATCTTGTTATGCAACATTTCTCATTTACAACAATAGTAAAAAATATACTATCTATTTTGCACCTTAACGACCTATGTCTGGCAGAACATTGAATGGTGAGATACAAGGTGAGAGTAACTTTAGCTGGTTAAGGTTATGTGTTAACATGGCTGGGCCATGATTCTCAGTGCTTTGGCAGTTATACAACAGTGTAATTTGGCAGCTTTGTATTTTGTGATCTGATGGGGTCATCCTCCTTTATCACATATGCTGATTTTCACATGATACCTGGTCTTTGGAATGGAACCGTGTCCAGAAGTGAGGAATGGGTGTGATTAGAGCTGCCCTTTATTGAGTACATCTTTATGATCTAACTGTTTTATATATATTACCTTACACAGTGGTCTCAAAATCCTGCAAGATAGATATTGTCTTCAATTTTCAGATAAGAAAAAAAGAGGCTCAGAGAGGTTGAATGATATAATCAAAGTCACAGAGGCAACAAAAGCTGGATTCCAATGCAGGTGGGTGCTCTGGCCTGTGGGTCACATTGTGTCTTGGTTATCTAGTACCACTATGACAGAAATACCACAGATGAGTGACTTCAACAAACAGAAATTTATTGTCTTACAGTTTAGGAGGCTAGAAGTCTAAATACAGGGCAGCAGCTCTAGTGGAAGGCTTTCTCTCTCTTCCAGCTCTGGGAGAATGTCCTTGTTCCTTGGTTCCTTGGTGATCTTCATGTGATGTAACTTCTGTCCTCCTTCATCTCTGCTAGCTTCTCTGTGCCTAATCTTCCCTTTTTATAGTAAAGAGGATTAGCTTTAAATATACCCTACACTAACATAGCCTCTGAACATAACAAAGAAAACCCATTCCTAAATGAGATTACCACCACAGATACAGGGGTTAGAAATCAGAAATGGTATGCATCAGAGTTGTATCATTTCATGATACTTATTCAATCTGTGTGCTGAGCAAATAATCTGAGAAGCCAGACTATATTAAGTACATCAGGATTGGAGGAAGACTTATTAACAATCTGTGATATGCAGATGAAACAACCTGGCTTGCTGAAAGTGAAGAAGACTTGAAGCCCTTCCTGGTGAAGATCAAAGACTACAGCCTTCAGTATGGATTAGATATCTCAACATAAAATAAACAAACAAACAAACAAACAAACAAAAAAACCCTCATAACTGGACCAATAATCAACTTCATGATAAATTGAGAAATGACTGAAGCTGCCAAGGACTTCATTTTACTTGGATCCACAATCAATGCCCATGGAAGCAACAGTCAAGAAATCAAAGTCATATTGCATCTGGTGAATCAGCTGTAAAAGACACTTTCAAAGTGTTAAAGAGAAAAGATGTCGCTTTAAAGACTAGGGTGTGTGTAATAGCATTTTCAATAGCCTCATATGCCTGTGAAAGCTGAACAATGATTGAGGAAGATGGAAGAAGAATTGATGGTTTTAATTACAGTATTGGTGAAGAATATTGAATGTACCATGGACTGTAGAAGAATGAACAAATCTGTCTTGAAGAAGTATGGTAAGAATGCTCCTTGAAAGTGAGAATGGCCAGACTTTATCTCTCATACTTTGGTCAAGCCAT
>NW_006922000.1:1196178-1220594 GCF_000298275.1 Orycteropus afer afer
ATTACCATTGGTTCTAGATCATATGCCACTTCCTGAAATGGATGAAGATCGATCAGTTCTTTTTGGTACAGTGACTCTGTGTATTCCTGCCATCTTCTTTTGATGTTTCCTGCATCATTCAATATTTTGCCCGTAGAATCTCTCAATATTGCAACTCGAGGCTTAAATTTTTTCTTCAGTTCTTTCAGTTTGAAATTTTATTTAGAGCTGCTGTTTATCTCAGTAATATTTTAGCCACATTTATTTGTATCTCAGTCTTTTGAACATGCCATGCTCTTTTCTGCCTCATAGCTGCAATTAAGAGTGAATACCATGTACTGTTCCCTTCTTACACAGTGTTTCCTCTTGCTACTTCTTCATGATAGCATTCTTCAGTCTCCTTACCTACCACTTCCAGAAAGTCCTTCCTTGTGAATCCATTTAAAATAGTGTTCATAATTACTGAGCCATCGTAGCGCCTTGTCTGTTTCCTTCCTAGTATATTCTAGTAATTTTTCTAACTTCAACTTTATGCTATTAATATCTCATTAGAGGTCAGGGCAACAGTTCTCCAACTTATTATTGTACCCAACACAAACCATCCCACTGCCACTGAGTTGATTCTGACTCATAGCAACCTTATAGGGCAGAATAGAAGTGCCCCAGAAGGTCTCCAAGGCTGTAATCTTCACAGAAGCAAACAGCCACATCTTTTCCCCATGGAGCAGCTGGTGTATTTGAACCACTGACCTTTAGGTTTGCAACCACGCACTTAACAACTGTGCCACCAGGGCTCCTGTTATTGGATCACTGGGCCCCAAATGGAATCTGGAACCTAGTAGATGTTAACATTGGTTGAATGAATGAATCAATCATAATGGCTTAGACAAAATCAAGTATGACTTTGAAATGTGAGAAGATCAGGCACTTGCATTGGGTATTTGTGATGATAGATTATATTTAGAGAAATACCTTTTGCTTAAAGTATTGATGATTAGTGAATTGTACTTCATTTATTTAATGCTAGATGTCTTCCTTGAGTTGATGCATGAATTGAGAATATACTTTTAAAAAGACAGAAAAAAAAAAAAAAAAAGATCTATTTTCTGTTACAAATAAAGGATGGTGTTGGTCTCATGAGACCCTAGCTGGGATATGATACTTGATGGTCCCTCGATATCAAGATGGTGCAAACCAATGGACAAAACTCAAGAGAAAGAGGGGAAAAAATGATTCATGGCATGGGCAGGGTGAAGAAATTTGGAGTATGCATGGAAACAAGCAAACATGTCATTGAGCTCATATGGGCCAACATGATGAGAGCCTAACACCAAGATGGAAGAATGTTGCACATACTTGAAGTTGTCTAAAGATGATACCAGGGAAGAAAATATAATAAGAGATTCTCAAAAAGGTTCTTAAACAATGAGGTGAAAGAACTCTTCACTCTGTCCCAACTTACTCTAGCTTTCCTCCCACTCTAAAGGCATAGTCTTGCTCCACAATAGCCCTTTTGGCTCTCCTTGGTTTTATCATCACCAAGCTAAACTCACTTTGGAAGTGACACCCTTTCATAGAAATCTTTATATCAAAATTATAGGAGATTGCGAAGTACTTTAGAATTATAAAAACAAATGCTGTCATGTATGACCAGTTTCTATAGTGAATGATGCCATTTTAACATTATGATCATCATAATAAATCATAAAGGGTGGCATATGAGCAAAAACAAACCTGAAAAATATACAGAAAATCCAATATTGGTTCCCTCTCAGGAGGAAATACAGTGGAATTTCATCTTCTGTTTTTGAGTTTCTCATTTTAAAAAAAAAATGTATACATTTATTTTGAAATAAAAAGTAGCATATTTGATATTTTTGAAACTATAATAAATATAAGGAGCTCTGGTGGCATAGTGTTTAAGGTATTTGATGGCTAACCAGAAGACTGGCAGTTCAAACCCACCAGCCACTCTGTGGAAGGAAGACTGGGCAATCTACTTGTGTGAAAATTTACTGCCTCGGAAACCCAAAAGGGGTTGCTATAGGTCAGAATTGACTCTATAGCACTGAGTTGTTTGTTTTTTTTTTTTTTTTTTTTAAATAATAATCTTTATACAAAGTGTTATATTTTGTAAGTGCCCCACTCTTAGGTGTGGCCTCCCATCCATCCCTACGAATTTTCCAGAAGAGGTGGCATATCTGCAGCAGGACCCTGGGTGTCATATTGTCAGGTAGGGGCATAACCAAACCAACACACAGTGGGCTATCATCGAATGGGGTTTAGTAAACTTGCACTTCAACTTGTGAGTCAAGATTCCTTAATTCACAGTACTTTGAAGTAGCTTTGCATCTCTTTGTGTGCTAGAATTGAAAAATCTTTCTAGAATCAGCAAAAGAAATTGGAACAGACTATTTTATCTGTGTGGATCAAATGTTCTTGGAAATAATAATAATATGTTTGCAAAAGACCATACAGTTATACAAATTATTTTCATAATATTATCTTTATTTGATCTTCACAATGACTTATGGGTAGAAACACAAAGCTGTCAGCTTCCACGGTAGATAAAATTTATGTGTCCGGTAAGGCATTGTTTTGAGACTGTATTATGAGAATCTAAGCCTTAACTATTTTCCAAAACACTCTCGAAATATAATTTGAAATTCCCTTATTTTAAACAAGTCTGTCCCTCCAATTTTTGTTCTTGATGTATGCTTTGGAGCTCCAGCATTTTCTGGACATTTCTCTTCTTCTTCCGTTAGCCCAGGGATTGTATTCAATAGGTGGAATTAATGGGTGGGTTCTGTCAACGTTTTCTTGGTGTTTCTGCTCTTTTAGCCCTGTTGCCTCTATCTCTTACTCACTTTACACTTCTTAGCATCAATTCTCCGAAATTATTAGTAACTCGGTTTGAAAAATATTAGGGTTGTGACCTTATTTACCCATCCCCCTCCAGCTATTTTGGCTGCAGTAGCAATATTCACCCAGTTTAACAACTGTCTACTCCTTGTTGTGCCTTATGGCCCTAAAATGACATTCTTTGGCAAATCACTTTCTCCTTAGCATAGTAACCACCCTAGGAAATATGGATAATTTCAAGAGCATAAAACTCTGCTTCTGGTCATGTAAATCTTGAAGGTATAGACTGCCAATGAGATAAATCGATTTCACATCTCTATTAGGGAATTGGGGTAATGTGTGCTGTGGTCCAGATTGAGCATGAGGGACCCTTAGATGGGTAGTCTTCTTGAACACAGCATTCCTGTTATCTGTTTCATGATTCTTGTTGTCCCAGGGCCTCAATGGTGTCATAAAAACAGATTTTTATTTTCTTACTGATAGTGCTAGAAGGAAATAAGAACATTTGAGCAGTGAAAAGGCTACCTCTAAATCTTTGCATAAGAACAAACAATAACAGACCTATTCTGAGAGATCATACCATTTGTGTGGTCTTTGTATGAAAATGAGAGGGTGGAACTAGATGACCCCTGAAAGACCTGGTAGATGGGACTCATCAGAGTCCTCTGGAACTTCAGCTTCAGTTCCTTATGACAAAGACAAGGCCCATTCCACAAATTACCTGAAAATGGAACACAATTTCTCAGTGACTGAGGTTCAGTGGTAATTGTCATCTTCCTAAAGGTCTAGGCAAGAGTCACAATGAGATCTTCTAGTGTGTCTAGGGGCAAACTGACTTTCCCACCATGAAGGATGACTGTTCTTATGGAATGTAGTTTTGTCCAGACTGGAAAATCAATCAGAAGGTTGGAAACCCACCCAACCCAGAGAGAAAGAAGGACCAGTGCTTTTAGAGGTAGTCATTCTGTCTTCATTTCAACACCCATAGGGAAGAACTGCCCACAGGGTTTTCTTGGCTATAATCTTTATGGAAACAGTTCACTGGGCCTTTCTTCAGTGGAGCCACTTGGTGGGTTCAGACCACCAATCTTTATGGTAGCAGCCCAGTGCAAATCACACATGGTGGCCATAACACTGTCTTGCATGCTGTGTGTGTGTGTGTGTGTGTGTGCATGTGAATGCACTTCTATCTGTGTATTTAGAGTGACTCTAGCTAAAAAGCATAGTGCCTAAAACACTTGACTGCTAACCATGAGACTGGCAGTTCAAACCCACCAGCCACTCCTCAGAAGGAAGATTAAGCAATCTACTTCCATAGTGATAGTGCCTTGGAAACCCAAGGAGGTGTCCCTATGACTCGGTCCAACTCCATGGCATATAATAACAACAAAAACTGGCTAAAGATGAAAAGTACATGAAAACATCTTTAGAATCATGCAATCAGGGAGAGATTGATGATACAGCAGAGGGGGAAACATGATGTGTTTGCTAAATCAAATCAGTTGAGCGTAATGGACTAACAAGTGATGGAGAGTGAGTGGTGTGGGTGTGGTTGCATAGGTTGGCAAGGGCAGAGAATCAACAGCCTTTAGAACTCACTATGTGAAGAAGGTTGTGTTTAGGGATGTCAAGTGTCATCAAAGGGTTAATCAAAGGAGAGGTAGGATTGATTTGTATTTAAGAGAGATGAGTCTGGTTGAACAGTGCAAAATGGTTTGGAGAGAAGACTCAGAAGACTGAGGCCAGATAAGTAATTGGGGTGGGGGGAGCAAATGATAGCCTCAAACTCAAATCATATCAATGCAGGGGACAAGAATGGGGTGGATTCGAGAAATATTACAGATACAGGACAGAGTGGCCTGGAAGATTGTTTGTGATGGTGGAGGGAGGTTGGCCAAAAAAGACAAAAGGAGGCCTCAAGAGCAGTTGAGGTTCTCATGTAGGCAAATGGCAAATGGAAATTGTGCAGGTCTTCTAGTGAGGGCGATTAGTTCAGCTGGGAGCATTGGAGTTTGAGGAAACCAGTGCATATCCAAGAGGAGCATTAGGGTAGGCTACTGGACATAGAAGTCTTAGTCAAGGGATCTGAACAGAAGATATACATTTAATAGTTACCAGACTATTAATGGCAAACTTTTATCATTGTGTGTTGTTGCTTTATTGTCCGTTGCTCTTGAGTAGGCTCCAACTCATGGTGACTCATGTACAACAGAATGAAACATTCATTGCCTGGTCCTGCACCATCTCCACAATTATTGGTGTGACCACAGTTGCAGCCATTGTGTGTTTCGAGTGCCTTCCATCCTACGGGGCCCATCTTTCAGCACTATACCGGGCAGCATTCTGTTGTGATCCACAGAGTTTTCCTTGACCAGTTTTTGGAAGTAGACCACGAAGCTTTTCTTACCAGTTTGTTTTAGTCTGGAAGCCCCACTGAACCCTGTCCATTATGGGTGGCCTACTCTATTGGTATTCAAAATACCAGTGGCATAGTTTTTCAGCATCATAGCAACATGCAAGCCACCACCTTGCCAATACAACAATCAGATGGGTGGTGGATATCACTGCATATTCATATTCATATAAACAGTTTATTTTCAATTTACGTTTGTTCTCGACTCAACAACTGTCATTCTGTATCCCTTTAAGAAGCAAAATCCCCAGATAGTGACAAACAAAGGCAGATTTTAATAAGTGAGCTATTAAACCAAAAAGCAGAGTTAGGTCAGTTTTCTTAATTGAAAACAGTTTATCTTTTATTCATTTCCCTGCTTTTTGTTTTCTGTCTTTGCCTTCTGAATACCATAGGTGTAATTCAGAGTGTAATGAAAGGCTTGGGCATTGCACCATCATTAGAGCTGTTTTTAGCAAGCATTAATGAGAGTCCTGAGAACTTAAAACAGGCATGGCTTTTGTGGTATTTCACAGGGAATGTTCATATTTGCATATTTGCATGGGTTCATTTGACTTCTGAGTAAACCCAACCACTGATTCTTTCACTTTTTGGTATTCACTTATGTTTCTCCAAAATGTGGATTTTATTTTTTTTAATAAGTATGTTGGCCAAGAGAAGATAAAATTCTAAATGCCATCTCTAGCCAAAACTCGTATCCCATCTAATTTTCATATTGCTTTTGCAGTGCAATCACAAAGGCTAACTTATAGTGGGATACTCATTCCTCTCTTAGATACGTGTGGATTGGAACTGATGTTGCAAAAGACCATGCTTTGATGGCAATGGATACATTCTGAGTAATCTTATTTCTGGATATGAGATAATTCATCTCAAGAAAATGCATGAAACAGAAGAACAGAAGGTTTCCTTAACAGTAGTATTGAAGGTTATGAAATACTTTTCTCAAGGTTTATATATCTCTTATAGTCAATACAAGGGTTATTACAATGTGTTTTGTGATAAAATTATGTCAGCATCTTGTGTTTCTGGAATTCAAAAAAACATATTTATCAGTTGCTAAATGTGCTCAGTGTGCTGTTAAAGCTGGAAAATACTCCTAATTGAATGTCAAGCTACCTCCACTAATAAGCACTAAGTGCAATTAGTAGAAGGTATTGTTTAGGCCATACCAATAATCAGTGTTTTGAAACATTGATTTATCATTCATGCAGTTAATAATTTCACATTGCTAAATTTCTAAGACCTGGATTGAATATTCAATTGTGTGCATGTTTTAATTAATAGAGGGTGTCTGTGATCCTGTTAGAGAAAGGAGACTAATTGTTCTAGAGACAAATTCATTTTCAAGGTTAGAGAAAGAAGAAGGTGACTGAAATGGATGAGCCACATCATGACCCATGGTAAATAGAAAACAGAAGAGAGGATTGGCCCAATGGACTTTGAGTGAAATAGATATTGAATGCAGACAAAATGATGCTGTGACATGATCGTACAAAGTGGTAAATTAAGGACTAATGGGCCCCATTTGTTTTTACTCGTTAAAGAAATCTACTACTGTTTTCTATCAAGATGGACACAATAGTGAAAGGGTTCAAAGGGTCTGCAAATCTACTAATACAAGAACATGCAAAAACAGTTAGAGAAGACCAAAAAATGCTAAAGCATTACTAATTAAGTACTGATTTATATATGCAGCAAATTTTAAATATTGAAGTTAAGTTGATACATGGTTTATAAGGAGTTTGTTGTGCTACACAAGTTAAAAATATTACAGTATTATTATTCACAGGAAGTTTACTCTTGAATATTTATTTAATTCTGAACTTTAATATTTTTATTATACTCCTAGTTATACCTTGCAATGTATGTAATTTCTATAGGAGGCTGGTGTGCATAGTCTGTTCCTCTCAAAAATTGAGCAATTGCATTTTTTTAAAACATATAATTTGATTTTATTCATCATTTTAAAAGGAAAGCCAACTCTGTATAGAAATTTCATCATTTGGTAAACTGAAAATACCCACACAACTGGGCAACCTAAGAGAACTTCCAACTACAACATCAACTGCAAATGCTAACCACTGATCCTTTTATCAGCTGAGTATGTGAAAACACGGCTTTGCTCCCAGAAAAATATGAACCACTGATTCTGAGCTCAGTGGGTTTGTGGAGGGGAACTGCTGGGTATTCTTAGAAACCTGCATGATCCCTTTCTACTACCATATTGTTGTTGTGAGATGCCATGGAGTAGGCCCCTGACTCATGGTGACCTCATGCACAGCAGGATCAAACCGCTCCATAATTGGCTGATTTTTGAAAGTGGGTCAATAGGCCTTTCTTCCTGGTCTATCTTAGTCTAGAAGCTCTACTGAAACCTGGTCAGCATCACAGGAACACACTGACAGACCATGGTGGTTACACATGGAGGAGCACTGGCTAAGAATCAAGTCCAGATCTCCAGCATGGAAAGCAAGAATTCTGCCACTGACCCACCACTGTCACTCCTACCAAATGAAATGGACACTATGAAAGGGTTTCTGTGAAGCCATGCCACATCTTTGTATTTCTGTTGATTAACAAGTACGGCATTTAAGAGTCTAAGTCATATCATTTAGAACTGGAGGAAAAAAAAAATCACGCCTTGAGTTGCAATGCTGAAAGACTCTATGAGCAAAATATTCAACAATGCAGAAAGCATCCAGAGAAGACCAAATCAAAACAAACTCACTGCCATTGAGTTGATTTTGACTCGATTTTGACTCATAGCAACCCCCATTGGGTTTCCAAGGCTGTAACTCTTTACAAAAGCAGACTGCCCTATCTTTCTTCTCCAGAGCAACTGATGGGTTAGAACCACTGATATTTTGGTTAGCAGGCAAATGCCTTAACCACTATGCCACCAGAGCTCCTTATCAAAAGAAGACAGAAGAAATACACAGAGTTATTGCACCAGAAATAATTGGTCAATGTTGAACCACTTCAACAGGTAATATATGATCAACAGCATATCAAATTGAAGGAAGACGTCCAAGCTACATTGAAGGCACTGGTGAAAAACAAACCTCCAAGAATTGATAGAATGCTCATTGAGAGATTACAACAAATGGATGCTGCACTGGAGGCACTCACTCGGTTATGCCAAGAGATTTGGAAGACAGCTACCTGGCCAACTGACTGGAAGAGATCCAGAGAGGTGCCCATTGCAAAGAAAGTTAATACAACAGAATGTGGAAATTATCACACGCAAGTAAAATTTTGCTGAAGATAATTCAAAACCAGTTGCAGCAGCACATCAACAGGAAAGTTCCAGGAATTCAAGGTGAGTTCTGAAGAGGACATGGAACAAGAGATTTCACTGTTGATATCAGATGGATGTTGGCTGAAAAAAGAGAGTACCAGAAAGATGTTTATCTGTGTTTTATTGACTATGTAAAGCTATTCCACTGTTTTGATCATTACAAATTATGAGTTTCATAGCAAAGAATGGAGATTCCAGAATGCTTAATTGTGCTCAGGAGGAACCTGTACCTAGATAAAAGAGGCAGTCATTTGAACAGAATAAGGAGATATTGTGTGGTTTAAAATCAGGAAAGGCATTCATTAGGGTCGTATCCTTTCACCATATTTATTCAATCTGTATGCTGAGCAAATAATCTGAGAAACTGGGCTATATGAAAAAGAACATGGCATCAGGATTGGAGGAAAACATATTAACAACCTGCAATATGCAGATGTCCCAACTTTGCTTGCTGAAAGTGAGGATGACTTAAAGCACCTAGTGATGAAGGTACAAGTACAGCCTGCAGTATGGATTACACCTCAACATAAAGAAAACAAAAATCCTCAGAACTGGACCAATAAGCAACATCATGATAAATGGAGAAAATATTAAAGTTGTCAAGGATTTCATTTTACTTGGATCCACAATCAATGCCCATGGAAGCTGCAGTCATGAAATCAAATGAAGTATTGCGCTGAGCAAATTTCCTGCAAAATATGTATATATATAAATAAATAAAAATAAAAAACCCACTGCCATTGAGTCCATTCAAACTCATAGTGACCCTATAGGACAGAGTAGAATCGCCCCCATAGGATTTCCAAGGCTGTAAATCTTTACAGAAGCAGACTGTGTCATCTTTCTCCCACATACTAGCTTTAAAGTGTTAAACCAACTTTCAAGTGTTAAGAAGCAAAAATGTCACTTTTGCAGACTAAGGTGCATCTGACCCAAGCCACTGTACTTCCTGTCATCTCGTATGCATGCAAAAGCTGCCAATGAAAGAAGACTGATGAAGAATTGATGCCTTTGAATTATGATGTTGGTGAAGAATATTGAATATACCATTGAGTGCCAGAAGAATGAGCACATCTTGTCTTGGGAGAAGTACAGCCAGAATGCTCCTTAGAAGGGAGGATGGGCAAATTTTGTCTCACTTATTTTGGACATGCAATCGGGAGAGACCAGTCCCTGGAGAAAGATATCATGCGTGGAGAAGTAGAGGAAGAGCCTCAAGGAGATGGATTGACACAGTGGCTGTGACAGTGGGCTCAAGCACAGCAGTAATTGTGAGGATGGCTTGGGAGCAGGCAGAGTTTCATTCTATTGTACATTTGGTCACTATGAATTGGGACCAATTTGGTGGCATCTAACAACAGCAACAAAGTCAGAATATTTGTCTTTCTATCAAAATTAAGAAATTAAGGAGGCATTAATATTTAAGGGGGCTTGATGGGGTATTCCACTTCTCTCTTGATACAAGGTAGCAGAAGTATATAGAGGATATTGCATTTCATGTTCTCCTCCATAATGTGTTTATATGCATTATGAAATGTAAAATGTAGTAATCCATCTCTTGTTTTACATTATTTCCTTGTTACCCTCAAAGACCTGTTTTTGCAAAAATCAGAGTCTTTTTTGGAATTAATATTTGGAAGGAAAGATACAAAGAGAGGATTATGGATTAGGTGACAAACAGTAGAGGTGGGTGCACTTGATAGCTTAAATAGATTGTTTTCATGCAAATACCTCTAGCTAACTCCTGCGGGAAGATAAATACTGAAAATTATCTGATGAAGAGGAATAATTTCTCTAAACAGGAGTGCTTAGTTTTTATTACTGTCATTATTTTTCCCTTTAGTTTTCCAGGAGGCATTGACAACTGTTTAAATAAACAAAAACAAAAACAGCAAAGCGAGCTATGGTTTTGTTTCCAGGAATTAGCAGGAGAAAAGTAATCCCCTAACACAAAAAGCAGGGTTTATTTCTGATACCATCATCTCACAAACATGGGTACCTTCCCATCTCTAGATCCTGAGACTGTGAGGGTAGTCCCACATGGACATTGGAGATACAGTGAAAGGAAGCAAGGATGAATGGGTTGCTGCCAACTTCCTTGCTTTTTTCTTTCTTTCTTTTTTTTTTTTGTATTATTTCACCAAGTCTTAAACCAATAAAGAAAAAAAAAGAAAAATCACTGCCATCAAGTTGATTCTGACTCATAGAAACTCTTCAGAACAGAGTAGAGATGACTGATAGAGTTTCCAAGGCTCTCAGTCTTTTTTTTTTATGCATTTTATTGAAATATAATTTTTGTGCAGTGAAATACACAAAACTAAGTGACGTGGGTCAATGCATTTTTTTTTTTTTTTTGCAGTGTTCCCTCCCCTCCACTCCCACCCCTGGCAACCAACAAAGTAAGTTTCCCTCCATATATACTCCTTTCCTTGACCCTCCACAACAATGAACTAATACTATATTTGTCCTTCTGTGATTGACTTATTTCACTCAGCATAATGTTCTCCAAGTTCATCCATAATATGCAGTGTTTTACAGACTCTACATTATTCTTTAGTGCTGCATAGCATTCCATTATGTGTATGTACCATAGTTTGGTCATCCACTCTTCTGCTGATGAGCATGTAGGCTGTTTCCATCTTTTTGCTGTTGTAAATAGTGCTGTGATGAATGTGAGTGTGCATATATTTGTTCCTGTCCTGGCTCTCACCTCTCTAGGATATATACCTAGCAATGGGATTGCTGGGTCAAATGGTATTTCCATTTCCAGCTTTCTAAGGAATCACCATATTGCTTTCCACAGTGGTTGTATCACTTCACCATACCACCAGCAGTTATGAGTCCCAGTCTCGCCACATCTCCGCCAGCATTTGTTATTTTCTGTCTCATTGAACCATGCCATCAGTGCTGGGGAGAGACGGTGTCTTGGTGTTTTGATTTGCGTCTCTTTGATGGCCAGTGATTTTGAGCATCTCTTCATCTATTAGCTGGCCACCTGAATTTCCTCCTTAGTGAAAAGTCTATTTATGTCTTCTGCCCATTTTTCAATTGGATTGTTAATTCCTTTGGTGTTGAGGCATTGGAGTTTTCTATAAATCTTGGAGATAAGTCCCTTGCCAGATATGTAATTATTGGCAAATATTAATTTGTTGCTTTCCTTTTTGCTATGTGCTTTTTCATGGTGTCGATTTCTTTGTTCCATATAATTTTCTATACTGGGCTTGTTTTCTTTATGAATCATGTTATCACTTCCTTCATTGCTATTGTTTTAGTATTTGCTAAATGTTTGTGCTGGTCCTCTTTTTGATTTTGATGTGAAGGTTTATAATTTTTCTTTGAGGTTATCCTGTGATTTATAGTTTTCTTCCTAAGTTTAGAACAGTCTGTTCTATCTTGTAGTTGTCTTGACTTCCCTACCATCTAGAAGTTCTATAACAATAAGTTTTTCCCTCTTTTTGTTTTGTAGTTGTCTTCATTTGTCAATTGATGTCTTTGGTTCTCTGTTTACAATCTTGTAGGTTTATTTACTTTGGATACTTCCTGAGCTGGGTTGGTTTCTGGGTTATATCATCCTGTGTGTTAATGGTCAGTTGTTGTTGGCTGTTGTTGCTTCTCTGTCCAGAGGGCTCCCTTTAGCATCTCTTGTAAGGTTGGTCTGGTTTTAAAAAATTCCCTTAATTTCTGCTTATCTGGAAATGTCCTAATTTCACCATCATATTTGATGGACAATTTTGCTGGGTATATAATTTGTGGTTGGAAATTTTTCTCTTTCAGGGTTTTATATATATCATCCCATTGTCTTCTCGCCTCCATGGTTTCTGTTGAAAAATCTGAGCATAGTCTTATTGGTTGCCTCTTGAAGGTAACTTTTCATTTTTCCCAGGCTGCTGTCATGATTCTTTCTTTGTCTTTGGTTTTGGTGAGTTTGATGATGGTATGTCTGGGTGATTTTTTTGGGGTTCTATCCTGTCTGGGATTCGTTGGACTTCCTGAATAGAAATACTCTCATCTTTCATCATACCAGGAAATCTCTCTTCCAACAAATCTTCAACAGTTTTCTCTGTGGTTTTATTTGTCTCTTCCTGTTCTGGAATTCTGATGACATGAGGTTATTCCTTTTGATGGTATCCCAAATGAACCTTAGGCTTCCTTCATTTTGTTTTGATCTTTTTTCTGATTTATCCCTTTCCAAATAAGTGTTCAGGTATTTGCCTTCAATCTCCCTAATTCTGACTTCCATTGATTCAATTGTGCTCCTTTGCCCATTCAATGTCTTATCTATTTCTGAAAATTTAGTATCAATCTTCTGGATTTCTGTGTGTAGATTTTGTATCATTTCTAATTTTTCATTTGTTTTGTTCTTTTGTTTTTGTATTATCTTTCAAAATTGTTCCAGTGTTTGATCTGTCTCTCAATTCGTTGAAGATACTTAAATATAATTCTTTTGAATTCTTTATCAGGGAGTTCCAATGCTGCATCTTCCTCAGGGATGTGTTTTGGGTCTGTATCCTGGTCCTTTGTTTCTCCTGCTTTATCTTGCTTCTTTGTGTGGACTGTGATGCTCTGTTGTCTCTGAGACATTGTGACATTTTTGTGTTTATATTTGATTTAATTGGTGGTTGTATGTTGGAGTGACTTGCCCACAATTTTTGTTTTCTTTGTTTTGTTTGTATATTATCTACAGTAGCAAGGTACTGTGCTCCTCTATTTGCTAGTGGGCAGCACTTATACACTCACCACCTGTCTCCTTTCTTGTTGTCAGCCTCTCGTATATCCCTGCCTACCTTGGCAAACAGAGCTCATTCTTAGGTTGCTGGAATCTCCAAATGAGAAAGCTATCACTTTAAAATCCAAAATGGTTGCCACTTGTAAAGATTAAAAATGGCTGCACCCTTGATCACTTCAAATATCCTAAATGGCCACCACTAGCAAATATTCAAAATGGCTGTGCCCTCGGTCACTTTAAATATCCAAAATGACTGCCATATGTAAGCATTCAAAATGGCTGCACCCTTGGTCACTTTTAATATCCAAAATGGCTGCCACATGTAAATAATCAAAATGTTTGCACCCTTCAGAGAGCAGAAAGTCCACAGCTCAGATTGTCTCCCTCCTTGCTGTTTCCTTTCCTAGTCATAGGCCACCAGCGCAGTTGTCCCCGCAGCCCTTGGTGACCAGGGTTGATCTTTAGGTCAATTCTCAGGTCCCAACAGCACTTGGAAATATTCAGGCTGTTGGTCCTATCAGAGTAGCTAACAGTCTGCAGCTCCGACCATCTCTGTACTCACTGTTTTCGTTCAGGTTTTTCCACTAGTTGGTGCCTAATCCACTTCTGTATAGTTCCTTTCAAAGCTCAGGGCTTGTGTATCTCAGTCAATTGGTTTTTCTTTTCTTTTTTGAATAGGGCCTGTGTTGCTTGTCTGCCTATTCCTCCATCTTACTGGAAGTCTCAAGGCTGTCAGTCTTTATAGAAGCAGACTGCTTCATCTCTCTCCCACAGAACAGGTGGTGGGTTTGAACCACTGGCCCTTTGGTCATCAGCTGAATGTCTTAACCACTGAGCCATGAGAGTTCCTTCACTAAGTCTTAGGGAGAAGTGAAATAGAATTGGTTTTCCTCTGTGTCAGGGATTGCAAGCACATTGCCTTGAAGATCAGTGAGATGGGCCACAGTGTGGAGCAGTAGCTTCTGAGTGATTTTGATCACATACTGTTTTAGTTGGGCTCTCCCAGCAGAGAGACCCACCTCTAGGTGGGAAGTTGCAGAGAGCCCTGGGTTTGTGGTAGTTGTTCTGGAATTGACTCCAACTCATGGAGAGCACAGCATTGCCCAGTCCGTGTCACTCTCATGATCAGTAGCATGTTTAGGTCCATCATTGCAGCTACTGTGCCAATCCATCTCACCCAAGATCTCCCTCACTCTTGCTGGCCCTCTACTTCACCAAACATCATGTCCTCCCCCAGCACTGGATTCCTCCTGGTGATATGTCCACAGCAAGTGCATCGGACGATGATCTGTTGTGATCCATAAGGTTTTCATTGGCTAATTTTCAGTAAGGAGCTCTGGTAGCATAGTGCCTAAGGCACTTGACTGCTAACCAGAAGGCTGGCGGTTCAAACCCACCAGCCACTCCTCGGAAGGAAGGTTGGGCAATCCTACTTCCATAGTGATACTGCCTCGGAAACCCAAGGAGGGGGTCGGGGCCGACTCGACAGCAAATAACAACAACAACAATTTTCAGTAGTAGATCATCAGGCCCTTATTCCTGGTCTGTGTTAGTCTAGAAACTCCTTTGAAACTTGGCCACCTGGTTACCCTGCCTATATTTGAAATACTGGTACCGTAGCTTCCAGCATCCCTGCAACAAGCAAGCCACTGAAGTATGACACACAGACAGATGGTGGTGAGGGAAGAATCCTGTAGGAAGTAGGGGTATGAAACAGGAAGTGGAGGCAGCCAATTATAGGCTTTCTGTTAATCTGGGAGCTTAACCGCATTGGGAATTCTGAGAAACAGAGCAAAAACTCTAGCCTGATAATGATCTTGCCTGAGGGTTGAGGGCACTCGGGTATTTATATGCACAAGCTGAGAATCTTATTTGAAGGAGGCTGTGTGGGCTTTTAAATTCCTGGGAGATTCCCAGCCTGCCTTGCGGGGTGGGCAGCACAGCCTTTCTGGATTCCTGGAAATGCTCTCAGGCAGAGATGTAGATGCTGGGACATGGATGTCAGCAGTAGCTGGCTGATGATTCTAGTGGTATGGGTGGGCTACCAAAATGCTAAAATATCTGGAATCATATTTTGAGCCCTGATGAATGTGTGTGTATTTATTTATATATAAATTGCATAGGTGGATTAAGACATTACTTGATTATGTATATTATAGCATACACACACAAAAAAATTTCAATGGTAAGATGAAAACACACGAGGACAAGGTCTCTACTATTTTCTTCCTAGAAGCTCAGCCCCTGGAGTGCAGGCAACCCTACAGGGAGGTCCCTGCTCTGGGAAATGGGAAACACCTCTTTCAAGATCCGGCCATTTATGAATGGCATGGAATTAAGGACAGAGACTGGTGACCTCTGGTTCCTGGAAGAGTAGGAAGGGACAGTGGTTTGCATCAGCTTCACAGGCATGAGGGGGCAGGTTCTTGTTGGCCTACTGCTATTGCCTTCCAGGCGATTTGAAAACAGGAGGGCACAATAAAGGCTGACCCAAAGGGAAGTGAAACAGGTGTTGATTCCTCCACCCAGCAGGTCCCCATGCAGAATCCGTCACGTGCTGATCTGTGTGCTTGTGAATGAGACCAGCAGCTGCTTGAACACAGCTTCCCTTTAGAAACACGAGGGTCAGAGACCTCTGGATCAGATGGACCCAACGCCAGCCATTCTCTTCTGTCAACACTCCCCTCTTCATTCCATTCCTTTAATTAAAAACATACAGTTGCTCTTTGATACATTTGTTGTGAAAACCTGGCCCTTTAGCTTCTTGATTGGCTGCATTTATTAAAATAACAATATTCACACTTTCTTAGATATGTACAAGAATACCTGATTGTGTAGTGGTTAAAGCGCTTAGCTGCTTACCCAAAGGTTGGTGGTTGGAACCCACCAGCTAGAAAAAGATGTGACGGTCTTCTTCTGTAAGCATTTACAGCCTTGGAAACATAAGGCAGTTCTACTCTGTCCTTCCAGGGTCGTTATGAGTTGGTTCTTGTTCAGTTGCCTTTATTAAAATAATAAAACAATTTCTTAGATATGTACAGCTTGTGAAGAACTCCCATGCACACTATCTTGTTCCATCTTTACAAAATTATACATTTCCAAATTGTACATGGAGAACCATGAACTCCAGGGCCTAAGTGACTTGCCAAGACCTTCTTATTTAAATTGTTGAAGGCCCTGAAGGAGACTTACCTCCAGGTTTCTGATACAGGAAGATGTGCATATCACTGGTGTGTGGAGCTACTGCTCAGCCAGATAGGAAGAACTCTCAGGACATTCTGATCGGCGCCCCTTCCTGTAGTGAAATGGTATGCTACTTAGTTTAACCTGAAATAAATGAAGAGTTGTCTTCACCACCTCCCCAAAATAACCAAACCAGTTGTTGGCAAGTGGATTCTGACTCATGGTGACCCCATGTGTGTCACAGTAGAACCATACTTTGTAGGGTTTCGATGGCTGACCTTTCAGAAGCAGATCACCAGGTCTTTCTTGAGAGATGCATCTGGGTGGATTCAAACCACCAACTCTTGGGCTGGTAGTCAAGCACTTAAGTTTGTGTGCCACCCAAGCCCTCCTGATCACCTCCAGCCTCTTCTTCCAGGATTATAGTTCCTTCCCATGGCTTGGCTCAGGCTCCAGGGGCCTCTCTGCTCCATGAAAGCTTGTTCTGAGATCAAAATGTAGTAGTAATTATTTACAACAAAAATTCATGCTGTGATCTTTTTTTTCAACTTAACAGTCTATCTATAGTTTCATCCATTTTTAAAGTCGGTGACAGTTATTAAGGTCATCAGTATAATTTTAGAAATTGATCATTGGTATTATCTTCAGAAGTTTGGACTTAGGCAATAAACTCATACAATCTAAGTATCGAAGTTCATCTACAGTGTTTCCCAAAGGTGTTTGGATTTTAATCTTTATCTGTCTTCTTGTAATTGAAAAATAACAGCCATCCCTCTAGTTAAATGCATCTGACCATCAGAAGTGGGTGGTGGAAGTATATTTTAAACACAATCCTTCCCAGCTCCTCTGAGCACATACTCTATATGCAGGCACTTAGGTCTCCTACCACTGAGACCATCCAGGGACCCTGCTTTTGTCTGGGGAGAGGAATGCAAGGCCCTGGAGCTGCCAGAGTGTGCGTCCCTGAGGAGCTGAGGAGCACGGCAGAAGCCGGCAGTGCAGAAAAGGCTTTGGGGATGCCCCAAAATGCAGCTCTCAGGGACCAGGGGCAGGCTGCGGGAAGGGCCCAGCAGCTTAGAGTGAGGCAACTTCGCAGATACACTGAATGTAAAAAGGGCGAATCAGAAAAAACTAAGCCTTGCAAGGTGGGTTGCAGGCCCAAGCCTCCATCAATTTTTACTGGTTACTATTAGCCACATAGGAGCTCTGGTGGCGTAATGCCTAAGGCACTTGACTGCTAACCAGAGGCTGGCGGTTCAAACCCACCAGCCACTCCTCGGAAGGAAGATGGGGCAATCTACTTCCGTAGTGATACTGCCTCAGAAACCCAAGGAGGGGTCGCTGTGAGTCAGGGCCGACTCAACAGCACACAACAACAACAACAACAACATTAGCCACCTGATCTTCCCCCACCCAGGCAAGCACAGAGAAAAACCAGAGTCCAAAGCAGTCATTGAACTTGGAAATGCTAATGGGAAATGTAAATATTTGGACACCAAGGCAAACAAGCAACAATAAACCAAACCCACACCATCAAGTTGATTCCAACTCCTGGAGACCCCATGTGTTAGAGCAGAGCTGTGCTGTACAGAGTCCTTGGCTGTAACCTTTATGGAAGCAGATCTCCAGGAATTGCTTCCAAGGTGCCGCTGAATGGGTTCAAACTGCCAACCTTTATTCTGCAGCACATGGGGTGGTCCTGACTCAGAACCAACTTGACAGCAACTGATTTGGTTGGATTCTCTGGCCACCTACTGTAGTTTAACATGTTTATTAAGTGGCAGTCATGCTGTAAATGTCATCCTCTCTGGACCTTGATGATATGATGACAGACACAACCCACACATTTGTGGTAGTTTCCTTGTTTGCTTTTCTGTATCAAAGTCATGATGTCCCAGCCTGGGGTTAATCTGGAGCTAAAGCAATGGGCCAGTGTGTGGACAATGGAAGGAGTGGCCACAGGCCAGACATTAATCTGTGCTGGAGCATGCGTAGGCTGTGCGTTCGCCAACCACCTGTGTGAAGAGGAGAGCTGGCTTTTGATGGAGGCCTTGCTGGTTTGGAAATTACATGGTTCGACACCATGGATCTCCAGGTGGGTCACGGTTAGAGGCACACCAACCTGGAGGACTCCATGCTGTTGAGCTGTTCACAAGCAGCGGACGCTTCCAAGCCCATCCTCCAGGACCTGACTCTATCTCCCATAAAAGTCTATCAGTCTTCTTCAAAAGGAAATCTTACTCCTCCCGCTCTCAACAATGGGAACCAACAAACTTCCCACATCTGCATCAAAAGATATGTTGTGTTTGTGCATGCTATTGAAACGGCTGGTGTTATAATGTACTCTATTAGAATGAAGAAGAAAAAGTATATGAAGGTTTATGTGTAAAAAGCTCACTGGGAGAAGTATAAGTAAAATATTTATTTGTAAATTTTCATTATGTGTAGAATCATTTACAACCACAGATGAGCTTAGAGGGCATTTTCCCCTACAATTTAAATTTATTGATCTCTAGTTGGTATATAAGCATAGTATTTATGAATGGAAAATGTCCCTAGCTTTCTAATAAACATTCTTTTCCTTTTCCTTTAACTTCTTTGTGAGTTGGCTGCACATTTATATCCATGTTAAATAATAATGTTGAAACAGTCATTCTCATTATGTTTTAATTAGAATTCAAGTAGTCTTTTGCCATTCATCCTACTTTGGTGTTTGAATTAAGGTAGGTGCTTTATGTGATATTAAGGAATTGGCTTTTATCAAATGTTTTGTTTCCAATGCATATATTTTTGTTGTATATTTTTGTTGAACTATTATGTAATGTATTGGAGTTTTCAATAGTCATATTAACTAAATACTAAATATTACATATAACAATTATCATGAAATATCTATTATAAGCAATATTAATACAAACACATTCCTGAATGCCTGGCTGTCATTGTCATATTATTCTCTTAATTTACCACTGAATTCAGTTTGTGACTATTTCACTAAAGCTATGTGCATCTATGTTCACAAATGAGGATGATTTAATTTTTCAACAATTTTTGAGTAATATTTGACCCAAATTTGTGTCCGATTAGCACTGATTACCTGTAATTAATTGGGTACTTCCTTTCTCTTTATGCTGTTGAAGCGTTTTTATATAGCATGAACATTACCAGTTATTTAAATATCTGAAAGGCCTCACCTGTAAAGCTTCCAATAAAAGGTACAAATTCTTTTTTATATTTTTTGCAAAAATTTAGAAAATCACTTATGACACTTTTCATCAGTCATTTGCTTATGCATATTTTATGTCTATCCATTGGTTAATTTTTGCTAAGTAGGGATTCATTATCAATTATTAATTTGATGAAAATACTTATTTTTTCAACCAAATAACTGTGATGAATAATTAAATAACTTCTGTGAATCTTGATTGTTCTACACTTCTATTAAAGATATCCATAGCAGTCACATTTCTTTTTCTTTTCTTTATTTTAGTTGTTTTTCTCATACTTTCTGGGTAAAGTTTACCAGGATTGTGTGAATTTCAATTTTTATGAATTCTATTGCTTTTGACTTTATAATTTATTTATTTTTATTTTATCTTTGTGGTTACTCTGACTCCATGAGGTTTCTTGTTTCCCTTGCTTTTATTACTTCTTGTTGTTGTTATGTGCCGTAGAGTCGGACCCGACTCATAGCGACCCCGCTTTGGGTTTCCGAGGCAGTATTCCACTCCTCGGAAGGAAGGTTGGGCAATCCTACTTCCGTAGTGATACTGCCTCAGAAACCCAAGGAGGGGTCGCTATAAGTCGGGGCCGACTCGACGGCACATAACAACAGCAACAACAACAACAACAACAACAACAAATCACTACGGAAGTAGATTGCCCAACCTTCCTTCCAAGGAGTGGCTAGTGGGTTTGAACTGCCAGCCTTTTGGTTAGCAGTCAAGTGCCTTAGCCACTGCGCCACCAGAGCTCCTATTACTTCTTGAGTTGGATGCATAGTCCCTTCTCTCTCTCTTTCTCTCTCTCTCTCTCTCTCTCTGTCTCTCTCTCTGTCTCTTTTATTTTTCCTTCAGGTTAAGTCATTTACAGCTGTAAATTTCTCTCTGACAACTACTTTAGTCTCATCTCCAAAGTTTGAGATACAGCCTGGCTAATAAGAACATGGGCTGAGAGTGAGGCAGGCATACACTTGAATTTTGGTTGTGGCATAACATATTGTACAAGAGATTTTCCCTTGTAAGCCTCAGTTTTTTGTACATAATCTAGACTAACCTTACTTACCAATGGGTTTTTGCAAGCATAAATGAGATAATATATTTGTAAGTGCTCACCTAGTACAGTGATAGCAAAATCAAATGTCAACTCAAACAGTAATGTTCATTGAAAATTATTGCTTTTTTGTTCACTGCCACTTATTTTAATATATTTAATCTAAAGTGCTGAGTCTTTGTTGCTTTTTCAGTCTTATTTAAATTTTTTACAGTTTCTAATTTTGTTGCATTTCATTCAGAGAACATAGCTTTATATTATTCACTTTTTTGAAATTTTTGTCTTCATAAAGGAAAACTGTTTACTTTATTGAAGAGTGTAAAGTTAGAACTTTAGTTTCTTTACTGATGAAGGTCAATCTGTAAACACATGCACACACACATACATGTACGTATATATTTATATTCATAGCCAGTATTTATTGTATTATTCCTTTTGTTCTTGCTTTTTATTCTTTATTTACCTGAGTTGTAGCTGTATTTGCATTTCTTGTACCTATTGTGTTTTGGAAGCTCTGCTGGTGTAGTGCCTAAGGCACTTGACTACTAACCAGAAGGCTGGTGGTTCAAACCCACCAGCCACTCCTCGGAAGGAAGGTTGGGCAATTTACTTCTGTAGTGATACCACCTTGGAAACCCAAGGAAGGGTCACTATGAGTCGGGTCCAACTCGATGGCAGTGAGTTTGGTTTTGTTTGTATTGTGTTTTGGACAATTCGTATCTCTAACAGCTTTTCCTTTATATGTGTGATTTTTATTCATAGTTACTTATTACAGTTTTTCTCTGTTCTGTTTAATACACTTGGCTTGTAATTGTAATTTCTCTGAAACTAGCATTACTACTTCCCATCTCTTCTCTTTTAGTTTGCGTGACACGCGTTTGTCATTCTTTTATTTTTTCATTTTATGTCCCATTTCACTCAGACCAGTCTCTTTTAAGCAGGATACAATTGGATTTTGTTTCCTTTTTTGCATTGTGAGTTTTTGCTTTCAAATTGGTAGCTTAGTCCTTTCATATTTTCTCTTCCCTTGTTTTTTATGCTCTTTTTTATTGTTGAACAGATATGGATAACACAGCATGTGCCAGTCCACCACTTGTCACTTGTACAATTCAGTGACACCAGTTACATCAGTCATGTTGTGCAACCATCTCCAGTATCCATGGCCCAATTTTCCTTTCTGTTTATGCTTCCTTTTTGTTTCATTTCTTCTTATTTTGTTTTATGATCTCTCTCTCTTTCAGCATAGTGATTTGGAGACTATGTATCCATTTGTACAAATTTAATGAATTTTTAATTAACACATCAAAATTATTGTTAAAAGCGTATTTTGTCATTCTTTTTTTTTTTTTTTTCCTGGTAATTGTCAGTGTCAAGCATAACTTTTTTTGAATTATAGTTTACTTATTTCTTTCACTCTGTTTCAGATATTGGGTCTTAGAATGTGTGGATTTGGAGTCAAATAATTGCTAATGTACATACATATGTGTATGTTTCTTGTATGCTATTGTTTTCAACCCATTGCCTTATACTTTAGAACCATTATTTTGACTACTTCTATTTCATTGGTTTCTGTGATTCTAAGTCCCAACATAGCAGGCTTTATCTATTTCTAAATGTCTAGCTTCAGTTCAATCTCCTGGAAAATTGTCTTAAATAACTTTTTTCTGCTGTAATGAAATGATTATAGCTTGAGCCTTTATGTATCTTTATATATTTTTCTATTGCTTGCCCTTGTATGAATATCTTAGACGACCACAGACATTTTGAATGCAAAACTTTCTGTCCTTTAAGACTGTAAGTGTTTCTCAGCCAGTTCATAATAGTCAAGGTGGAAACAACAGTAATTTCCCCTCTTTGGCCAAGGAATGTGCGGTTTTCCTGATCCCGTAATACATGTGGTTGGGTCTCTCTCATGCTCTCTTTGTCTTTTGCTTTTCTTTGTGTTGCTTAACCCACCTTTATTGCTCTGTGCTTAGTGGAAAGTCTTCCTAGTTCTCCCCACATTATTAATGTTTGTTTCTCTGTGTGTCCCACTAATGTATTTCAATGAGGAGTAGAGACATGGTGCCATGGGCTGCTGGGATCACAGCCTTTTAAACCCCAGAGAAAAACTGAGAAATGAAATACAAAGGCCATGGACACATCATCACACAGGAAATTATTGCAAGGACTGGAAATATGTGTCCTGGGGTGGGGAGACTTAAAGGAATCTCAACTCTGCGTGCAAATGAGGAAGGCACTGTAGTCTACTGTTTCCTGTTTCAGGTCGAGTAGTAACCAGTTAGGAGACATTTCAGTTAGGCCTATTTCAGTTCAATAAAAAAGAAAGGGATCAGTGCAGAGATCCCGGCTAAAGTGGGAGGACAATGTGGAACAAAACTCAGAATCATATTAAAAAAACAGGCTGACTGGTCTGATAGAGTCTGGTGAGACTCCCTAGTTACCTTTCAGGTCTGGAACTGACCTCACTCCTGTGGCTTCCAGCCAAACAATACACAGGCATATAGGGTGAACATTTACATCAGGGAGATACACTCCCTAAATCATGAGAGAACCAAAGGGCAGTGTTTGCACAGGGAGATAGCTAAGGGGGAAGGCATGCATGGGAAAGAAGGACACAGGGAAGAGGTAACTGGTAACCACAGGAAGGAAGTGGGAAGAGAGCTGTTACATTGTGGGGAATTGCAGTTAGTGTCATGAAACAAAATGTGTGTGAACTGCTGTATGGAAAATGAATTTTCTCTGTAAACTTTCACTCAAATCACACTAAAAACTACTTTAAAAAATTCAAGCAAATAGCATTTTCCAAAACTGGAATGGCTGATCATACTAGAGCCTGAGGGCCCAGCACCGGAGTCTTTGGATATTTGTGCTAAATACGTTAAACTCTTCACTTTATTGGACACTCAGATTATCAAGAACACCAAGCCAGGGATGCGCTAGGACTTTAGAATGATATTTTTTTTTCCTGAAGTCCATCTGGAATCCTTCATTTTTTATATCCAGGAAAGAGTAAATGTTTCAAATGAAATTCAAAGTTGTGCTTGTCTGTTGAGTCTAGAGCCAGCCAGTGAAGTGTAATTGGACTTTTCACCAAACTTGTTACCTAGCCAACCAAACTAGCTGCTCTCAAGAAGACTCCAGCTCATGGGGCCCCCACGGTGTGTGTCAGAAGAACTGCTCCACAGGGTTTTTAGGGCTGAGACTTTGCAGAAGCCGACTGCCAGGTCCTTCCTCAAGGTACGTCTGGGTTGGTTTGAACGGCCAATCCTTCAGTCATGCGCTCAACCCTTAATGCTACTCAGGGCACCTACAAAAAAGCTGTACCCACGCTGAAGCATGAAAGAAAGAGAAAATGAGCCAAAAGCCTAGCACAAATATCTCAGTGTTATATTGACTCAACTTACGTGTACTACTTCATTTTCATCCCAGCAATTCTATCTTCACAGACACTCCAAATCCTACCCAGGATTCAGGAAAGGAAAAGTGAAGCCCCTCAGCTCTCTGATCCAGCATCGGGTAGATCCCATCTCTTACCTAGTTCTGCTTGTTTCTGCTACCAGTACTTTCTGCCTTCCCATGGGGATGCCCCTTTCTTCCCAAGTAATACTTGCTTGACATCACTTGAGTTTATGCTTCAAGTATAAATGTAGGTTTACTAGCTGGAAAATGGGGAAAGA
>NW_006922000.1:1221049-1223840 GCF_000298275.1 Orycteropus afer afer
TTCAAGTTAATATGTGTCTACCCTCTAGTTAGTGGTTTACCATCCTTTTTTTGCAATCCTTTTCTTGACTTTTTACAGCAGTGATCTCATACAATATTTCTTCATTGGTGATTGACTCCATCCAGCATAATGGGCTCTAAGTTCATCCATGTTATGAGAGGTTCCCAGATCATCATTGTTCTATAACACTGACTATTATGGCATCGTGTGTATGGACCATAGTGCCCGGATCCATCCTCCATTGTTGTAGTTAGGTACTGCTGAGTCGGCTCTGACTCAGAGCCACCCTGTGCACAAGAGAACGAAACACTGCCTGGTCCATCCTCCATCGATGGGCATAAAAATAAGAGCTATTAAATGCTTGAGGATTCAGTATATGCCTGACACCCTAGTTCCTTTATATTCATTATCCGATTTAGGTCTCAAGACCACTGACTGAGATTACAGTCATAATCATCCACTTTCTTTCAGGGGGGCAGGAAAATTGAGCCTTGATTGTTTGCTGAAGATCAAGCATCTAGCAAATGAAAGGGCACAGTTAAAAGGTGTGTATACTTAAGTACTATGCAATGCTGCTTCCATACTTTAGTATTTTTGGACTATGACAATGTAGAATAAAAAAGGGCATACATTTATTTATGAATAAACACAATCATCTGTTTTGTAGTGCTAGCATGATTGTTTATGCACATTGAGTTTTTAAATATAGTTATTATTATTGCTACTGTTATTTAAATGTTGTTATTGTTGAGTTGGCTTGGACTCATGGATATTTTATGTATAACCCAATGGAACATTGCCCTGTCCTGCTCCATCCTCATGGTCCAGAGTGGATAACCGTAAATGTGAGACATGGAAGCCATTGGTAGGCAGACGTGTGTCACTGTCCCTGCTATTTTAGGTGGAATTGAGCTTTCTGGTTAATTAGCAGTTACTGAAGGATTTTTATCATTTTATTCTCTCTGGTCTCTTTGACTGTAGTGGTGTGCCTCTGTGTATTGACCGAGTCTTGCATGATCAGGTGTTATTTCTTGTTCAATATAAACAAGCCCACCCTGATTTTCAGAATGGAATTTTTGACAGAATCAATATGTTTATTTGACAATCTATTTTGTTGATGAATATCCTGGAAAAACATAAGAAAAAAAAAAAAAAAACTGTTTTCACTACGTACAAACCTTTCCCGTATGTCAGTGGCAGGAGAAAGTGAGATACATGTAAGAGAATAACCTCAGAGAATCAAAGATAAGTCTTCAACTCTCAGGTAGATGAGAGATTGTGTTTATATACACAGCATTTGAAATGTCTGGGAGACCACATATATGGCAGAGAACAATAGGGAACAATTCCAAGTGTCTTAAGTTATGAGTTTTGAAGATGTATCTCCTAAGAATTAGATAAGCCTTTGCCTTGATCAGACATTTTGTTTTGTGTTGTAAGTTGCCAGTGTTAGTTGCCCTTGACTCACAGCGACACCATGCACAATGGAACAAAATTCTAGCCAGCCTGGTGCCATCCCCATGGTCATTGCCCATCAGACCATTGTGATCCTTAGGATTTTCATCAGCTTATTTTCAGAGGTAGATGACCAGGCCATTCATTCCTCCTGTCCTGTCTGAGTCTGGAAGCTCCAGTGAAACCCATTCAGTATCACAGCAACAGACAAGCCTCCGCTGACAGACGCATGGGGCTCCACGTGAGGAACATGGGCTGGGCATCAAACCCAGGTCTTTGACGTTGGAAGACAAGCTTTCTACCACTGACTTATTTTCTTTGGCAACTGTGTACTAGTACATGGGTCAGCCAGGGTCACACACGACTCCCATGGGAATTTCTTCTTACTGACTCAGGGACTATTCCAGGCTCAATAATTGCTTCCAACTATTCTTCCTTTTACTTTATTTTTCTATTAGTCTTTTACTTCTATTCTAAAGGTGTCACCATTTATCAGGAAGAAGAGGAAAAGATGCTGTGTATGCACAAGGCATAGGTAGTCTTGTTCTCTGGCATATGTATGGCATATATAGCAGTATTTTTCAGAGATGTATGCTTTCATTGTGGTGTGTGTGATAACTGTAGATAAGAATGTATACTGATTACTATGAGCCAGGTCTAAGTCTTTTAAAATATTGCTTCATTTCATATTCATCACAACTTCATGAGGTGGGTACTACAAATTGATACTCTCTTTGTAGATGAGGAAACTCAGAAGAAAACTTAAAATAACTTGCCCAAGGTTACACAGCTTGTAAGTGTTTTTCTAGCTTTTGAAGCAGAAAGTTCAGCTGTAGAGTTTAGGCTCATAATTATGCTAATCTGCACCCCAAGACACTCTGTTATGTGTGTGTGTGTGTATGTGTATACACACACACACACATACAATCTTGGAGAGAAAATTTATTTAACTAAGAAAAATTCTTTTATACACACACACACATACATATGTAAATGGTTTTAGGTATGTCTCTGTGATTCAAACCCACTGGCCACCCCATGGAAGAAAGATGAGGCAATCTACTTCTGTAAAGATTTACCACCTTGGAAACCCAACGGGAGTGACCATGAGTCATATTTGACTCAATGGCAGTGGGTTTTGGTTTTGGTTTTGATGTGTGTATATATTTCTATGTCTGGCATGTTTGTGCATATGCATGTACATGTATACATGTCTGTGTGTGTTGTTACTTCTTGTTGTTGTTATGTGCTGTCGAGTTGTACCCGACTCATAGCGACCCCTCCTTGGGTTTCCAAGGCAGTATCACTACGGAAGTAGATTGCCCCATCTTCCTCC
>NW_006922000.1:1228891-1230632 GCF_000298275.1 Orycteropus afer afer
CTCGGAAACCCAAGGAGGGGTCGCTATGAGTCGGGGCCAACTCGACGGCAAAATAACAATAACAATCCATTTCTGTATAGTTCCTTTCAAAGCTCAGGGCTCCAGAGTTATCTTCTGTATCTTGGTCAATTGGTTTTTCTTTTCTTTGTTGAAGAGGGTCTGTGTTGTTTGTCTACCTATTCCTCTATCTTACCAGAAGTCTCCTTTGAATTCAACAAATCTTTAATGAGACCAAACCATGTGTTTTCTTAGATTCCTAGTTGTGACTCCACCATTTTTTACTTGTTTCATAAATAATTTACTGACAATAATATTTAAAGACAATCATCTGTGGATGGTTTCCTCTCCTGATAAATTAGAGCATATATATTGCAATCTGGTAGCATAGTGCCTAAGGCATTTGACTGCTAATCAGAAGGCTAATGATTCAAACCCACCAGCCACTTCATGGAGGGAAGGTTGAGCAATCTACTTCCATAGTGATACTGCCTCAGAAAGCCAAAGAGATGTTGCTATGAGTTGGGTTTGACTCCACGGCAGTGAGTTTGATTTTAGTTTATGTTGCAATCTTACTCACTGCCATGGAGTTGATTCCGACTCATAGTGACCCCCATTGGGTTTCCAAGGCAGTAAGTCTTTATAGAAGTAGATCGCCCCATCTTCCTTCCACTGAGTGGCTGGTGGGTTTGAACTGCTGAACTTCTGGTTAGCAGCCAAGTCCCTTATCACTCACAAAAAAAACTTAAGTGTATTTCAAACATCTCCTCTTTCTCATAATGGCTAATGGGGAGCGAGCTGTGATTTGAACCTGGAAGTACTGACTCTTAACATAGCTTATTTGGTGGTAAAAATTGTTATCATTGTTAATTGCTGTTGACTCGACTCTGACTCATGGTGACCCCGTGTGTACAGAGTAGAGCTATGCTCCATAGGGTTTCCAAGGCTGTGACTTTCGAAGGCACATTACTGTGCTTGGCTTCCGAAGTGCCTCTGGTAGGGTTCACAGCACCAACCTTTTGGCTAGTAGTGAAGCACTTAACCATTTCCACCACCCAGAGACTCCTGGTAAAGATTTACTACTATATTATTATTTTTAATGAGCCGTAGGACTAGAAACTAAGAAATCTCATGGAAATATCATATCAATTATTAAAAAAAAATAATTAAAATAGATATTTTTAAATGCTACTCCAAAGCAGTTAATTAGATTTAAAAATTGAATATTGACATACCTAGCATTAATTTATCAGAGTCTTACTCTCATCTTCTGTGAAATGTGGTAATAATGATGCCCATATCACAGGGCTGCCGAGTGGAGTAATAATCCATGGACAAGTTTACTGAAATGCCAGGCATGTGAAAAGCCTCAGTTTGTGTTATTATTCAGCATAATTATTATTAGTGTAATAATTAGTGGTATTTTTATTTTGCTATAATTTAGCTTGTTTCTAATATATAGAAAAGAGGGAAAGAACCTAGAATGCCAATGGAAAATTGTTTTTTTACATACCTTAATTTATAATAGATAAAGTTGTAATGAATACATGTACAACACATTATGTTCCTGATAAAATGTCTAACTCAATGAGTACTCTGTATCTATCCACATACTTTCATAATATAAAATAGATGATTATATTACTTCATACGTTGTTGTTGTTCTCGTTAGATGCCGTCAAGTTGGCTCCAACACATAGTGACCCTATTTACAACAGAATGAAACGCTGCACCATCCCCACAA
>NW_006922000.1:1230732-1235126 GCF_000298275.1 Orycteropus afer afer
ACCAGAGCTCCTATATCTATACATATACATATACGTATACATACACATGCACACAAATTCCACACCATGTGTACACACATGCATGTGCATATATGTATATATGTTATGTGTGTATGTGTGTGTGTGTATACATTATGATGGTTAAGTTTGTGTGTCAACTTGTCTGGACCTGGTTGAGTGGCTAGACAGCTGGATGTAGTTATTCCCCATGGTAAGATTAGTAATTAATTTCATGGTGGAATCAATTGGAGCGGCTGAGTAGCTGCTTTAGGGATGTGGTCTGCTTCCCGTATATAAGCAGCAGCTTTGGGAATGGTCTTTAGCTTATGGCATGCTTGGATCCTGCATGTAGCCAGGTTCTTGTTCAGCAGCCTGCTATGCTCTGCTGACCTTGGGACTTCCAATGGACTTGAATTAATGGCCTGCCATGTGGTTTGGTAACATCAGGACTGTGCCATTTTATTTGATGACCTTGGGCTTGTTAACCTCAGCAGCCAATAGCTGTCTGAGTGAAGAGATGCCTCTAGCTTCAGTGGGCTGGGACCAAGAGGCAGAGCTGAAGCCCAAGATTGAGGGGCTTTCACACGGCACCTAGAGCCTGGCACTTTGAACTTGGACTTAAAGCCTCCAAACTGCAAGAGAATAAACTCCTGTTGGTTAAAGCCATCCCATTTGCAGTATTTTCTTGTCAGAGTGGCACTAGGTAACCAGAACATACACACACACACACACTAAGAGTCATTGTTGTTGTTGTTGTTAGATGCCATTGAGTCGGCTCTGACTCATAGCGACCCTTTGCAGAGCAGAATTAAACACTGCCTGGTCCTATGCCAACCTCACAATCCTTGCTATACCTTAGCCCATCATTGCAGCCACTGTGTCGATCCATCTCATTAAGGGCTTTCCCCTTTTCCATTAACCCTCCGCTTTGCCAAGCATGATATCCTTCTCCAGGGAATGGCCCCTTCTGACAACATGACCAAAGCAGGTGAGATGAAGTCTGGCCATTCTTACTTCCAAGGAGCATTCCAGCTGCACTTCTTCTAGGACACATTTGTTAAGTCTTTTAGCAGTTCACGGTACTGTCAGCATTCTTCACCAACACCACAACTCAAAAGCATCAACTCTTCTCCAGTCTTCCTTGTTCATTGTCCAGCTCTCACATGCATAAGAGGTGATTGAAAATACCATGGCTTGAGTTAGGTGCACTTTAGTCTTCAAGGAGACATCTTGGCTCTTCATCACTTGAAAGAGGTCTTTTGCAGCATATTGACACAATGCAATACATTGTCTGATATCTTGACTGCTACTTTCATTGGTGTTGATTGTAGAACCAAGTAATATGAAGTCCTGGACAACTTCAGTCTTTCCTCTACCTATTGTGAAGCTGTTTATTGGACCAGTTGTGAGGACTTTTATTTTCTTAATATTGAGGTATAATCCATACAGCAGACTGTAGTCTTTAATCTTCATCAGTAAGTATTTCAAGTCATCCTCACTTAATGAGAAATGTGTATTTAGCCAAATTGTAGAGTTTGCTTGGAGCTAGGGCTAGGGAAACCAGGTCAATAAGAAAGAGTAAGGACAATCTGACATTCTGATTACTTAGGTAATTCAGCAAACATAAGTGAACCTCTCTAGTTATTTTGTTCCTCATATCAATAGTATTGCCCAACTGTCAGTGTACAGAGTCATACTTTTGCAAATCCTCAGCAGATGCTAATTCGCTCTGTTTGGGTTTGAATAGCAAACACATACACTGATCCTTTGATCAACATTCTACATTCACATGGCCCCAGTGCCTCCTTTTCTTCTGGGCATTTGGGTTAAAGAAGTCAAGTAATTCTGGTTGTGACAAGACGGGCTCCCCATCAGGAGTGTGAATCATCCTTCACAACATTAAGGTCCTCTGAAAGCAGCAAATGCTGCATCGGTGCAGCTGTGACATCCGCCACCTTCCTAAGATGTGCAGCCTGTGAGCCAGTTTTCAGCACTGAGACCCACTATAAAGTCCCATGTTCACTAAGGTAGGACGTACAAAGGAACATGATCAGAGGGGTGCAGACACTTACGCACAGCTCAGCCTGACTTCCACTCTTCTCACACCTTCCAACAGCATATGGCCATCCTTGAAAACTTGAACCTGGCTTTATCATTCATTGTGGCATTTTCTGCGTTCCTGATGGTTTGCTAGGGATGAGTAGTTTCTAATCCCTGATTGTATCACTCTCAGGTTTTGGTCTGAGTAGTTAAGTGATGTATGTGGGTGCGTATTGTACAAGAATGTTGTCCATTGGTTTTGTGTGTATATACATGTGAAGAGAAAGAGTCAAGTTAAACCAGTCTTTGAACTATTCTCTTGGTTGTCATGCCAGAACCATGTTTTAAGTTAGTTGTTGCTTAATGCCTTAGCTGTTCCAATATTCCATTGCTATTCCTGACAACTTACTGAGTAGTAAAGGTAACCCTTCATGGTCTCTGTTGCTTCCAGAAAATACTGTGTCTACATTTGAGCAATCTCATCAATACCTTTACTGTACATCCATCCTAAGTTATTCATTTAATAAATATATAGTTTGTTCAACAAACTACATGCCAGGTTTCAGCAATGACATGGACACATAAGTTACTGTTTTGTCATTTCCTATAACCAACACCATCAGGGAACCATCATGAAACAGTTAATAGCTAGTAGAACAATATATCTAAGGCAACATCTTGTCTTAGATTTGTAGCCTCTTAAACATAATGGCAGCAAAATCAACAACAAAAAAGCAAAGCTAACATTTATTTAGTGCTGCCTGTGCATTTTTTAAGGAGCTCTGATGGAGTAGTGGTTCAGGCATTTGGCTGCTACCAAAATGTTGGTGGTCTGAACCCACTAGCCACCCTGCAGAACAAAGATAGGACAGTCTGCTTCCATAAACATTTACAGCCTTGGAAATCCAGTGGAGGTTGATAATGAGTCCATATCAAGTCAATGGCAGTGAGCTTTTTTTTTTTTAGATTTTTTACACACAATCACATTTATAAGTTGTTGTTGTTAGGTGCTATCTAGTCATCTCCAACTCATAGTGACCTTATGTGCAACAGAATGAAACACAGCCTGGTCCTGTGCCAGCCTCATGATCCCTGGTACACCTGAGCCCATTGTTACATCCATTGTGTCAATCTGTCTTGTTGAGGGCCTTCCCCTTTTTCCTTGACCCTTATAAGTTAGATGTTCTTATTTGTCTTTATTTACATTTGAGGAAATCAGGGTCAGAACACTGGTTAAACAGCCCAAGGTCATCCAGCTGTTTTTAAGGACTCCCAGTCATACTCCTCACCCCCGTAGTGCACTGACTAATGTTGGCTCCTCAGCCTACACCTCACACACCACTGCTTTGGAAGAAGAAGAAACAAGTGGAATGGTTGCATTTGGTTCAAAAAGCACTTACCGACGACCAGTTACCCCTTCCTCTAAAATGACTCTTTTTAATCCATTTTCTCTTTTTTCCAGTAAGCTTATGCATTGCCTTCTGTGTCCTTTTTAATACAGTGCTAGGACATAGTAGAACCTGATTTTTTTTTTTTTGCTTTACTCCCCTCTACAGATCGTGATATTCTTATCAATGTAGATGAGGGCAGGTCTTCAGGCAATGTATTTAGAGTATACTGGAAGTCATCTTTTTCACCAGAGCCCAGTGGCTTGTCAAGTCCTCATCCATAACATTCTTCCATTTATTTTTCTCTCTGTGTTACAACCACATTATAATACATATCTGGTCAGAAGGGACCATTCCCTGGAGAAGGATACCATGCTTGGTAAAGTGGAGGGTCAGAGAAAAATGGGAAGATGTCAATGAGATGGACTAACACAGTGGCTCCAGCGATGGGCTCAGATATAGCAAGCATTGTGAGCATGGTGCAGGACCAGGCAGTGTTTCATTCTGTTGTACACAGGGTCGCTATGAGTCGGAATCGACTCAACAGCACCTAACAACAACAACATGATATATACCCTTGTAAGCCACACAAGAAACCAAGCTCACTGCCGTCGAGTCGGATCCGACTCATAGTGATCCCTCCTTGGGTCTCTGAGGCGGTGTCACTACAGAAGTAGATTGCCCAACTTTCCTTCTGAGGAGTGGCTGGTAGGTTTGAACCGCCAGCCTTCTGGTTAGCAGTCAAATGCCTTAGGCACTACACACCAGAGTTCCCACTTTCAAAAAATAAAATAATAAGCTTATGGTGATTGCTTATTTTCTTTTTAATAATTTCTCAAACCATTGTTATAACTGTGTTTGCAATAAAACTGTGATTAAAACACAGATCTGAA
Organism: Orycteropus afer afer; assembly: GCF_000298275.1. Taxonomy (NCBI): domain Eukaryota; kingdom Metazoa; phylum Chordata; class Mammalia; order Tubulidentata; family Orycteropodidae; genus Orycteropus; species Orycteropus afer. The sequence goes on from NW_006922000.1 coordinate 1,235,054, forward strand.
ATTTTATACCATCCTGTGAAAACTTCTTTACAGGAAAAGGAATTTCTTAAGACCATAAAAAAAAAAAAAAAAA
>NW_006922000.1:1240260-1243433 GCF_000298275.1 Orycteropus afer afer
CCATGGTCTTTGCAGAATTCTTCACCAACAGCAGAATTCAAAGGCATTAACTCTTCTTCAGTCTTCCTTATTTAGTTGTCCGGCTTTCATATGCATATGAGGCCATTGAAAATACCATGACTTGGGTCAGGCACACCTTAGTCTTCAAAGTGACCTCTTTGCTCTTCAACACTTTAAAGAAATCTTTTGCAGCAGATTCGCCCAGTGCAATACTATGTCTGATTTCTTGACTGCTGCTTCCATGGGTGTTGATTTATTTCATATAGTAAATGTTTTTGAACACCTCCTCTGCAGATGGCATCTTTCTGAAGGATTTAGAATGAAAATAAAAATCAATAATGGATCAGTCTACATATTATTCAAGGTGGCAGAGGTCAGCTCTCTACAAGGAGTTGTTGAACAGAACCCTTCTTCAGTCACAAGAAACATGTGCAGATATTGCTGATGTAATCCTCTCTCAGTGTCTGGAGGAGTTCTCTCTAGCATGAGTCTTTGTCTTTGAGGAGATGTTCTTCCAAGTTTATGGCCTCAACAAATACAGAGGAACTGCCTCTGCCCTGAAACCCTGATAGCCTGTAAGAAATGTAATCTTGCTGGAGATCTCATAACCAACTCTCATTTCTGAGCGTTTACCAGGTGATTAGAGGCACTGATGGTCCAGTGTCTCCCCTTCCATGCAGGACCTGGATTTAATTCCCTGCCAATGCACTTCACAAACAGCTACCACCTATCTGTCAGTGGATGCCGGCATGTTGCTGTGACGTGGAACAGGTTTCATACTAAGACAGAGAGCTTCCCGACTAACATCAACTAGGAAGAAAAGACTGGTGACCTACTTCTGCAAATCAGGCAATGAGAACCCACAGATCACAATCATCCCAACCTTGACTGATCATGAGGTGGCAGAGAATGTGGCGGTGTTTCATTCTGTTGTTCGTGGCATTGCCATGACATGCAGCTAACAATGACTGTGTGATTATTACTTTACCAAACCCAAACTAAACACATTGCTGTCACCTCAATCCTGACTCAGAGAGATCCTAGCTATATATATATATTTTTAAAAGATGATGAAACTTATATCCAAGGAAATGACAAAATGTGTAGAAAGCAAGTCAGGGATTATGACAGCAAACTTCCTACTTTTACATTACAGTCCACTGTCCCAGTTTAGGCTTGTTCTCCAAAACTCATCTCTGAAAGCAGGAACTACTAGGAGTGATGTACATTGTCCCAAAGAGCTCTGGTAGTGTTGTAGGTAAGGTATTTGGCTGCTAACCAAAAGGTTCTAACCCAACCACTGCTCCATGGAAGAAAGATGAGGCAGTCTGCTTCTGTAAAGATTTTCAGCCTTGGAAACCCAGTGAGGGGTACGATGAGTCAGAATTGACTCAATTCTGAAAGTTTGTTTTTAGTTAGGTTTTTTTTTTTTTTTTTTTTTTTTTTGGTACATTGTGCCAAGGATGGTGCCACCCTTACCTGGTCATTCATTGAGTGTCCTTTCAATACACTGAATGAAAAGACTTGCTCTTATTTCTAAAGACCACACAACCAATGCCATTAAAACTTGACTTGAACTTCTTTGCTCTCACACTTCACTCAGTCTCTTACCTTGCATCAGGATTCCAAAAATACACAAGCAATTTCTTGTCTCTGCCTCTTTTTATTTCATTTCATTATTGTTCCCATTGTTGCTCTCCCTTCCCGGTTCATGGAGTTGTTCTCAGTTGATTATGCAATCACTGAAGTGGCAATCTCCAACTCACCTGCTCCCCCACTGATTGCACAGGATTCATAACACGGCCTCGAAAGAAAGGTTATATTTGGAGAAAAGCAATTACAGTTTTCATTCATTATTGTATATTGTAGTGGTTAGTGAAAGAACCAATACTGTCAACCTGCTGGTTTCAGAGAGGCCTGACAGAGCTCTGTGGAGGGTTCTGCAGGGCAGTCACGTTGAGTCCTCACTGGGGATGACTTCATCTCCCCACTTCTGAAGGTAGAGTCATGCTTGAGTGTCACGTCCTGCACTGGAGTGGCCATGAGTGGAATAGGAACAAACCCCTTCAAGACAGACAAAGAAAACAAAATAGCATCACATAGGAGAAAGGTCATGGCATTTGCTACCTTGATGATGTGCTTGATATTTTTAATAAACAATGGGATTTTTAAAATTCACTTTACTTTTTAGAGCACTATCAGGCTTACAGGAAAATTTCACAGAAGGTACAGAGAGTTCCCATAAGGCCCCTTTCACCTGCACAGTTTCTCCTATCATTAACATCTTACATTTGTTAAGATTGATGAACCAGTATGCATACACTAACATTAACTGAAGTCCTTAGTTCAAAGTATAGTTCACTCTTTGTCCAGTAGAACAGGTCTATGGGTTTGTTGTTGTTTTTATGTGCCATCGACTCAGACCCGACTCATAGTGACCCCTCCTTGGGTTTCCAAGGCAGTATCACTACGGAAGTAGATTGCCCAACCTTCCATCTGAGGAATGGCTGATGAGTTTGAACTGCCAGCCTTCTGGTTAGCAGTCAAGTGCCTTAGGCACTACGTCACCAGAGCTCCTCATGTGCCTACTATTGTAGAGTCATGGAGAATACTTGTACTGCCCTTAAAGAGTTCTGGGCTTCAACTCTCCATCCCTATCCACCCCCACCCGGCCTCCTAGTAACCACTGATCTTTTCACTGTCTCTGTAGTTTTGTCTTTTCCAGCAACAAGGTTTTGAGTCTTGGTTTGCTCATTTGTAAAATAGAAATATTAATCAGGCCTACCTCATCTCCCATACAGAACTATTGTAGGGAAACAAGTGAGATAATGCTAATGACAGGTTTGAATAGATTGCAAGTTACATACAAATGTTTGCTGTTCCAATGAAGGCCACTCTGTTTAGTGAATGGCACATTATGTCCCTGGTTTCTTGAGAAGAATAGTGGTTCATTCAGATAACTGCGTATTTCTGTTGGGAACAGAAGGAGTTGAGATCCTGTCTGTTGCCCTGGTGGACTGGAGGGAGAATTGGTGACTCACTAAAGTGCCCCCACTATACCCAGAGTAAGACTTATGGACCTTGTAGGAGTTAGTATCATAGATGAACTTAATAATACTCCAATGCTTACATCATTCCTGGAAGAAATATACTTGAAGAGAAAAGAGATCTAG
>NW_006922000.1:1243622-1244799 GCF_000298275.1 Orycteropus afer afer
TATATAAACCTTTCCTTGACCCTCCACAACAACAAACTAATACTATATTTGTCCTTCTGTGATTGACTTATTTCACTCAGCATAATGTCCTCTAAGTTCACCCATATTTTGCAGTGTTTTGCAGACTCTACATTATTCTTTAGTGCTGCATAGCATTCCATTATGTGTATGTACCATAGTTTGGTCATCCACTGTTCCACTATAAATCTTAGAGATGAGTCCCTTGCCAGATATGTAATTATTGGCAAATATTAATTTGTTGCTGCCATTTTGTTATGTGCTTTTTCGTGGTATCAATTTCTTTGTTCTATATTATTTTCTATGCTGAGCTCATTTTGTTTATGAATCATATTATCACTTCCTTCATTGCTATTGTTTTAGTATTTGCTGAATATTTATGCTGGTCCTCTATTTGATGTGAAGGTCTATCATTTTTCTTTGAGGTTACCCTGTGATTTATAGCTTTCTTCCCAAGTTTAGAATAGTCCATTCTATCTTGTAGTTGTCTTGACTTCCCTACCATCTAGAGGTTCTGTAATGACACAGTTTTTTCCCTCTTTTTGGTTTATAGTTGTCTTCATTTGTCAATTGATGTCTCTGGTTCTCTGTTTATAATCTTATAGGTTTATTTACTTTGGATACTTCCTGAGCTGGGTGGGTTTCTGGGTTATATCATCATGTGTGTTAATGGTCAGTTGTTGGCTGTTGTTGCTTCTCTGTCCAAAGGGCTCCCTTTAGCATCTCTTGTAAGGTTGGTCTGGTTTTAACAAATTCCCTTAATTTCTGCTTATCTGGAAATGTCCGCATTTCACCATCATATTTGATGGACAGTTTTGCTGGGTACATAATTTGTGGTTGAAAATTTTTCTCTTTCACGGTTTTATATATACCATCGCATTGTCTTCTCACTGCATGGTTTCTGTTGAGAAATCTCAGCTTAGTCTTATTGGTTACCACTTGTAGGTAACTTTTGGTTTTTCCTGTGCTGCTCTCATGATTCTTTCCTTGTCTTTGGTTTTGGTAAGGTTGATAATATGTCTGGATGATTTTCTTTTTTGGGGGGGTCTATCCTTAAGACGGGAGCTCTGGTAGCATAGTGGCTAAGACACTTGCCTGCTAACCAGATGGCTAGCGGTTCAAACCCACCAGCCACTCCTCGGAAGGAAGGTTGGGCAAT
>NW_006922000.1:1244899-1246524 GCF_000298275.1 Orycteropus afer afer
CTTGCTTTAAATTCACAAAGTACAGTCATGCATTACCATCCCAGGTGCAAAGGGATTAATTAATTAAGGCTGTGCCTATACACCATCATATTAATTTACTGAATAATTCACTGAGAAAATTCTGTTCCATTTTCAAGGTCTGTGACTGCAATGGGTCATTGACATGACTCATTGACTTTCCTGAATTGACTGATGTTTTTGATCGAAGTGATCACTCATTGGTGCACATTGATCCCACTTCATGTCATGTACATTTGGAAGGAATCCCAAGGCTGGAACATGTTTCCCTTTAAAGGGTGGTTGTGGGATCTCATAACCTCTCAACTGAGATTTCTTCTCTAGACACACACAGATCAAGTTCTAGTTCCAACTCCTAGTCAAAATTGCTAAATCAAGAGAGAGGATTATGGGGGCAGCAGTGTGCAACATTATGGGAGACACCCACTGCCATCAATTCGGACTCATGATGGCCCCATGTGCTGCATAGCAGAGCTGCTCCCCACAGAGTTTTCATGGACTGTGACCTTTCGGAACCACACCCCCAGGTCTTTCCTACCAGGTGCCTCTGGGTGGTTTTGACCCACCACCCCGCTGGTTAGTAGCAAAGCACCTAACCATTGATACCACTCAGGGACTCCAAGGCTGTCAGAGAAATATCTACTCTTATTCTTTGTGACAGAACTCTCAACAACACTGTCAGTGTGTGAATCTCAATGAATTTAGTGCAGTGTGACATCAAACCATGGACAATGTAGCAAGCACAAATTATATTTTCCAAATGATAAGGCATTTTGAAAGGAAGAAGATCTTATTTTATTTATTTATTTGTTTGTTTGTTTGTTTGTTTGTTTGTTTTTGGTCTTATGAGATAGTCTAAATCATGTATTGGAGTATTAGACTTTCTTACTTGAAAAGAGAAGCCAGGCAGGAACTCACTATTTCCCAAGGACTCCATCATGGTCATCTCTCCTTCATTTCTGTACATCATCAAGCATGGCCCATCATAAAGCCTTCTACACTGTTATTGAAAGTAGTGGATGACCTAGCCCATTGGTGTAGCTTCTAGCCACAGCCCTGACCCTTGCCTTTTCCCCACTGTGTTAGCTCAGCTGGGCACCTCTTGCTGAGAAGAATGTTGTTCTAACTTATCTTTAACACGTTGCTAAAATTGCCATCTTGGTTCTCATATCAGACCCTCATTAGTGAGAGCAATGTAAGCATATAAATCAAATGTCGTCTCACTTCATTTAGTATCTCAATTTGGGAAACAGCTGCATAACTTTGAAATCAAATTTCATCTGAGAAAGAAGAATAAATAAGATTAGAGGGATCATATTTGACTAGCCTTTTGCTAGCGTTTCTGCCTCTATTTTCTAATCCCCACTCATTTTAGAGAACATACTATAATCTGCAGAGAAGAATCCACTCTCTTTCAGATGGCTCTGCTTTAGACGTTATTGAAAAGAATTTTTGAAAAGCATTTAAAGAACCTCATTTTAGCTATGAGGTGGCCTCATGCTATCACTACTCAGGACCACAGCTGAAGATGAGTTTCATGCCCATCTGCCCTCTGTTTGTCTCTGAGGGGGTATTGGGACACTGCATGTTCTCACAAGACTTTTTCC
>NW_006922000.1:1248699-1250365 GCF_000298275.1 Orycteropus afer afer
TACAGGGAGGAAGTGGGAAGAGAGCTGTTGCATTATGGGAATTACAGTCAATGTCATGAAACAAAATGTATATGAGGTGCTGTATGGAAAATGAATTTGCTCTGTAAATTTTCACCCAAATCACAATAAAGAGAGAGAGAGAGAGAGAAAGGTATAGGGAAATTAATGAAGGAAACGGGACAGCAGGGACTAGCATGTCCTGTGAGGGCCTTGAAAGGAATGGCACTCAAAAAAGAGCTAATGGATGACATAATGGCTTCTAATACCTCAAGGGAGGCAGAAAGTTGAAATTTCCACTTTCATGCATACAGTGTATCCTTTTTAAATGTATGAATATTTGATAAAAATTTGACCTAAAAATTAGTACCTAGTAACACTACTAATGACTAGTATTTTGTCTCATCCCTTATAATAGTAGAAAGCTATTAAAGGTAAGTTGATTGCATTTTACTTTAAGACTAGCCTTAAAATTCTAAGATTCTTAAACTATGTTTTTGAATCTCCTAATGCTCCTGTCTTTATGCATCTCAGTGCTGTTATCCTCAACATTCCCCAGTGACAGCTCTGACATTGTCAGCAAACCTGTTGATTCACAAGGCTGGTGTTACAGGGAAATTTCCAGCAGTCCAGTGATATGCTATCTTCCTGTGGGACCTTCATGACCCAACACTTGATTTCTGGTCAGCAAGAAACACAGTGCAGAGCAGATTCCACAGGAACATGTCCCAGGCAACACACTCAGCGGACTCCATTGTCACTTCCTCTTGAGATGGCTAAATTGTTGTTGGTAGTGGTGGTGGCTCCCCTTGGGGAAACTCACAGCTCAGGTCCTCTGATATCATTGCATGATGAGCTATGAAAATAAGGGATTCATGCCAAACGGTTCCTTAACAACCTGGAAATCTGGGTGGAACTATAGTAACAGCTACTACTGATGACCCAAACAATGGGTCCAGGCAATGACCATTTTTTGCTTTTATGTGATTATTTCTGAAGTGCAGAGTGACAGAAAATGGTTGGCCATTCCCTTTATATTATGTTGAATGGACAGCCTCTTGAAAACCTCCTAGGATATGCTATGTCATTTTATTTTGCCTATTCTCATTTCAAGGCACTGCATAAAAACAGTAATTTGTCTGGCTTAGTGGGGAAGAAACAATGTTTATATAAGTCACTTTCCAAACAATGGTAATATCCTCTTTACAATTGAAATCTTTGTAGTAAGGTCTTCCTGTTGTTAATTGCTGTTGAGTTGGCTCCAACTCATGGTGACCTTATGTATAACAGGATGAAACCTTGTCTGATCTGATCCCATCCTCAGATCACTGGCACATTTGAGCCCTTTACTGTGGCTTTTATGTTAATCCATCTCATTGGGGGTTTCTCTCATTTTCACTGACCCTCTACCAAACAGAATGTCCTCATCTAATGATTAGGTCATGACTTCAATCATGAACCATTTCAGTCATACCCCGTTGCTGTTGAGTCAATTCCTATTCATAGTGACCCAACAGGAGAGAGTAGACCTGCCTCCCTAGGGATTCTAAGGTTTAGTCTTTATGGACATCTTTCTTTTACAGAGCTGCTGGTGGGTTTGAACTGCTGACCTTTTGGTTAGAAGCTGAGTGCTTAACCGCTGTGCCACCAGGACTCCTCACTTCAGTCA
>NW_006922000.1:1271753-1275846 GCF_000298275.1 Orycteropus afer afer
TTAAGGTCACAGAACAAGTAAGTGGTAAGGAAAAGAAAGTCTAACTTCACAGTAAACTAACTGATGGACTCTTATTTCATCCAGAAAAGTAGAACCATCTAAAAGGATAAAGAGCTTCAAAAGTCCATGGACAGTAGATCCTCATTCTAATAGGAAATGAAGATGTCTTAAGCTTTTGCCTTTCATAAGCCTCCAGCATCTCCTATGTATGGAAGGCTGTCTGGTGGCTTGCAGGGCAAAAGTCGTTCAGTGGTAGAATTCTTGCCTTCCATTTAGGAGACCTAGGATCAATTCCCAGCCAACACACCTCATGCTCTGCTACCACTCCTCTGTCCGTGGAGCCTTGCATGTTGTTATGATGCTGAGCAGGTTTCCACAGAGCTTCCAGACCAAGATGAACTAGGAAGAAAGGTTTGGTGATCTTGTGAAATAGAGCCAAGGAAAAAACCCTATGGACCACAGCAGTCTGATCCCCAATGGGAATGGCCATGACCAGGTAGGATTTGACTCTATTGTGCACAGGGTCCCCATGAGTCAGGGGCTGACTCAACAGCAGCAAACAACTCTCACTCCAGTGACTAGGTGTGGGGAAGCTAATCATTGGCTGTATCTGGAAAAATATTCAGAGCTTTTTTACCTAACTCAGCTCTTGCCTCACTTATAGGTCTTCTTGTCTGTGGCCTGTTGCATCCCTATCTCTCTCCGAATGGCATGCCTGATTCTGAATATTCCCCCAACTTGCCCGCATGCTTTGACTGATTTTTCCACATGCTGAAATGCTTCCCAGACACACCTTCCATGCATCTCCTGGGAGGAAAATGCCTGCAACTGATAGATTCTGACTCTAGGCTTTGACATGGTTCCCTGAGCCCCAGCTTGTAGTTAGCTTACTCAAGATGCATTTTTGAGTACCTGTCAGGTGGAGGTGGAGTGTTGCTCGTGGCCAAGTAAAGCAATGTGCACATCCTGGTGCCTGCGTCTGGGGCTGAGTCATGTAATATCTGTCCCAGTGTGGAAATCTATGCCTTCTGTTGTCTCAACACTGAGGCAGGGGTTCAAACTGCTGATGAAAGTCGTAGCATGGACTATTTCAAAGGAAGCAATGGGAATGGGTTGTATGAAAGATATTAGCTATTTGTGGGCCCGCACTGGGTCCCAGGAGTCTGTCATACCTGCCTCTGCTCCCCTCTAGACTTCAGTTTGTACTCTGTGGCGCGCATCCAGGAGCAAGGCGGTTCCTGCGTTTGCAATGCCTCCTGATGGAGCTCCTGCTGCAGCTGTCAGATGTATGGAGACATAATTGATGAAACTCTATTTATACCCAAGGATAAACTTAGAAAACCAAGCCCTGCTGTCTAAACACGCATAGTCAGTGGGTCCTTGTGTTAGTCTCCACCATGCAAGTGGCAACATCTACAAGACACATTTTCTGTTTACCTTAAAGTCACTAATTGTTCATAACTTAGAACTAATAGTGTGCTGTTAGGAGTTCAGCTTCTGTTACCAGATGGTCTGGGTTCAGATTCTGCCTCTATTCACTAAGATATGATATCAAGCAAGTTTGCCAACCAGTTCATTAGTAAAATGTGCATAATGGTAGTTTCTATGTTGTGAGAATAGCATAAACTATTAAAGAGCATAGCACAGTGCTTAACATATATATGGTAAGCACTCAATATGTACTAGTATTTTACTCCCATTACTATTATTTTACCTCCAGTTCAGTCACAGAGATGGATGGACACTAGGAGGGTCTCTGGACCAGGAGCCCAAACACCCGGGTTACAATCCCAGGTTTGCCACTAGCAACCTATGTGACAACGTGACTTTGGAGAATCTGTTGAACTTCTCCAAGCCTAGTTTCCTTGTGTGTAAAATGAAGAAGGTACAATGTTTTAAATGCTGAGGTTACTTTCAGTACCAAAAGTGATCACCATCACCATCTGTTGATGAGTCTCTAGATTGTGCATCCTAAAAAAAGAGGAGAAATGTTATTGAGGAAATTACATTCTTAAAGACTCCACAGGGAAGCATAAATGCTCACAGGAAATATTTAGGCTAGAATGTTCCAGTTACAGGCAACCCCTGACTTACGAACAAGATCCGTCCCTAAGTGTGTCTTTCGGTTGAATTTGTAGATAGATACTTTGGAACCAGGTACCCATGGTTTTGCTTTGGCCTTACTTTAGTGCAGGAAAAGGCTCAAAGCCTTGTCAGTGATTGAAAAGCTGAATGTGCAGCAAGTGAAGGGAATTGTGATGGAGGGTTTGTTGTGAGTAGAGGTTGGGTCAGTCATTTCAAAACGAGAGCAGATTTATTTAACCTTAAATGACAAGTGCAAGCTATCTGTAAGTCAGAGTTTGTAACCACCCCCCTCACGAGACTTACTGCATAGAACAAATAACCCTATATCTTGGCACCTATGGATAGAATTTCCAAAATAAGGCTTTACACAATTGACAAGGTGTTTGAAGTCAGTATGGAAAAAGGTTGGCAGAGATCCATTTCTCAGAGGAGTCAGAAATGTCATCATCCTTCCTCAGCCTATATGACTATGAGACCAGAAGAACTAGATGTGCCCAGCTACCACTGTCAACCACTTGGAGGGGATCTATGTAGGAGATCCTGGATAGAGAGGGAGAGCAATGTGTAACAAAACTCAAAATCACTTGGAAAAAAAAAAGGGGGGGGACCAGATTTGCTGGTCTGATAGAGCCCATTGGAACCACTGAGACTATGACCTTTAGCTGCCATTCAGGTCTAGAACTGAACCCACAGCTGTGGCTTCCAGCCAAACAAAAGACAGGCATATGAGTTGAACATTTACCTGAGTAGATACACTCCCTAGAGAGAACAATCATGGGAGAAAGAAGGGCTGCTTATGCACAGGGAGACAGCTCAGGGGGCTGTGCATGGAGGGATGGACACTGGGAAGAAATAACTATTGGGAGGAAGTGGAAGGGGAGCTATTGCATTGTGGTAAATTGTAGTCAGTGCCATGAAACAAAGTGTATGTGAACTGCTGTATGGAAAGTGAATTTGCTCTGTAAATTTTAAATCACAATTAAAAAATATATATATATTTTAAATGTCATCATCCTCATCACTTGTAGCATGTTTGAATGGAGAGATTTTGGTCAGGGCAGGGCATGGTGAATCCTTAAATTCTGCCCAGAGGATTTGACAATGTTGTAAGGGTATTATTTTAAGTTAGCTCCTAGAATGTAGGCTCATGCTGCAGACCCTGAAAGCAAGATTCTGAACTTCAAGATCTTTGCCTGGTATCTTCAAGTGTCTGTTCACACAAAGGACTCTCCTTGGTCTGAGTAGAAATGAGGCTTTACATGTCATAGCGCTGATCTTTCCCCAGGAACAGAACTATGTCCTGCTCTCTGATATTGCCGGAGAGAACTTTGTGCCACAGATTGGGATGCGTCAGGAAAGGGAGAAATAAAGGTGTCAGAACAAGAAAACATGTGAAATAAAATAAAAAGAAGAAGAAGAAAACATTGCTCTAATAGTTAGGATCTAGATCTAAATCCAAGCTCTTTACTTGCTTACTGTGTGGTCTTAGGTCATTTATTTACCTCCTCTGAGCCTTATGCCTCCCATGAATAGGTTGAGAATATTAGTGTCTTCTTTATTGGGTTATAAAGTCAATAGAATTTGTAAGTAGTCATCATGGAGCCTGGTAAAGTGGTGAAGGTTCAAAAACTTGCCATGAGTATTTTCTGAATGTTGAGGGGCAGTTTCATATGCTATACTGTGTTGATCCTGGAACGTGGTCACATGCTTCATGATTCTTCAAAACATCAGAAGAAACAGTGTTTTTAATATTCACCCACTTTACTTCTATTCATTGTAAATAATGGAACTGATTGAGTAAGCAATGTGGCTATTTCAGCCGTTATTTCTTCCTAAATGAGATTATTTAGTAAATATTCTTCAAAGAAGAATTCACTCCTAATTTCATGGCCATAGAGCAGAGAGGCTGCAGTTACGCCATCCTTGGCACTGGAATGGATTGGAAGACACCCATGATTTTGAGTCAGATTTCTGGCTTGAATGCCAACTCAACCCCTTATTGGCTTCC
>NW_006922000.1:1276236-1277269 GCF_000298275.1 Orycteropus afer afer
CTCCAAAGGTACAATGAACAGAGCAAGTGGAGTAAGTGGATATCTCACCACTCAGTTTCTGTGGGTATACCCACTTTTCTGAGAAGGAGGTAGCATGTTCGGCCTTGGCTCGCCCAAGTTTGAACTGCCAGGCTAGGGAAGCTGTAGAGGCTAAAGAGTGACCTTCCTCCCCAGTACCAGGTCCACAGGAGGCTTCCTCCAGGAAGCCCAGGCCCCGGGAAGAAGGGAGAGTTCCTCCTATGACCACTCCTAATTTTTCCAGTATCTTTACTATCTCCCTTCTTCTAGCCATGCTCAGATTCATCCCTCCGAGACCAGAGCTGTCAATCAGATATCAGCATAGTGTAGAAGGGCCTACTGGATGGAAGATCACAACCTCTGAGTTAACTGGACAAGGAAACCCTGGAGGAGACAGGGAAGAAAGAGCCTCACTGGAGACTGTGAACAACTGTGGAACTGAGAGAACAAATTGAAGGAGTGGTCAGGGGCAGATTACCCAGTTATCAAGGTAAGCACAGGCTTACTTGTGCTAACTTACTAATATGTTAGTTTCACCACACATGATGTCATGGGAAAAAAACCTGTGAAACCCTTCACTACAGATTACTAAGTAAGCCTAAGTAATCTGTAGTGAATGGTTTCACAAGTATTGTTCCCACCACATCATGTGTGGTGAAACTGTTCACTGCATATTAGTAAGTAAGCACAAGTAAGCCTGTGCTTACCTTGCAGATTATCTGGTCTACAAGATTTTCTGAGCTGTATGTTTAGTGTTTGGCATTGATTCCTTTCTTTTTTATTTAACAATAAATAGCAACTACACAGCTACATAGTCTGGCTGAGAGCTTCAATGTGTTGTCTAGAAGATACTTGTGATTGACAAAGACCCTCAAGTCGCTACACCTTTCCTCTTTGTCTCCTGCTCCGGCTGGTGGGCAGAGCTGCAGTCTGGGTGGGTGAGCTGGTATCGTGCTTGATGGGCATCCACTGGTCTCTTCTATTTTGTACTTGCCGTACCTGAAAGTCTTATGTG
>NW_006922000.1:1278164-1278776 GCF_000298275.1 Orycteropus afer afer
TTGGGTTTCCGAGGCAGTATCACTACAGAAGTAGGATTGCCCAACCTTCCTTCTGAGGAGTGGCTGGTGGGTTTGAACCACTAGCCTTCACAGTAACAGTCCTATCCTAAGTTTTCTGATACAATTATATCTTTGGTGTCATGCTGGCATTACTTTAATTCATTCAGTGTCTTAGATGTGTGTACAGTTAATGTTTATAAACATCTTCAGAACCTTTTTGGAAGTAAGTATAAGTAACACTCAGATGCAGGCTCAGTGTCATCAAGTCGATGCCAACTCATAACTACCCCCATTGGGTTTCCAAGGCTGTGAATCTTTACGGAAGCAGATTGCCTCATCTTTCTTCCATGGAGTAGCTGGTGAGTTTGAAGCACAGTCCTTGGGTTAGCAGCCTGATGCCTTAACCACTACACCACAAGAGCATAAATAACAAGTAGAAAAAAAATTAAAAATTTAGATTTTAGATATGTTGGAAAAGTGATCTTACTTTAGCTTTCTATTCAGTTGAATACTTAGGGTACAAAGACAGAAAGAAATTTTCTTCTCCAGCAAATGCACAGCAGGAAGAGTTGAAACCCAGGGAGAGATAATGCACTAAGTATAGCAGTTAAG
>NW_006922000.1:1281116-1282417 GCF_000298275.1 Orycteropus afer afer
CAATGACAAGAGGGGCTGGGAAAGAGGATGATTGGTATCCACAGAATGTGATGTTCTATACTCCTCTGCTTAGGTCAAACTGGTGAGCATTCACTTGAGACACAAATATCTTCACTTCTTTGGCCCATTCAAAGAGGTCTATCAAGAAAGCTCTTTCCCATACTTCCTTTTCACCAATCTTCCAACAATATGCCTTCCAAGTCCCTGAACATCCAGCCAAACCATTGGCTACAGCTCATGAATCAATGTACAGTCACATATGACCACTTCTCCTTTTAAGAAAAGTGAACAACCAGGTTCACTACTCCAAGTTCTGGAAATTTGGAGGATTTCCCTTTTCCACTGTCCTTCAGTGAGGTCTCAGAAAGGAGCAGTATTACTGCCACTCTCCACTTTTGAGTGGTGCTTGCATATCACACAGAACAATCTGTAAACCAGGCTTGAGTTTTCTTTTTCTCAATCAACTGTTCATAGGAACTTCTCATGAGGCCATGGGTTCAGACTGGAAAGGGGAAGGTAATGTGAAAAGAGTTGAGACCATGGGCATTTGGACCACTTCCTCATGCAACTTATTTTGCCTTCAAGTCCTGCTTAAACCCAATCTCATATATACCACTTCTGTTTAATGATGGAGTGCTGTTGTGCAGTTCAACTTTATGTCTTTGTGGGTCAGACAACACCCAGTCTCAGGCTGCATGGTGACATAGTGGCCCATAGTTAGGTGTTCAGTCTCTACTAAGGCCCAGTAACAAGACAAAAGCTGTTTCTCCATTATCTGTGGAGGATGGCACATCTTTACTCCAAATTCCTAAGAGTCTACACTGTGATTCACCAACTTCAGCCTCCTCAAAACTCCAAACAGAATCTCTATCTGCCACTTCCACTTCAGACACCATTGGATCAGCCACGTCATATAGCCCAAGTAGAAGAGTGGCTTAGCACAGCAGTCTGAACCTGCTGCATAGCCAGCTTTTATTCTAGGCCCCAATTCAAACTAGCACCTTTTCAAGTCACTTGATAAATAGGCCAGAGTAGCACACCCAAATGAGAGATATGTTGCCTCCAAAATCAAAAGAGACCTAATAAGTTTTGTGCATTACTTTTACTTGTAGAAAGGTCCAGATGTAATAATTTACCATTCACTTTGGAAATAATATCTTGACATGGACAACTCTACTGGACTCCTAGAAATTTCACTGAGGTGAATGGTACCTGAATTTTTATTGGATTAATTTCCCACACTTTTGCATGCAAATGTCTTACCAATAAGTCTAGGGTCATTGATGTTTCTTCCTTACTAG
>NW_006922000.1:1283410-1285832 GCF_000298275.1 Orycteropus afer afer
GGGTGGCAGTGGGAAGAATGGTGACTGACTGCTATTGGGGTGAAGAATGGCAAAAATGTTATAAAATTGAGTGCATAGATTGCACAACTCTGTGGATACACACCTTAAGTGGGTGAATGCTATGGTATGCCAAATATATCTCAATAGAGCTGTTTAAAATAATACAAATAAATTGGGAAAATAAAACCCTAAAATATTTTCCCTTATGGCTTTTTATATTTCTCTGTTAATATCATTATTCTCAATGTCACCAAACCTTAAAAATTTGGAGTCATTTTATATTACTACCTCTCCTTTCATTTCCTCTCTCAACCACCATAGGAATATCCATCTCTTCCTGCATAATGTCTCAGGTCTATTTCTTAGTATTCATTCTTAAGTCCCTATCAGTGGTTCATGTACATAATCACCTTGACAACTGAAAGTATCTTTTAAATACCTCTTCACTCCTTCTGTCTTTAGCCCTAAATCCATAGGAAGGAGGCATGGTGGCTCATTGGCTAAACTATCAGATAAATAACCAAAAGGTTGGTGATCTGAACCCACTGAGTGGCTTTGCGAGAGAAAGAACTGGAGATATTACAGCCTAGGAAACCCTATGTGTCCAAATCAAGTTGACAGCACCTAACAACAACAACTAACACCATATAACTTGTCCAGCATGTAATCTCATCTCAAATACCTTTCGTACTTCCCCAGTAGAATATTTTCAAACTCTGTATCTTTGCCTTTAAAACTCTCTTTAATGTATACTTACTTGACCTTTCTCCAGCTCTCTTAAAAGATTCCTCCCCTACCAAATCAATCCAAATTTTTCCTACCCGAGCAAGCTAATCCTACCATTTTCTCAAAGGTCTTCATTTCTTTTCTTTATCATGCAAGAATGTTAGCTGTAGTCTAGAATTGGGAACTGCCTTTGTCTATATGTCCAGACTCCCTAACTCAGTGGTTCTCAATCAGAGCAGTATATTGGAGTCACTTGCTGTGTGCTCTCATTTGACTTTGACTCACAGTGATCCTAAATATGAGGAGAACTGCCCCCACAGGTTTCTTAGGCTGAAATCTTTACAAGAGTAGATTGCCAGGTCTTTTCTTCTGCAAAGTGGCTGGTGCTTTCTAACCACTGACCTTTTGGTTAGAAACTGAGCACTTTAATCACTGCATCACCAAGTTTCCTTGGAATCACTTGGGGAACTTTAAAAAACATTTCCTAGGTCCCACAATCAGAGCTTCTGATTTAATTGCTCTGGAGGGTAGCCTGGGCATCAAAGTTGTCTTAAATTTCACCATGTGATTCTCATGGAGAAATCTTTCCCTCAACTGAACAGCAAATTTCTTACAACTAAGAATTGTTCTATGGCTCATTGTATCACCAGCACTTAATACAATGCCTCAGTTGAAAAGGTGGTTAGTTCTTGAGCAAGCATTCTTTTATTATAATTTGTCTCCTATTTTATTCCCACATTTATTTTTTTAAAAGAAATAAAAATTACCTGACTTAAAGTTCTGTAAAAAGTTTCATTATTTCAGTCAGTTTGCACACTTCCACTGTCCTTAGACACAGAGTTTATGGAGGAGTCACAGATTATTATGAATCAATCAAAATACTTCCTTTCAAATGCATGCATTTATGCTATTTTTAGTCAAATATTATTATAAACATGAACTTACTCCAGTGATTTGAAAATATATTAATCAGAGAATATATAAGCATCTATTATACATAAGTTATACAAAACAAACAAAAAATGTTATGTTATCACAAATGACAGGGAAATTACTTTGGCTTTGTATGCCATTGTCCTCTCCTGAATCCATTAACAGAAAGAAGTGAAGGGCCACTATTCATTCTGCTACCACTGGAGGTATTGGTGGTATTGTTTACCAGTGATCCTATAAGAGATATCATCATTCCTCATAAGCTTGACTGGCTTAGAGGTCATACCTGGCTTTCTAAACATTGCTTTGAATGCAATGAAGAGGAGCCCTGGTAGCACAGTGGTTAAGCACTCAGCTGCTAATAGAAAGATTGGCAGTTCAAACCCACAAGTTGCTCCATGGGAGAAAAGACCCTGTAAAGTAGAAGCACTTCTACTCTGTCCTGTAGGGTCACTACATGTTGTACTTGACTCAGTGGCACACAACAACAATATGCAATGTAGAAACAAGAACATACAAGAAATACTGCTTGTCTTCAAAGAGCTCTCTGTCTGGTAAAAGAGATAGACCTCAATGAGTCAGGTGTATGGATCTGGTGACATCCTCTTTTAGTAATGATAAATAGTAACTACAAGAATCATTTTTAAAATTTTTAATGAAGAATAGCATAAGGATGCCTACTTTCAAGGGAAATTCTAACCAGCACATTGAAATAAGTAAAAGATATGACAACAAGAAGGTTTAGAAAGGAGTAATTTGTTAT
>NW_006922000.1:1287122-1290317 GCF_000298275.1 Orycteropus afer afer
ATAAGATATTAGTATTACAAAAGTCATAAAGCTTGAATAAGCATTAGTGGAGACCCAAAAAACTGAGATGAAATTGCACTCGAGGTTAGGGAGACAGTATGTTAAAAATCTCAGTTCTTCCTTAGTTGTACTTTAGCGTCAATGAAATTCTAATTAAACTCTCTAATAACAATCTTCATAGAATGTGATAAGTGAACTCTAAAATTTACATGGGAGAATAAGGTCTAGGGAAATCAAAGCTTTCAGCTCTACCAGATATTAAGATTATATGAATTTACGTCAATTAAGGCACTGTAGTGTCTTGCATGGTAAAGAAATTGACCCAAAGAATAAAATAGTGACCCCATAAACACAACTGTGCATACGCGGAAAGCTGCTCCCTTCTGTAAAGCATGACTCATCAGTTAGGAAGGAAGTCAGATAACACAGGGGTTGGGGAGATTCTAGAATGGGCAGAGCACATTGTAGCCCAGGTGTAAAATGGTAATTTGCATTCAAGCTGGACCTCAATTAAAGTAATACTTTGTTGTTGGGTGCCAGTTAGTCAATTCCAACTCATAGTGACCATGTGTTACAGAGTAGAACTATCCCATAGAGTCAGTTATGTGTCACCATGAGTTCGAATCAACTGAATGGTGCACAACAACGATCTTTTCGGGAGAAGATCACCAGGTGTTTCCTCCTGTGGAGTGCTTGGTGGGTTCCAACTGCTGACCTTTCAGTTAGCAGCCAAGAGGACTTAACCACTACAGGCCTCCTAAAGTTGTAGGTAGTGCCCGGCAACTGAGAAACCTGAGGGCAAGGTTTCAACAAGAGAAAGAGGAAATTCCCAAGTACAGGGACAGAGATCTGCAAATGGACCCCACCATGAACTCTGTCATTCTCTCAGTCAGCAACTGCCTCCCCTAGAGTCTGAAGTCATTGCAGTACCTACTGGTAAGGTGGCCCTAACTCTGCTCTCCTATTTGCATAAGGTTTGATCCCTTTGCAGGCAGGAGCCATCATCAAGTTCATAAGATCTGTGGTTATTTTTACCAAAAAGGAACACTGTCCCTTTCATACTGGACAGCTATCCACATAAATATCATATCCTCTGAAAATATGAAAGATTTGTTTGGATTAGAACTGAGGACAGCTCATTTTCCTCTTCACACAAAACCTCTTCCTCTGGTGATGTGGGATTTCCTGAGAAAATGCAATGGACCTAACCCAAGTCAGATCCTAGACTGTTAGCCCTCAGTGATATTTATGTGACAAATACCCGCACTAGGATCACTCCCTCTGCTTCTGCCCTACCACTACTCCCCCTTCCTTGACCATGGGGAGGGTGTTGTTTGATATGAGTGCATATTGTGCCTTTGTGCAGTTTCATTTGTAGCTCTGACTCTGCTTTCAAGATGCAGATCCACTTGTGGGAATGGGTAGGATATTCTATCATCAATCTATCCCTGTAGTGCAAGTGGTCATCTAATATACCAGCACATATAAAGTAATATCTCTTTCCCATGCAGGTATACCCCTTACATCCAGCAGGTGGCTACTGTTGTTGATGGACGGGGTAGTTTCGTTGCCCATGATGTACTTTAGGTGAAGATGCACATGTCCAATGGAAAGAGGTAGAGAGAAGCGACTATTTAAAATGTCACCCAATCTCTGAACTTTCCACACTCAGGAGAAATAGTAGAAATCAAATCTATCACCACATTTTGTACTGTAGCTGTAAGTGGCTCATAGGCACCTACTACTACATCTGTTGACTGATTAATGTAGAAATGACCTTGAAATGAATGACATAATCCAGATTACAATCAGTCATAGCATACTGTACACTAGTCACTGCTAAATCATTCAGAACCCTCCCACCTGTGGTGAGTGTATATGTGTGTGTGTATACACACACACACACATATTTGTGTCTGAGTGTGTGTATAGAAATGAAGAACTGGAGTAATACAAGCCACAAGGCCAATTATTATGTTCTTTCTTTTGCTTGTCTGTATTCTCTTACGTTTTTTTTACAGTGAATTTGTACTATATAATCAGAAACAAAATCAATTACACTTGCCAAACATCTGCAAGATGTTTATATAGGTTCTGTTATAGTAGTACTTTTAGAATTTTCTTCCATGTTACACATTTGTGGACCTATCTGCTTTGTCTGTAAATTGAAAGGTCTCTAAATCGAGGTGTCTGGCTATCGTTGGAGATGTAGTGTCCCTGCTCTCCTATAGTCAGCTTTATTCCAAACAGATCAAGGTCACACATGCCTTCAAGTCTAAATATCAAACCATTTCTATAAAACCAGTCAACATGCAGAGTTTTTTACATGCACAGTGATTTAAGCTAGGAGTACATTGCACTTCACCACATTCAGAATACTAATAGACTGCTGCTTTCCTCATTCTCTCTAGGCCCAAAGACTCTAATGATAATAGGTAGCTTCAGTATTCTTCTTATTTACTCAGCGATTTATAGAAACAGTGAGCATAGCTTTCAATGGCCACATAAATGAAGTGAGCATCCCCAGTGACTCAAACATACAGTGTCAAAACTGATAAAAGTTTAGAGTTAGGAAAAGTTTTGGCTCTTATTATAAGGAGTACATTTTTTTTCCTTTTCACTCTAATTCCTTTATAAGGAGTTCTGTTGATGCAATGGTTAATGTTCAGCTGCTAACTTAAAGCTGTTCAGCTGCTAACCCATGGAAGAAAGATGTGGTAATCTGATTCTGTAAAGATCACAGCCCAGATAACCCAATGGGGGCAGTTCTACTCTGTCATGTGGGGTTGCAGTGAGTTAAAATCAATTTGATGGCACCCAACAACAGCAATTCCTATATGCAAACGAGAATGAAACTGAATGTAAGAATTACCTTCAGAATTTGATGGTTTTAATATGGAAACTGTTGTCTTTCTCAATAATTATTGAATATCTATGAATTCAGCTGTACCTTCCATGTGGACTCACTATATTATGAAATATTTATCACTTGCTCATAATTTGTATTTAATACGCTGAAATTAAGAGATGAAGCAATATTTTGATCACATTGGATTCCAGCTCCCAGGGCAGTCTGAGCTGTTTGAATTGGCATTTATGTTATTGTCAAAAGCCAACTGCCTGCCACATCCATTGGTGTTAAATACTTAACGTCTGGTTCAGCATAATTAGGTCTCCAAGTAAGTTGATGGGAAA
>NW_006922000.1:1290942-1291752 GCF_000298275.1 Orycteropus afer afer
TTGTTAAGTGCCGTCGAGTCGGACCTGACTCATAGCGACCCCTCCTTGGGTTTCCGAGGCAGTATCACTACGGAAGTAGATTGCCCCATCTTCCTCCGAGGAGTGGCTGGTGAGTTTGAACCACCTGCCTTCTGGTTAGCAGTCAAGTGCCTTAGGCATTACACTACCAGAGCTCCCCCTTAACCATATATAACCTCTAAATAAGGACAATTATAAAGTCATATTTGCATCTAACATGATACGCTAACATGTGTGCAACTGAAGCACATTAGCCCTGTTTACATTTCATAGGGAAGCTCTGAAAGGAGCTCTGAAAGGTATTCTTCTTTACCTCCATTTTTCAATGTCAATCCAGTTTCCCCTTGGTAATCAAGATCTATCACACCAGATAGTAGAGTAGTACCCTTCTTTGTCTGTTGATGCAGAGGCATGAGGAAGCCAAAATGGCTGGGTGGCATGCTTAACTTCCAGTTCAATGCAATCAGTATTGTGTCTCCAGGTGAGAGTGTTCCTCCTTTTGGGTTTAAGATCTACAGATCCACAGAGCATAGCATAGTAGGAACAGGCAGCAAAAATATTTTGAGTGGGTCACCAGGTGTAATAGTGAGTGGTACCACTCCCCTTTCCAGCCCTTGGTTCCTGCACCCATCAATCCTGGCTGTTGGAGAAATAGCACTGTACGTTGGATGCTGGTTTAGAGCATATACAGCCTCCTGGAGAACATTTTCCCAACCCTTCATGGTATTGTCACCTAGCTGGTGTCGTAATTGTGTTTTTACTAGGCCATTCCATCATTCTGTCAAGCCAGCT
>NW_006922000.1:1292312-1293754 GCF_000298275.1 Orycteropus afer afer
AAATATCTTTACTCCTTTGGCCCAGTCAGAGAGCTCTATCCACATACCTCTCCCCCATACATCCTTGTCACCAATTTTCCACTCATGTTTCTTCCAAGTCTCAGGCCATCTGGCCAAGCCATGGGTCACAGCCCATGAATCCATATACAGTCGTACATCTGGCCATTTCTTGTTCCATGCAACGTGAACAGCCAGATGCATGGCTTGAAGTTCTGCCCATTAGGAAGATTTCCCTTCACCACTGTCCTTCAGGGAAGTCCCAGAAAGGGGCTACAGTGCCACTGATGTCCACTTTTAAGTGGTTCCTGCATATCACACAGAACCATCCATAAACTAGACATGAGTTTTCTCTTCATCAGACAACTGATCATAAAGAACTTCCCATGAGGTCGTAGGTGCAGACTGGAAGAGGGAAGGTAATGTTGTGACTGGAGTGGAGACCATAGGCATTTGGGCCACTTCCTCATGCAACTTACTTGGGCTTTCATGTCCTGCTAGAGCCCGATCTCTGATATACCACTTCCATTTAATGATGGAGTGCTGCTGTGAACATCCACCTTTATGACTGTGGGTCAGATAACATCCAGTTCATCATGGGCAGTTCAGGCCTCATGGTGACTTGGTGACCTATGGTTAGGTGTTCAGTCTCTACTAAAGCCCAGTAACATGCCAAAAGATGTTTCTCAAAAGGAGAGTAGTTATCTGCAGAGGATGGCAGGGCTTTGCTGCAAAATCCATGGGGGTCTGCACTGCAATTCACCAATAGGGACCTGACAAAGACTCCAAACAACATCTCTATCTGCTACAGATACTTCAAGTATCATTGGATCAGCTAGATCATATGGCTCAACTGGCAGAGCAGCTTGCATAGCAGCCTAAACCTGTTACAGAGCCTTCTGTTGTTCTGACCCCCACTCAAGACTAGCAGCTTTCCCAGTCACTTGACAAATAGGCTGAAGCAGCACGCTCAAATAAGGGATATGTTGCCTCCAAAATCCAAAGAGGTCCACCTGATGTTGTGCCTCCTTAGTTGTGGGGGAAGCCAGATACAATAATTTATCCTTCACTTTAGTAGGAATATCTCAACATGCCCCACACCACTGGACCCCTAGAAGTTTCACTGAAATGGAAGGTGCCTGAATTTTTGTCAGGTTAATTTTCCACCTTCTAGCATACAGATGTCTCACTAATAAAGTCTAGAGTCATCTATATTCTTCCTTACTAGGTCCAATCAGCATAACATCATCAATATAATGGACCAGTGTGATGTCTTGTGGAAGGGAAAGGCAATCAAGATCCCTGTAGACTAAATTATGACATAGTGCTGGGTAGTTGATATACCCTTGAGGAAGCACCGTGAAAGTATATTGTTGGCCTTGCCAGCTGAAGGCAAACTGCTTCTGATGGTCTTTTGAAATTGGTATTGAGAAAAGACATTGGCC
>NW_006922000.1:1294794-1295798 GCF_000298275.1 Orycteropus afer afer
CACACTCATCTTGTCTTTGTTGATTAACTACTGCCACCTATCCCCTACTACCCCAGGGTCCAATCATCCCCATTGTAGTTAAGTGTCTTAGTTCAATTAGGGTAGTTCCCACTGTCAAATCCAGCTTACATAAAATAGCAATCACTGCAGTCTTCACGGATGCTGGGGCTCCCTTCACAAATTTGTTCCTCACTGTACTGGTGAAAGACATGTCCTCTGGACTCTGCATTTCTGGCTCTAGGGGTCTAATCTGATAAATCTATTCTAACAGGCCAATTTCCCAAGCCTCTGGATACCTTCTTCTACATTATACCAAGGCAGGTCTAATACTTCAACTTGACTTAAGGTAGGCCACCGCATAATCCATGCTTCAGTAAGCCAACCAAATAAACAATTAGATCCTTTCCTAACCTCTGGAGCTGAAATATTGAATGAAGAATCCCTACTTTGTTGTTGTTGTTATGTGCCATTGTGTTGGATCCGACTCATAGTGACCCCTCCTTGGGTTTCCGAGGCAGTATAACTACAGAAGTAGATTGCCCACCTTTCCTTCCAAGGAGTGGTTGATGGGTTTGAACCACCAGCCTCCTGGTTAGCAGTCAAGTGCCTTAGGCACTATGCTACCAGAAATCCCTACTTAGTGGGCCTAAATCAATAAACTCAGACTGATCCAATGTTACATTCCTTGTACCATTATCCCACGCCATTCCCATACATATTCTCCAGGTTTCTGTCTGTACATATTAGCAAAATTAAGTAGGTCTTTTTGGGTGTAGCATACCACCTCCTCAATCACACTTCGTATTTTACCTTTTGGGGCTTGCTTGGACTTAACTTTAGTTATAGGTCTAGCAGCAACAATGAGTGGTTGGGGCAGTTCCTGAAAACACTCAGCAATGTTTTCCATGGCAACTACCTCAGGCAATGATCTGGCAGGAACAGGTGGGTTAATCCCATCTAACGGAGGTGGAATGGATGATGGTTTTATAGTAATCCCTTCAGAT
>NW_006922000.1:1298108-1319584 GCF_000298275.1 Orycteropus afer afer
AGCTGCATCTCTTATTGAAACATCTCAATGGGTAGTCTGTTAATTCTTGGAGCATTGTTTTTCACCAATTCCTTCAGTTCAGTTTGAACTTCTTCCTTCAATACCATTGGTTCTTGATCATATGCTACCTCCTGAAATGGTTGAATGTCAACCAGTTATTTTTGGTACAGTGACTCTGTGTATTCCTTCCCTCTTCTTTTGATGCTTCCTGCATCATTCAGCATGAGTAATCAAGGGGATATTGGGCCCAAGTTTTCTTTCATCACCAAACACACAGCAGGTGATGACACTTTGTGCATGAAGTATAATGGGAGAGGGTCTCAATCTCATAGTTCCAATCACAAGTTTGTCCCAGAAATAAAAAGGAATTTAGCCCATGGCTTACTATGGTGAGTGAAAATCTATGATATTGTCATTGGCAACACTAGGGGCCTCCTCAAGGGACTGGGTCACTGGACTTCATTCTTTGTGAAAGTGTGGCTGGTATTTCTGGAGGTGTAAATAGACCAGCTGGATGGGATGGATCCTCTTCTTGTCAGGATCTAGGTACTATCTCTGTATGCTACTCCATTGCTTAGGTAGTTGCTTCTCCCTCAGAGTAACTGGGCACTTGAAACTCTTGGCTGATGGTGTCCAAAGTTTGAAAAGAAGAGTGTTTGTAAAGTGGTTTAATGTATAAATAATTCCAGTTCTAAGAGACTGGATCACTAGGCACAATGGTTTTAGATTAGGGAAGCATCTTTACCAGTCCCCTTTCATCACAACTCCATTCTAGAAGCTGTCTCCTAATTTGGGCTCCACTCAGACATCTCAGACATCAACCCACTTGTTCCCATGAAGAAGCAGCAGCAGAATGGACACACTGGTCCTCTTGCAAGATGACTCAAATCCTGCAACTCATCTCCCTGTAAGAGAAGGAGTTTGTTTTAGAAAGAAGTCACAATTTTCTCTCTTCTTTTATAGGCTTACAGAGGTGTGGAGCCTGTTTAATTTGCAATTTCACTCAGGACTTTATTGGTTTTAATAACAATAACATATGTTGTGGTTGTTGTTGTTAGTTGCTGTCAAGTCAGCTCCAACTTGGGAACCAAACATTGCCTGGTCCTGCACCACCTTCATGATCACAGGTACATTCAAGTCCATGGTTGTGGCTGCTGTGTCATCCCTTCCAATCCAGGGGCTCAACTTCCAGCACTATACACACCAAAACCAAACTCACTGCCATCGAGTTGATTCTGACTCATAACAACCCCCATTGGGTTTCCAAGGTGGTAAATCTTTACTGAAGTAGATTGCTCAGTCTTTCTTCCATGGAGTGGCTGGCAGGTTTGAACTGCCAACCTTCTGGTTATCAGTCAAATGCCTTAGGCACCACACCACCAGAGCTCCTTGCTTCCAGCACTATATCCAGTGATATTCTGCTGTGATCCATAGGGCGGGCTTGTTTTCTTCCTTCCTTCCTTCCTTTCTCTCTTTCTTCTCTCTCTGTCTGTCTTTTCCTCTCTCCCTCTCTCTCTTTCTCTTTCTTTTCCTTCACCCAAGGTAATATGTTTCTACCCTCTAGTTAGTGATTTACCCTCCCTTCCCCACTCAGCCCTGATAACCACCAAAGAATATTTGTTTTTTGTGAAACCCTTTTATTGACTTTTTACAACAGTGGTCTCATACAATATTTGTCCTTTTGTGATTGACTAACTTCACTCAGCATAAAGGGCTCTAAGTTCACCCATGTGATGAGATGTTTTGCAGATTCATCATTGTTCTCTGACATTGTATAGTATTCCATGGTGTGTATGGACCATAGTCTGTCAATCCGTTCCTCTGTTGATGCGAATTTAGGTGGTTTCCATCTTTCTGCTATTGTGAATAGTGCTGTGATGAACATGGGTGTGCATATATCTATTCTTGTCACTGCTCTTATTTCTCTAGAATATATACCTAGTAGAAGGATCTCTTGATCATATATTTCTATTTCCAGCTTTGTAAGGAAGTGCCATACCATTTTCCACAGTGGTTGGACCATTTTACAGTCCCACCAGCAGTGAATGAGGGTTCCAGTCTCTCCACACCCTTGCCATAGAGTTTTAATGGATATTTGGAAATAGATCACCAGGAAATAGATCCCGCTCTTAGTCTGGAAGCTCCACTGAAACTTATCCAACTTGGGTGACCCTGTTGGTATTTGGAAAGCTGATGTCATAGCTTCCTGCTTCACAGCAACACCCAAACCACCACAATATGCCAGACTGACAGACAGGTAAAACAAACCAAACCCACTGCCATGGAGTCGATTCCAACTCATAGTGACCCTTTAGGACAGAGTAGAACTCCCCCACAGGAGTTCTAAGGCTGTAAATCTTTACAGAAGCAGAGAGCCTCATCTTTTTCCTGCAGAGAGGCTGGTGGATTCAAGCCACCAACCTTCTGGTTAACAGCCAAATGCTTTAACCACTACAGCACCAGGGCTCTTGGGCAAACGGGTGGTGGCCTATTGTTCTTAGTAGCAGTCATACTTTAGAACATCCATAGTAAGCCTTTGAACACTGGTCAAGCAGGTAAAATATGAAAAATGCAATAGTTAAGTCTTTCTCTCATTGAGAACCACTGTCATCTCCCTGAATAACCCCAACTACTGCAGCAGCTGGAAGCTTCCATGAGAAGCCATCATCCCAGCACACCACAGCCACTGTTTTCTCTGCCTATGCTCCGCGCACTGGGAGAAGGAGGTGTGGACAGCCCAGGAGTTTCCAGGCTGTCACCCTCCTTCTTCTTACAGGATACTCCTTGTTACTGGTCCCAAAGGACCTATGTCAGGCCTGTTCCCAAAACCCAATAATCAACAGGGTGAGCCTTCATGAAGCAATGTTTAGCGTGCTGTCTCTTTTGAAAGATAAAAGGCATTTCTGTCGGGAGGCCCCAACTGCCGCTCCCTCAGTCTTTCAGCCATGAGTCCTCTCTCTGGGACACCTGGCATTTTCAGTTCACCTTGTGTCCCTTTGCCCTTTCATTAGACACATCACTTATTGACAGAGGCTCACCTTCCCAGGTGGAGAAGGATCACCCCAGGACAGGTTGCTTTCTCATCATCTGCTGTGCCCCCGAGGAATGCAGAGAAATAATTTCATTTTTCCCAAATCTGTTTATTCCCTTTGATTTTTCTCATGCTTTGCTAGTTGACAGACACTTACTTGGACGATCACAGATAATGTACATGAAATTTTTTTTTTTTTTTACTTAGTGTTTTTCTCCTCCTCTCTCTTCACTGCCCTCCCTGCCCATGTGTCTTTGTCCTTCATCATCTTCTAAGCTTTGACTGTCACTCTGCCTTCCATGCTAGGAGCTGCAGATATATTCACATTTCAATTTTCATCATTGCCTCTGAGGGCTGGAAGGGAGCTTGGAGGTCACTGAGTACAGCTCACCGGGGCTCTGCTCACAAAACAGACAGTCATCCAGCCCCACACTGGGCACTTCTAGGGTCAGCCCAACCCGTGACAGAGCATTCCCATCCACCACTGGGTTCATCCTTATTTTTATCTGTCATCTGTCTTCTGGTGACATCCAGCCATTGCTGATGTTCTCTCTGATGCCATACAGAATCCATATATTGACTCTTACATCTGTTATTTCTTTTCCTGTACTCTTTTTATGCTATGCCTTTCCTTATTTCTGATATTGAGTGGCTTTCTGATTTGTTTCTTTAATTTCTGGTGGGAACAATTTCGCTTGCAACTGCTGGTTTTCCCCAATTTTGAGCACAAAGGCTGTAATATGATTATAACATTCTGTCACTGGAGTAGTATCTTTAAAAAAAAAAAAAATCAACCTAAGATCCTTTGTATTATAATATGAATTGTTCATTTATGTTATTCTATGTATTTATGATGCATGATGTTTCCTAGAAAACAGACTCCATGCTAATATTTCACTGACCAAAAGTCTATTTGTGAGTTAGTGATTCTTTTAACTTGGTATAATCTGCTGGGAACATTTCAGGGCAAGAGGAAAAGAGGTTCTTGCAAAGACCAAAAAATACTGGAACAAGAACCAACAAGCCCTTCTGGGGTAGGATCATGTTTTAAATTGAACTAGGGAGTCAGAAGGAGACAGGACACAGATAAGATGGTCCATTAGTTTACTTACAGAGAACAAAAATGATCTCAAAGTCAACCTCACAAAAGGGGAGAATGTATATGTCATAAATACAAGCAAAATCACTGGCTGATGGTCTTCCTCTTTCAACGACTGAATGCTCATCCACAATGCCTGCCCATGTTTACAGAAAGGGACATCTGCACACATATTTAGACCCACACACAGAACCAAGAGAGGAATGCACAGTGGTGTAGTGCCTGAGCCATTTGACTGCTAACCAGAGGCTCGTGGTTCAAACCCACCAGTCACTCCTCAGAAGGAAGGTTGGGCAATCTACTTCCATAGTGATATCGCCTCAGAAACCCAAGGAGGGGGTCGCTATGAGTTAGATCTGACTTGATGGCAGTGAGTTTGGTTTGTTTGTTTGTTTTTTTGTGACTGATGGAAGGACTGTCAGAGATGAGAATGTGCACGTAGGGACTATGGCTATATAAGAAGACCAACATGACCTTCTAAGTTGGTTTTCTCTCTGGATTCTAGGGCCTCCACCAGGAGGGGATGGAGGAAGTGAGTAGAGAAGCCCCTGTATCAGCCAGGCCCCAGATCAAGCTAAGCATTGAGTGTAAGCTGTGAGCATGCATTGCCAGCTGTAGAAAGCATAGAGAGAGAAGCTCCCAGAGCAAGGTGTGCAGGATGGATGATGCAGAAGTAGAGTGTGAGTGACGGGAAGGGGATGGAAGAGAAAGAAGTGATGTAGAGGAAAAAGTGAGTTCTATGAAAAAAAAAAAAAAAAAAAAGTCCATTCTGGTTCTCTTTCCATTCCAACACACTGCTATTACCCAGCTTTGACTTCATCGATCCAATGCACGGTGTGAAGAACCATCTCTGGAGGTCTTCTCACCTTGATGTTTAGGAATATCTTTCCTTATTTTGAGTTGCTTGGTGGTGCAAATAATGGACACACTTGGCTACAGTTCAATCCACTCAGAGGTGCCTTGGAAGAAAGGGCTGGAGATCTACTTTGAAAAATCAGCTATTGAAAACCAAAAAGTTCTACTCTGACATTCATGAGGTCACCATGAACTGGAACTGATTCCATGACAACTTTTTTTTCTGGAAACTATGTAAGGCAGGAACCTATCAGAGAAGGGAAATTCAAATACTTTCCACTACAAGGAGCAAGAGAAAGTGATAAGACTACACTTTGTCAAAGGGGAAACCCGGTGAGCCCCAAAAAGAGAAGGCAGTCCTGGCTCTCATGGATTTCACTGCATTAATTTGTTGTCTCCAGCAGTCATTTATGGAGCACTTAACTGTGTGTCTGGCAAATTCTAAGCATTTTCTGTGTTAGTATCTCAGTTAATCCTCCCAACCTGAAATACATTCTTTCGTTACTGAAGAAGATGAAGACCAGCAGGTTAAATGCCCACTTGAAGTTACATTGCTAGTCATTTATGATTCAAACCCACTGTTGTTGTTGTTGTTAAGTGCTGTCGAGTCATTTCCGACTCATAGCGACCCCATGCACAGCAGAATGAAACACTCCCCGATCCCGCACCAGCCCCACAATCCCTGCTATACTTGAGCCCATCATCGCAGCCACCATATCAATCCATCTCCTTGAAGGCCTCCCCCTCTTTCGTCGACCCTCCACCCTACCAAGCATGACATCCTTCTCCAGGGAATGGTCCCTTCTTACAACATGACCAAAATAGGTGAGACCAAGTCTGGCCATTCTTGCTTCCAAGGAGCATTCTGGCTGCACTTCCTCCAGGACAGATCTGTTAGTTCTTTTAGCAGTCCACGGTACTTTCAGCATTCTTTGCCAGCACCACAACTCAAAAGCATCAACTCTTCTTCGGTCTTCCTTATTCATTGTCAGCTCTCACATGCATACCAGGCGATTGGAAATATCATGGCTTGTGTCAGGCGCACCTTAGTCCTCAAGGCGATATCCTTGCTCCTCAGCACTTGAAACAGTTCCTTCGCAGTTGACTTCCCCAATGCTACACGTCGTCTAATGTCCTGACTGCTGCTTCCTTTGGCATCGATTGTAGAACCAAGCAACGTGAATTCCTTGACAACCTCAATCTTCTCTCCATTTATTGTGATGCTGCTCATTGGTCCAGTTGTGAGGATTTTTGTTTTCTTTATGTTGAGATGTAATCCATACTGCAGACTGTATTCTTCAACCTTCATCAGTAGGTGCCTTAAGTCATCCTCACTTTCAGCAAGCAAACCCACTAAGAGGTAGTAAGTCCACAAGGCTTGTATTTAAGCACCATCGCAGAATGGTTAATGACTGTCCATCTCTTTTGCCCAGGATTTTGAACCGGTTCATTCCAGTTTGACCTCCTGCTGAGAATTTGCTTTTCCACCTTAGATATATTGATCAGAATCTACATTTTAACAAGATTCCCATGTGGTTCTTGTAGATTTCTAGGTGGTCCCTAAGTATACATAAGAATCATCTGAGGATCTTGTTAAAATGTAGGTTCTGATTCCGTTGATCTGGGGAGAAAATGCAGATTCTCAGCAGGGGGTCAAACTGGAATGAACAGGTTTGAAGCTCTAATTTTGCTCCATGTATCACCTCTAAGATTGAACACAGTATTTCTGATCTTGCACACGTATTCCATGTATTATCTGGAATGGGTGATAGCACTGTGTTGGAATGGAAAGAGAACCAGAATGGGAACTTGGAGGCAGAGACCCTGGTCCCAGCTTTGCTTTGAGTTAAATTCACATTATGGGAATCATTCAACTCTTCTGAGACTCAGTTGCCTTGGCTGGCAAAAGGGAATGACAGCTTATGTCAAAGAATGCTCCGTAAATCAAGATATGTAGGTATTCGAAATGTTCTGCAGATTAAAGAGTGGTGTGTGATTTGTATCGTGTTGTGAGGAAACTTTCAAGGGCTTTGATGTTGGAAGCGCTATCACAGTCCATGTATAAGCTAATCAGAGTACAGTGAGTTTTTTATATATTAATTTCAAAGACATTTATTGAGTACCTACATATTAGGCAAGAGAGCTCTGGTAGTGCAGTGGTTAAATACTCAGCTGCTAACCAAGAGATAGGGGTTTGAACCCACCAGCCACTCCATGGGAGGCAGACGTGGCAGTTGGCTTCCATAAAGATTACAGCCTTCAAACCCTATGGGAACAGTTCTATACTGTCCTCTAGGGTCACTATGAGTTGGAATAGACTTAGTGGCAGTGGGTTTTTTCATTTTGATTTTTTTTTTGTTGTTGTTGTTAATATATTAGGCAGTGTGTTGAGTACAAGGGAAGGTACAAAGATGTATAAAACAGCTCTTTCCCTCAAAAAGCTTACAGTCTAAATGACTTTTCTGGTGTTACTTCCTATATTTCAGAAAATGTGATTTTATTTCCAGCATATGTTTATTTATCTAGCAATAAACTGGACTTGGATCTCTTGTGCCTGGTGGCAAAGAGGAAGAAATTAAAATTTTTGTTTTGTGTTTTGTTTTGCTTTTGTCCACTCCCAACACAGAGTGTATACTTTAGCTTGGTCGCTCTACACTCTGAGATGGATTATATTCAGTTATTGCAAGTCGCATGCTGCTACTCATTTGTAAATATATTCCTAAGTCCCTTGAATCTGAAGAAGCATGGTAGTTTTAAAACCCCACCATGTTCTGCTTCTGAATTAAAATTGGAAAGGCAAGAAAATGTTCACAAGCAGGAATGACTTCAAAGGCCATCTTCTGACATGCTGTAGCCCTATAACTCACTCTGTGATCACTCAGGTCCTCAGTTACAGACACAGAGCTAGGCCAGCTATAGGATGACTGTGGTGATTTTCCAAGAGGGACCGTGTGCCCAGGGCACAAAAGGTCTCATGACTGGACTCATTCTATTGACATTTCTGCCCAAATAAAATCCTCCGTTTTGTTAACCAAATAGTTTTACTTCCCATCAACAGCAATAAAGGTAATCAAGCCATCATTGTCTTAGTACCTTGAAGAAGGATTTGTCCAGTCTTATCTCCAAGCTCCCAAATAATCTGGAACACTATGAAAATATCAGCTCTGTAATCAGTTGAGGGTTTTATTTCAAGATGCAAATAGCAAAGGAAAAGATATAATCAGTTAGATATTTAGCATAGATTTTTTAAAAATGTGTGTGGGTGTGTGCCTCTTTGCCTTAAGTTCTTCCATTTACTTTAGATGTAGGCATGGGAGTAGTGAAAACAAAGAAATAACATTACAAATAGAAAGTGAAACTGAGGAAAACCAATACAATGATTGATGTTATTTCTTTTTTCCTATTTTAATAATAACAAAGGTTGGTGTCGACATGTAGTAAAGTGGCGATTATGGATTTTCATCAGTCTAAGTGACAACACCATCTTCTTCCTCATGGAAGATGCATTACAGCTCTTTGTCATCACTGAGTTGGCCTCCCGCCCAGGTGCCCTCTTCAGTTATGTCATGTTCCTGTGAGCCTGAGAGGACGTAATCCTGGCTGGTATTGCTGCTATGGAGCTGTGCTTTATAGAACATGATTGGCCCAAGTGATGCTATAATTTATGCATCAGGAAACAGAGATTAAGGACATGGAGGAGGCTGGAGTTGAGGGGACCTAGTGGTGAGGTTAAGCATAAGCAAGAAGTGTTGCCTTCCATAGAGTCAAATAAAAGGTTAGATACAACTGAAAGATAAGTCAATAGGTGGCAATGATGGATGGTTATGGCTTTCTTTCTAGAGAACCTCAATTTTCCTAATCATGTAGGAGACAAGAGGAAATTGCAAGGGTTGGGGAAACTTGAGAGCATCATTAAGGTTGAAATAGCTGATGAGGGAGATTGGATAGAGATAACTAAGGAAGACCCTAGTGAGGCTGGGATCATGCCTTCATCATGGTTCCAGTCCTCGTGGCTGTGGGACAGATTTCTGCAGCAGTGGTCAATAGTTAACTCCATCACTGGGTATCTGAAATAGTTCAGCTCACACAGATGGATGCTACATGTTCATCAGTGCATAAAATGATGCAATTCAAGTCCACTACTGTGCAAAAGACTAGATTAGTTAGAATATACTAGATTAGTTCTCTAGGGCTTCCTTAACAAAATAACACAAGTTGGGTGGCGCCAAAAACAGAAATGTATAGTCTCAGAGCTATGGAGGCTAGGAGTCTGAAACCAGGGTGTTAGCCATACTTTCTCTGAATGCTCTAGGGAAAAATGTTTCTTTTCTCTCTTAGCTCTGGTAACCCCTGGCATCTCTTGGCTTGCAGTTGCAGCACAGCTCCATCTATGCTTCCATTTTCACATGACACGTGTCTGTATCTCTTCTCTTTTTTAAAGACTTGCCTACTTTGGTCACGTTGTCAGAGTGACCATTCCCTGGAGAAGGATATCAAGCTTGGTAAAATGGAAGGTCAGCAAAAAGGGGAAGACCCTCAACAAAATGATGAGCCAGTGGCTGCAATGATAGGCTCAAACACAGCAAGGATTGTGAGACTGGCCCAGAACTGGGTGATGTTACGTTCTGTTGTACATGGGGTCATTATGAGTCAGCACTGAATCAATGCAACCTAACAATAACAACATGTTGGTGACGACTTACACTGGATTAGGACACATCCTTGCCCAGCATGACCTCATGTTAACTGATAACATCTTCAAAGACCCTATCTCCAAACAATGACATATTCACACCTACCAGGGTCTTGAATTCACTATATCTTTGTTGTGGATGTGATTTAATTCATAACATGGACTATAGTCTTGATAAGGAAGAAAATAAGGTTAGAGTCGAATAACTAACTGGAAGGAAAATAGAGTCTAGGGGAGGGTCTTGCAACAGTTGAGTCAGTGTATGGGAAGAAGGAAAGGTAGCAAGCTGGAATATTGGGTTGGAGTCAGAGAGTGGAACATTAAACTTCAACATTCCAAAGATGGAGTAATCTGGAATTATAACAAGGTCAAACTTAGGCCAATGGGAGTCTATCACTGAAGGAGAATGAAAGCAAGGGCAGATGGAGTTGAGGAAATCAAAGAAATATTAGTTGATGGCATTAAATTGGTCAACTCAGAGGACATTGATATCAGAAGTGCAGAAGATTAACTGCTCATGAGTCAAGAGCCAAAATCTTCTGCGGAAGTGACTGGGTGACTGGGGATTCAGCTAGTTGGGCACAGAGATTGTGTCTGTTAGCTACCATCGGTATGGCCCCCGTCTCACGGTGACTTCACCCACAGTGGAAAGAAGCACTGCCCAGTCCTGTGCCATCCCCATGATCAGTTACATATCAGACCGTTGTGATCCATACCTTTTGGAGGTACATCACCAGGCTTCCCAGTCCATTATAGTGAGCCTCCATTGACATATGACTGGTGGCTGAGCATGAAATGCTTTGTCCAGGCCTCAAACCCAGGTCTCCTGCATCAAAGGTGAGAGAATTCTACTGCTGAACCCCTACTGGCCCTACTGAGGGCAGACGAGGTAGGATGAAATCGCAGGAACCTCAAGTTGTTTTTATTTGGTGAAAAGGTAGTTTGGACAATGAAAGAGAAGTGGTGCATGGAGACTGATGGAATGTGCAGTCTCCAATGACAGGCCAGGGAAGGCACTTCCCTGGGGAAGAGGGGAGCAAGTCGGTTTTCAGTGGGTCCACAGAGGTGTCAGGGCAAGAAGGGCCATCAAGGGAGGATAGAAGAGGGTAGTGCCTGGAGGGGCTGGGATTCAGGGCAACAGTGGACAATGTGAAGGACATGTGGTGACATGGAGCTGCATGACTGCAACACTGATTTAAAGATAGTTTGCATGAAGGGACACATGGGCACATAGGGTGGTGCCCCAGGGCAAGATGACAACACTGTTTTTGTTCATCGAAAAGAGGCCTGTATTCCCTGGAGAGAACAATCATGGGAGAAGGAAGGGCTGCTTATGCACAGGGAGATAGCTCAGGGTGCAGAAGAGTATGAAGGGATGGACACTGGGAGGAGGTAACTATGGGGAGGAAGTGGGAGGGGAGCTGCTGCATTGTAAATTTTGGTCAATGACATGAGACAAAGTATATGTGAACTGCTGTAGGAAAAGTGAATTTACTCTGTAAATCTTCACCCAAATCCTAAAAAAAAAAAAAAAAAAAAGAGGCCTGTATTCGAGCAAGAAAAAGCATCCAAAGCTAATATTATCGCACTGAGGATACGTGCTCTCATTTAATCTTCCTAACAGTTCCAGAATGCAGACATCCCTATCCTCATTTTTTAAGACATCAAGAGGCAGAAACTCAGATATGAAATAAGCTTCATGTTTACTAAAACCAGTAGAGGCTTACTATCAGAAATCCTGACCCAAATCTTCTGAACCTTCTTTCTCTTTTGTCACTTCAGAAGGCCTGACATGTAGCTCCATTGCCGCACTTGCTCTGGGTGAATCAATTAATTTCTAAGCCTTACTCTAACTAAAAAAAAAAAAAAAAAACGAGTGACAGTATCAACCCTGTGCAACACCAGTTGACTGTTTAAATGATCGAATGAGATGTTTGTCAAGACTGAGATAAACACATGAAGTAGGCATTAGCAGCTCATTCAAGAGTTTAGTCTTTCACACTCTTCAGTTTTCACAAACATAGGTAAATATGCTTACTCACTTATTTATTAAGTACAATTATTTGTCTGTAATGTACACCTACAACATGAGGGATTAATAAAGAGCCCTCACAGTGCAACTGCTAAGTGCTTCACTGCTAACCGAAAGGATGATGGTTTGAATCCACCCAGCAATTAATGGGAAAAAGACCTGGAAATCTTCTCCTGTGAAGATTATACCCCAGGAAATGCTATGAGGCATTTCTACTCTGTCGCATGCAGTTTCTACGAACTAAAAAAGACTAGGTGGCACTTACCAACAGTGGGAGGGATTACTAGATGCCAGATATGAAAATACTCACCTTTATAAGATAAAGCCAAATTGTTTTCCAGAAGGAAAACTTTCTTCAGCAGTGAGGAAGGGATCCTGCTGAATTACATTCTCGTCATCCCTTGCCATTGTCGTATTTCTGTGTTGCTGTCAATCTAAGGAGTAAAGTGCTATCTTGTCATGGTCCTCACTTGATTTCCCTGGTTGCTAATAAGACCAAGCATCTCTTTATTGGTCTCAAGTGTTTCCTCTTCTGTGAAATGTCTGTCCATGTCTTTTGCTCATTTTCCTACTGGGAAGTGAATTCATTTCCCCAGGTTGCTGCAATGAACTGTCACCGAGTGAGTGACTTAATGCAGGAGAAATGTATTCTCTCAGAGTTCCGGAGGCCAGACGTCTGAAATCAAGGTGTTCGCAGGGCCATGCTCCCTCTGAAGAGTCCATGGAAGAATCTGGTCTCTGCCTTCCTCTTAGCTTCTGGTGTCTCAGCAATCCTTGACATTCCTCGACATACAGACACATTACCCCAGTCTCTTCCTCCATCACCACATGGCTCTCTGCCCTTTGTGTATCTGTGTCTCTTCTCTTAAGAACAGTACTTGTTAAAATGCCCAGCCTAATGGCCTCAGCTTAACTTGATGACAACTGCAAAGGCCCTGTTTCCAAATCAGGTTGTAGTCACAGGTACCAGGGGTTAGGGATTCAGTAGCATAGTGCCTAAGGCACTTGACTGCTAACCAGAAGGCTGGCAGTTCAAACCCACCAGCTACTCCTCGGAAGGAAGGTTGGGCAATCTACTTCCGTAGTGATACTGTCTCAGAAACCCAAGGGGGGGTCGCTATGAGTCGGGTCCAACTCAACGGCACATAACAACAACAACAACATTGGGGGATACAATTTAACACATAACAACTATTGCCCCACAGAGTGGGGGCACTGGGGATCAGGGATTCATATATCTTTTTTGGGGACCCGACTCAATCCAAGTAGAGTGGTTGTTCTCTTCTGTGGAGACACCCTCCTTTTAGGAATGTAAAATTTGTGTCAAGAGGCTGAAGTAAAGTGCTTTCACAGTGTGGCCTATCCCCCTCTCCCCTGAGATTCCTCCTGCCCAAACAGAGGGGGCTGCTGGGTGAAACCGTTTGCACGGGACCATGTGACATATCCAGCTCAGATGGTTCTTGTCACCTCAGCTTTATCCCTGTGACGAAAATGAAACAAGTGTGGCAGACACATCCATTCTGAGGGAACCCTGTCAATACTGATGATTCATGGAACTTGTTGAAGCAACTGCCAGCTCAGAACTCCTAGTCTAGAGAACGGGAGAGGTGAGTGTAGATTTCATTTGAAACCTCGTGTAAGATGTATGATAGGCATTCGAGAAATGACACTTGCAGCAGAAAATAATGGAATGTGACTTGCTAGAGAGGCGGGATGGCTGGCCAGCCCTTGGTGGCTTAGCACTGCAGCTTATTTTCTTTTTGTTTGCTGATTAGAGCACACATAACGGTGCATCATTCTCCCTCTCCTGATTGGTTATGAGAAAAGAGGGTGTGGGTATTGGCGATCAGAAGACAGAGGGAGATGACTGGATGTCATTTCTTCATTATGTCCCCCAGAGAATCACGTGGGTTCAGGGATGCAAGAATCTTATGCAAGTGCCATATTCCAGTGAACTCCATTGCTTCATGCATTCATTCCTTCATCCATCCATTCATTCTCTCACTCCTTCCCATCTCGCCATTCATCATTTTAAGCACTAAATCACTTTCCTGAACTGAACTGGAGACGGGGATCATACTCTTTTACTGAGATAGCATTCTGTGGTCTGTGTGCATGCTTTGCCCTTCATCCTGCCATCTCTCCCCGGGGCTGTCACCTTATCTTTCCATGTAGCCATTCCCTTTCTGTACCTCCTTCAGGGACTCTCACTTTGAGGAAGGAATAGTGTCCCTGGGACTTCTCTAGTGTGTGTGCAGCCTCAAGTAACTCCTCATCAGGTACGTTGGTCTGGGTCCTCAGCCCCTTGAACCACTGAATTGAAACCATAGGTCTTTAGAGTGGGTGGGAGCAGAACTTGAATCCTCAGTCCACCATGGGTTCTGCAAACTGAACTTATGTCAGTTGGACTGATAGTCAGACAAGGGCAGACATCAATTGGAGGGCTTGAGGAGACATGTGAAGAGTAAAGGACAGACAACCCAGGACTAAATCTTAACAGACACTCAACACTCCTATTCCAATATCTGGTTCAGGACAAGTCGTTCTTTATTTCTAATATGACAATATAAAATATGATGTGATACGATGATGTGAAATACAATATTTGTAATGATTCCATGTTCCATCACTGCAGAGAACAATGTAGTTTGTGAAAGCATTATTTTAGTTTAATTCCTTTCTTTATTACGTCTCATTTTTCCTTCTCCTTCTTTCTTCCTCCTCTTCTTACTTGGTTGACATAATTGAGACTGAATTGAGTTTTATCATGAACCTTATAATCCACCCCTGTCATTTTACAGATGAGGGACTGAGGCCCTGGGCATTAGGCACCTTGCCCAATTAAACCCTGAAACTGTGGTCTTCTGGTCTCTGGACCCGCATGCCCTACCCATGAGGACCAGAATGTCTCCTCTTGGAGATGACCTCTCAGACCCCTCCAGACAGCCTTCTTGGTTGCCTTTTACTTTTTTCCCTTCTGTTTCACTTCAGTGAAGCTAAGATGTTGTTCGGAGCTGTCGCATTGCTTTCACCCCACATGACAGAGTCGAACTGCCCTATGAGGTTACCAAGGCTACAGTCTTTACAGGAGCAGATCACCAGGCTTTCTCCCTTGAAGCTGAGCATTTAACCATTGCACCACCAGAGCTCTTTAAAGCTAAGGTGTTGTTGTTGTTGTTATGTGCCATCGAGTCAGACCTGACTCATAGCGACCCCTCCTTGGGTTTCCGAGGCAGTATCACTACGGAAGTAGATTGCCCTATCTTCCTTCCGAGGAGTGGCTGGTGGGTTTGAACCACCAGCCTTCTGGTTAGCAGTCAAGTGCCTTAGGCACTACGCCACCAGAGCTCCCATTGGCATATTCAGATACTGAGCATCAGGTTTCCCACATTGCCCCAGGGGAGTTGTCAATATCCTACCTCTGACTTTGTAGTGTTGACAAATGGGCCTTGCAGAATCCTCTGTAGAGTCAGGTTATTCTCTCCTGACAGCTTTGTAAAATGTAATTACTTGTGGAAATACTTTATTCTAGTGACTTGTTTCCTGAATTCTCAAAGACCACAGTATCTAACTTATAGGACAGGTTTAATTTATTTTTCCTATGCTTAGGAACCCATGCTTAGTAAAAACTCCCATCAAATGAGACATCTAGTTATGCCCCATGACAATCATTCACTCAACAAGCACTCATTGAATATCTGCCATGAACAAGGACAAGTGACAGGTAGTGAAAATATAGAAGAAACATCCGATCCCTGCCCTCAGGGAGTTCATGGACAGTGGCAGAAACAGACATGTAACCTGACAATTAGCTGCTATGGCAGCGCAGGTGCCCTGTCACCTGCGATTTTGAGAATGAGCTGAGATGTTTTGGGCAGACTGAGCAGGCAGGAGAAGGCATGGTGACATCAGAGAAGCATGTGCCTTGGCTGTTGATTGGACCACTACTTCCCACTTACACTGCAGGCTGATGGAAGTGGGAAGATGTATCCAAGAAAGGGATACCACCTCCCTCAGACAGACCATCCCCTCAGCCATTTTCCTGTCCAATGGCCCTTCTAGCTCACCATCATGGTAAGAGAGGAGCTTGACCCAGGGCTGGATCCACCATGGGACACATTCCAGAAAAAGGGCCAACCACCATGCTGACTGCCATATTTATAGGAGAGTTAGGCAAGGAACCCCTAGTCAATTAAGTAGCAAGGACTGAATCGTGAATGAGAGATATGGGGGAAGAGGGGCTCGGAGCTCACTTACTCATAAAGTCAGAAACTTTGGCTTTTTCCTATGACGTAACCCAGACCAGTGAGCTGGCAGCTTGATGAGATACAAAAAAAAAAAAAAAAATCAACTACAATTCATGCCAACCCTCTATGCATCAGAGTAGAACTCTTCTCTCTGTTCTCAGTGGCTGATTCTTCAGAAGTAGATTGCCAGGACTTTCTTCCAAGGTGCCTGTAGGTGGACACAAGCCTCCAACCTTTCGGCAAGTGTGTTAACTGCTGGTCCCACCCACAGATTCCCTGAGCTACCAGTGGGGGGAAGAAATAATCCTCCAAGGCCAACCAGGGTTGTCTCTCTTTGTACTTTATTTTATTTCGTGTATTTTTCCCCACAGTGTCATTAGTAAAAGGTTGGAGACCATTGTCAGAAAGTCTGCATGTTTAGCTTTCCGTGAAATTTCAAACTTCCACTGTTCCCTCTTGCTCATATTGTCCACCTCACTATAGAGCCAAAGGAAAGTAAACCATTCCACCGTATGGCCAGCTTTTTCCTCCATGTTGCCTCTCTTTCCCCGAGAGCCCATTGACTTATACATTAGCTTCTAAATTTATTAACTCAGCTTCTATTATTTCTTTACCCCTCGTGTATTTTCCTTTCATGATCCCTGTATTCCCCCTTTGAACTCCCTTTCAGATTCTTCTTCCCAATGAACAGTGAGTTCATGGACTCACGTTCAGTGTAGAAAGGACAGAGCACAGAGAAAGCATGAAGGATTATGGGAAAGAGAATGTGCTGAGTTTATTTCATCCTCCCTTTTCTCACCATGCTTAGAGTCCCAGGAAACTGGCCCATATGGACTATATCATTGGGTTCTCTGCCCTTTGCTTATCAAGGGGTTCAACCAATGGGAGGCACCTGATGATCAGAGGACAAAATGTGTGTTAGCCCAGAGTATGTACTCCTTCACCTCTTGATCTGCCAAGTCACTACTCCCCCCTTTTGCCCCTTCAGGCTTAAGGGTGTTAATGACTTACTGCATGCACAACCCTTTTTTAGTTCCTTTAGGGAATTCTCACAACCCTTTCTTAGTTCCTTTAGGGAATTCTCATATGTGTGCCAGCATAGTAATTCTCTAGGACAGAGTAGAACTTCCCTAGAGGGTTTCCAAGGCTGTAAATGTTTACATGGGAGCTCTGGTGGCACAGTGCCTAAGGCTAACCAGAAGACTGGTAGTTCAAACCCACCAGCCACTCCTTAGAAGAACGATTGTGCAATCTACTTCCGTACAGATACCACCTTGGAAACCCAAGGAGCGGTCACTATGACTGATAAGCAGACAGCCATATCTGTCTCCCTAGCAGCAGCTGTAGGTTCAAATCACTGACCTTTTGATTAGTAGCTGAGCATTTAACCATGGCACCACCAAGTTTCCTTCGAGCTGGGTTGCAGATAGTGGGATATATGAGCTTTGGGCTTAGGACAGAAATTTTAGGAGAATAGTAGATTGGTAGTTTGACTTGGGGCTTGTGTGCAGAACAAAAAGAGAAAGTGGCTGCGAAGACTGGAGAGAGCCTATACATTTTCTCTGTGTGGTTTTTAATCCCATATCATTCTCTTCCTTAAAGGAGCTCTTGTGGCACAGTGGTTAAGGCATTGGGCTGTTAACCAAAGGTCGAGGGTTCAAACCTACTATCTGCTCCGTAGGAGAAAGGTGAAGCAGTCTTCTTCCCTGAAGATTTACAGCCTTGGAAAGCCTATGGGGGTTGCTATGAGTTGGAGTCAACTCAGTGGCAGTGGGCAAGTCCCTTCTTTTACCTTTTGCCATGAGTACGTCCTCCTTATTAATTCCTTATTTCATCCTTTCCTTAAGTTCTTTCACCATTTTGCTACAGCTGAGAATATATAAAGGTTAAAAGATAGCAGTGAAAATGGAGGAGTGATTAGTTAAGGGGTAAAATCCTAACTATAACTCTTTTTAAAAATTCCTGTATGTAATAAGTCACAGCATATGTGAGCCTGTGTAGCGCAAGTTTGATCACAAATGGGACCGTCTTTGACATATTCTGTGCACCTGCTCCACGGGAAAGAACACTTCCGCCAGACTCCCTTTCCACGGTAACATTTCTCACTGGTCGCTGCACTTGTTTCCTTCTCTTTCTGG
This sequence comes from Orycteropus afer afer, assembly GCF_000298275.1. Taxonomy (NCBI): domain Eukaryota; kingdom Metazoa; phylum Chordata; class Mammalia; order Tubulidentata; family Orycteropodidae; genus Orycteropus; species Orycteropus afer. The sequence goes on from NW_006922000.1 coordinate 1,316,204, forward strand.
CACATTAACTTCAATGGAGCCCCTCCATCTCTAGGATCATTGTCAGTTAGTTGGATGTTAGTTATTTTCACAGATAGAGGAGCTCCAGGATAAGCCATTGCTCACAGCTTCCCTTACTACCCTGGTAGCCCCAACTTCCTGGAGCCACGGAAGGGTTTTCTTTAACACCAGACAACGTCTTGGGTTTAAGGATGGGAAGGAATTCTTGTTCCTAAAGGACACCTTTTCTTTCACTTTCTCATGATGGAATATTCTGAATTGTGTCCTGGCTGCTTCCTTGACAAAACCCAGACACTTCACACCCCAGTCATATCAGTGCACTCATTAATTCAGTTCTTATAAATCAGGTTATGATTTGGATAATAATGGCAGTGAGAATGGTGCTCTTCATAGCTGGGCCTTTGCGATCTCAACTTGGTATCTGTTTTTTATGTAAAAAAAAGCACTGCAATCAAGTCAATTTCGGCCCATAGCAATCCTATAAGACAGAATAGAACTGTAAATGTTTACAGAAGCAGACTGCCTCATCTTTCTCCCACAAAGTGGCTGGTGGGTTCAAACCACTGATGTTTTGTTTAGCAGCCAAATGCCTTAGCCACTGCACCACCAGAGCTCCTCATATTTGTTTAGGCCCTTAAAGCAATCCTGCCTCCGGCCTCCACCTCTTCCTTAAAAAAACAAACTAAACTCACTGCGGTCGAGTTGACTCGACTCATAGTGACCCCTTCGTGGGTTTCCAAGGTGTCATCTCTACGGAAGTAGATTGCCCGATCTTCCTTCCAAGGAGTGGCTGGTGAGTTTGAACCTCCAGCCTGGTGGTTAGCAGTCAGGTGCTTAGGCACTATGCCACCAGAGCACCCATCACTTCCTTGGCTCTTTATTATTTATTCAAGTGTAATTTCAATGGGAGAATAGGCCAGGGCCCATTGTGCTGTGTGCCCCATCAAGACATGACTTCTTAATTCCAGCCGTGAGCTGTGTATCCACAGCCGTGACAGCCCAGCTGCACTGTCTGCTCATTGCCATGTTCATGTTCGTGGCTCCGTGTTCTTAAGGAGGCACACTTGGCCTTCTCAAGCTGGGGGTCTTAGAAAGCAGGGCCCTTGTTCTCAGCAGTTGATTTTGCAGAAATTTGGCCAAACTACCCTCACACATTGAACTTTCAAGAATTTTCTGTGCCCTGGTGCTAGTTTTTTATTATTTTCATAAAACTAAGATAATGAAAGGAGTCACTGGATGGAGTAAATAGTTAAGACACTCAACTGCTGATTGGAAGGTTGGAGGTTCGAGTCCATCCAGAGCCATCTCAGAAGAAACGTCTTGTGGTCTACTTCTGGGAAATCAGCCACTGGAACCCTGTGGAGCACAGCTCTGTTCTGACACTCATGGGGTTGCCATGCATAGACAGCAACTGGTTAAGATAATGAAGAGCCCATTCTCTTGGTACTGGCACTTTAATTTGGCACCTTAAACATATATTATCTGTGCAAAGTGTTATCAGTCTTGATATGACTACTCCTTGTCTGCGCATGCAGTGTTTATTTTAGTTTCTTTTAATATATTTTTATTTTATTTGAAATCTATTGAAGGGAGGTGATCTGTCAGCTGGCCTTTGCAGAGTGCCTTCTCTCATCCTCGTAGCTGTCTTGGTGATGGAAATAACACAAAAGGAACATGGGAGTCTCCCTGTCCACCTTGACACTGGTACAAAAACAGATGTGACAGTGGCTGCCATTTTATTTTGGAACCTGGAGAGTAGAATTTAAAAAGAGTTAGCAATGCAACCAGAAGGGTGATCTTGCAAATGCCTGGAGTCTATCCTGGGACTGTGGAGTGGCACAGAACATGGCACAGGGCCTTTCTGATGGCAGAAAGGGGAAGAATGATTAGCCAGCAGACTTTTTGTTTTGATTTTTCCTTGATTTTTATACACTCTTTTTTTTTTTAATGTTCTATTTCTTTTTTTTTTTTTTAGCTGTTTTGTAGATGAGTTTTAATAGAAAGGTACTGTTTAAGGGGAAATACCAGCTTTTAGTCAACTAGAAAACATACTTCCTTAAGAGCAGTGGTTATAAATAGTAACAGGAAGCCCACACTGGAAATAGACTGGTTCCTGAGTCTCCTGTTATGGAACACCGGTGCACACAATAGTTGTAAGCGGAGCTTCTCCATTGCAAAAGGAGATGGGCACTTTTGCCTGCATCCTCACTCGCCTAGAGGCCACAGAGTTTGAGAACTACTGGTATACTTCTTTTCTGTTCTTAGAGATATTATTCTGTATTATTAAACACATGAGGGCTACCGATACCTTAAGGTGCCCTAGTGGTGCAATGGTTAAACATTCAACTGCGGTCTGTAAAGATGGAGAGTCAAACCCATCTAATAGCTCTGCAGGAGGAAGATCTGGCAAACTACTCCCATAAAGATGACAGCCTAGAAACTCCTGTAGGGAAGTTCTACTCTGTTCTCCAGGGTCACTATGAGTTGGAATCAACTTGATGGCACCCACCACCACCAACAACAACTGACATTGTAGCCACATCTCAGGTCCTTTGGCCTGCACCTGTATAGTCCCCTAACCCCTATCCCTGTGGGTGTATTCCCATTTGGGAATGTGATAGTCTTATGATAGTGAGGCCCTGTCAGTGTGAGGTGTGACTTAAACCTTTTGGGATGGAAAAAGAACAGATGAGACATGGAGAGAAGCCAGCACAGATGGCAGAGAGATAGATGCCATGTGAAGATTGTCAAGGAACCCAGTATCCCCACAGCTACTGAAGCCAAGACAAGGACCTTCACACAGAGCTCAGAGGGACTTCCCCTAGAGCCAGTGCCCTGAATTCGGATTTCTAGCCTCCTGAACTGTAAGAAAATCAATTTCTGTTTTTTCAAAGCCACCCACTTGTATTTCTGTTATAACAGCACTGGATAACTAAGACACCAAAGAACTCAGTAACTTCATTATTGGCAATGCATTCAGTAGGTTCTGATTCCAAATGGTTGACTCAGCCACCTACTGAGCTGCTGCTCATTGGATGCCCTTCCCAACGAGCTGAAGTATTGGGCTCAACACACTGGCACGCACAAAAGTCAGAGAAGGAAAATGAATATATTTGCTGTGCAGTGATATCCTTAATATCATGGAAAATATCGGATTCTTCTCTTTGAATAATGTGTAATGACACATAAGCCATGAGTTAGGCCCACTAACCAATGGAGAACCACCACAGGAAGACACAAATCTGTCTCTGAAAAAGCCACACGGCCTCGACCAGGACTGAGCATGTCTGTTGTTGTTATGAGCCATCAAGTTGGACCTGAATCATAGTGATCCCTCCTTGGGTTTCCAAGGTGGTATTGCTATGGAAGTAGATTGTCCAG
>NW_006922000.1:1319974-1334705 GCF_000298275.1 Orycteropus afer afer
AGCTGGTGGATCTGAACTGCCAGCCTTCTGGTTAGCAGTCAAATGCCTTAGGCACTATGCCACCAGAGCTCCCTAGTCAGTAGAAAATTCTTTACTGAATATACAGAGTATTTGTAGAATTCCGAAAACAGTGATGAGGATGTCTCAGTGATTCTGGTCACTACATAAGAAATCCTCATCTCTAGATTAAAATATGTAAGATTTATTATTATTATTATTGAAGCCACATCCCTCATTCATGAAAGCATTTTTTTTTTTTCAATTCAGGAAAATTTTTATATGGATTCACTAAGAAAATCAAATTAATTTTTCACACTATATGAAGCAAAGTAGACATTTCATTCTATCATTTGATCACTTGGCTTGGAAAAAAGAACCATTCATTGTTGCTGTGGATATCAGGCATTTCATTCACTTTAGGGATGGCTGTTTGTTGTTGTTGTTGTTGTTATGTGCTGTCGAGTCGGCTACTCTAGCATCAATTTGAAAGTTTCTTAGGTTTTTCTAATGAGCGTTTGGGGCATGGTTGATTGGCAGCACGTGTGTCAGCTGACGGGCCTGAGCCAGCTGGAAGAACTGCTGCACAATCAGGTGAGAGGAGGTGTGTGCTCATGAGCAAGTGGCAAGGATGTCCATCACTGGCACCCTAAGACTCTCTGCCATAGCAGGAAGCTGGCAGAAGTTCTGGCCCTGGCACTCTGGCTCCATACATGGCTCAGTGGGCGCCTGTGGACCTTCTCTTCTGTGTCCTCAGTTTTAAGCCTCCAGGAGCAGGTCACACGGGGAAGGATGTGTTTGGGAATGGAGGCGAGAGAACGTGATGTCCAGCAGTCCTTTCATAGGCTGGGAGTGAATGGGCCACCATCTCTGTTCTCTGGATTCCCCACTTGCTCCATAGTCACCTTGTCATTCCCAAGTTTTAAGAATTTGACTCTTTGCCCCTCAGGATAGTCTATCTCAGGCCCTGCTGGTCTCCTTAACCCTTCCAGCTGTCTGGAAAAGGGTGCATGGGAGGTTATTTTTGTGTTTGTGTCTGGAACACCCCAAGCCTCTTCTGTCATGCAAACGGAGGTGCTGCAAGTCCTCCTCCTTGTCTCTTCCCTCACATGGCCCCCCCTTCCTCCCTTCTCTACCTCCAGTTGACCAGCCTGATCTTCCCGAGGATTTCTTTCTTCTCCTCATATTGCCTTCTTCCCACCTTCCTCTCTTGACTCTTTGCTCTAATAAAGTATTTTCTAGACATCCTCCAGGTAAACTAAAAAGTTTGAGAATTTACCCATCAATACAAAACCAAATCCACTGTTGTTGGGTCAATTCTGACTCCTAGTGACATGTAGGACAGAGTAGAGCTGCCCCATAACATTTCCAAATCTATAAACCTTTATGGAGGCAAACTGCCTCTCCTTCACCTGAGGAGTAGCTGGTTAGTGCTTTAGCCACTGTGCCACCAGGCCTTCTACTATCCGTCAATAAATGTATATAATTTATAAATAAAAAGTATACACCTACTACTATACTAATTTTTACATTAAAATATACCCCAAAGTATAAGTGTTAAAGGAGATTAACCCCTACCCTTAATACAAGTCCAGTGATGCAAGTTGTTTTTGAGATAGGGGTGCCTGAGAGATGTGGACTCAGTCACATGGCTCAAGGACTGCAGACTCAGTGGGCCCGTAGTGGGTGCCATCAGCATGGACATGTGTCTCGGTGACTGTAGATCAGCAGGCCCGTGGTGCCCCATCAGTATGGAGATGTGTCTCAGGGACTGTCGACCCTGTGGGTCCGTGGTGGATGCTGTCAGCATGGAGATGTGTCTCAGGGACTGTAGACCTTATGGGTCCATGGTGGGTACCGTCAGTATGGACATGTGTCTAGGGGACTGTACACCCAGCAGGCCCATGGTGGCCCCATCAGAGTGGAGATGTGGAACATGATGAGAATATTATTACAGGGGCTTAGCATTGCCACCAGAATGTGGAAGGAGTGTTTACACATGGAGACAGAAAACAGTGCCTGCACCTTTCTATTCTGAAAACTTCTCAAGTCAACAATAAAGAGTCAGAGTGCAGATTGAGAGGAACATTAAGGAGAGTGGGCTACCCCCACCCAGTTGCTGGCAGCCTCACACAGTGCAGACACTATGTACCCAGTCCCTGACACTCCCAGCCAAGAACAGCAGAGAGCAGAGCAAAGACAAGAGTTGTGTGGCTGTCTGAGAATCTGGCAACTGAACAGGAGAGAGGGTGGAAGGATCGAGCTATCATCATGGCCAAAGTGAGACAAAACTGCTTCTGTGTAACTGGGCCTTATTACATAGAAGGACTGCAATGACACTGCGCACTGCCCTCGAGTACTGTCCACAGTATCCACACAGACACGGCTACGCCAAGAGCAGCTGCAGTACCAGTGCTGTGAACCTGAACCCAAGCCTGTCTCCCCACAAGGTACATGTGGAAAATGATGCCATCTGTCTTCTCTTCTCCCTACCCCACACACCAGAGGGGAGTCCCTGGGGGTGCAAAGGGTTAACATGCTCACTGCCAATGAAAAGGCCAGAGGTTCACGAAGAGACACCTTTAAAGAAAGGCCTGGTGATCTACTTCCAGAAAAACCAGCCATTAAACGCTCCATGGAGCACATTTCTGCTCTGACACATGGGGCTGCCCTGAGCCAGCTCAACAGCAACTGGTTTTTGTAACATCCAAGGAGCTGGACCCCGGGAAGGACGACACCAGGGGAGGGACGACAACAAGCCCGGACACACGGTTCACTCATTCCAAGCTCTGGGGCAGGAAGAGGTGGACCTAGTAGACCTAAAACTGTCCCCACTCCAGGAACCGGAGACTCAGCCCCTGCCAATGATGGGGGGAACATCTTAAAGTGGACTGAAATAAGTTATAGTGATTGAAAATGGTTGGAATCTCCCCACAATAAGGTTAAAGTAAACATTTTACGGAGCATGTTTGAAGGCCATGGTTAATAAAATATTTACAATCTCATGTTTATAGCTCACTGTGTTGAGACTCAATAAACCAATCACACAAGTATAGAAATAAACCTAGCTTGAATGAAACCTTCACATTACTGTATTACGAGTAATTACAACATTAACCCAAGACATTTTTTGAATGATGCATATTCAACCAAATTTCTCCTACTTAAAATATTTTTAATTGCACATTTTTAGTGAAAGTAAAAAAGTTCCTGTTCCATTACTAAATAAACTAAAATACTATTTTAAAATAGAACTTATTTGATCTTTTCCCCATCCTTTAAAATGTATACCTTCTGGCATATTTTAATACAAAAATTAGTACAATATTAGATGTACATAACCTTATTGGTAGATAAATTCTCCAACTATTTTTAATGGAAGGACCTTATCTAAGACAACTATTTTGGAGGAAAATGGTGGGGGAAGGTGATAAGAAGAAGGACCCCCAGGGAAAGGAGCTGGTCATTCATTGGGGGCGGGGGCAAAGACAGGGGAGGAGACGAGGGGGAGGGAAAGCCAGGCAAGGAGGATGACTTAGGTCACCTTTGTCCACATGACCTTAGTGCCTATCCCAGAAGAGGCCCAGGGCCTCCAGGGTGCAAATATAAAAATGGCTCTCAGCCACCTTTACCTGACAGCTGTGAAAGGTAAAAGAGCAACGGGAAAGGGACAGACTCAACTAAACCAACTCATGGTGGGCCTGTGCGCTTCAGGGCAGAATGGGCTCCGTGGTGTTTTCAAGGCCACTCAAGCAGAACAGCAGGGCTTTCTTCCAAGGCACTTTGGGGAGGTTTGAACAGCCCCCTGGGCACTAGACAGACCCTGGTGTCATTGTTAGGGTGCTGTCAAGTCGATTCCCACTTATAGTGGCCCCATGTGACCATGAACTGCCCCATAGGGTTCTCTTGGCCATAATCTTCGTGGGAGCAGATCATCAGGTCTTTCTCACTCTGAGCCCTGAGTGGGTTTGAACCACCAAGCTTTTGGTTAACAGCCTAGTGCATTAAACACTTGCATCACCCAGGGACCCAGACAGCCTATGTTGTTGTTGTTGTTATGTGCTGTCAAGTCGGACCCAACTCATAGCAAACCCCCCCCCCTTGGGTTTCCGAGGCAGTATCACTATGGAAGTAGATTGCCCCATCTTCCTTCTGAGGAGTGGCTGGTGGGTTTGAACCGCCAGCCTTCTGGTTAGCAGTCAAGGGCCTTAGGCACTACACTATCAGAGCTCCTAAACAGTCTATACTGGGTGATATAGAGCCAAATTCTTAACACTCTGCAATGTTACTGTCAACTAAATAGGTAATTAGGAAGGAAGAGCTGGAGGCCTGGGCAGGGGTCGAGGATTTGGGGTAGAATAAAATGAAGTAAACTCTAAATGAGAATCAAAAGCCTTGCCTTGCCTTTAAGGTCTTCTGTTAAGCTTTTTGTATTCAGATAAGAAAATGCCCTTTCAATTAAAAAAAAAAAGTTGATAAACTAAACCAAACTCACTGCCGTGGAGTCAGATCTGACACATAGCAACCCCTCCGTGGGTTTCCGAGGCAGTATCACTGCAGAAGTAGATTGACCAACCTTCCTTCTGAGGAGTGGCTGGTGGATTTGAACTGCCAGCTTTCTGGTTAGCAGTCAAGTGCCTTAGGCACTATGCCACCAGAACCACCCCCCTTCCAAAAATAAAATTAAAAAGTTGATGGAGAAATGCAGTTTTGAGAATGAGTAAGCATTTCATTTAAATAGAATCTCTTAAAAAAAGTATAAATAGTACAAACTGGAAAATATACTTCCCCTGCTAGGGGCTGACATTGTGTGGGGAAGACACTGCAGCATCCACATTAAGGAGCCAGGGAAGCCCTAATGAAAACATACACGTATGCAAAGCAGTCTCTGCACTGCTGAAAAACCACCGCAAAGCGACTCAGAGTTTGCTCATGGAAAACAGTTAAATCCCCTAAAAGTCAACAAGGATTTATGAAGATCTTCAAGAGAGTTCTGCATTGTAGTAGGCATTATGGCGAATGTAAGAGACAGTCCTTGCTTTTAAAGAATTTATCCCCCTGTAGCTACTTGGAAGATAGAGTTTGCAATGTAAGTTTGATAGTTATGATTAAGTACTTATGTCAGTACTGTTCGCAAAGAGAGGCTGCTAAGTGAATTTAAATAGACCTGAGTTTGCATTATTGCTTGGCAGAGTGGAAGAAGGAAACGGAATGGACAGGGAAAAAAGACAGAGAGAGAAAATTGCTGTTGGGCATAAAAATGGCGTCCCAGAGTTCAAGAGGAGGTAAACAAGAAAAAGAGAGGGAAGGAGACAGCAGGAAGCACAGAAGAAAAGAAGTAACAGAGGAGTGAGGATAGCGAGAAGCCTACACAACCAAGCCCAGATGCTTGTCGTGACCCCTTTGATCCCCACTAATTAGTAACTTATTTAACCAGCACTTATGTGCACCAGGCACCATGCCGAACACTGAAACTACACAGTTAGGAAAGATGGGTGTCAAAGTTTCTTTGCTGTTTTGTGGTTGAGAAAACACACAGCTGATCACACAACCACTTCTAGATGTGCACTTTAGTGACATTGGTGACAGTCCTGGAGCTGGGCGGCGTCCCACCCTCCTTCCCTGAGTTGCTCCTCCCACATGAACAAGAACTCACTGTCCCCTCAGTTTCCTATCCAACCTTCCAATGTGATCCCATAGAGACAGACCTTAAATGGGCGTACTGCTCAAGGCAAATGCTCTTTACAAATTAAGCTAAATTATTGCTTGGTCTGCCTCGATGGCACATAACAACAACAACATTGCTTGGTTTTAAGAAGACTTCACGGCATATTTTTAGTTTAAGGTTTTAAGATGACCTCAGGGACGTAGTTTCCATTTGGAGCCTTCATGGCTCCCAAAAGTCTGTAGTCCATGAGAATTTGAAATTATGTCCTTCATTTTCCCTCTTTTGATCATAATTCTTCTATAGAATCTTTGATCAAAACATTCAGAATGGTAGCCAGGCACCATCCAGTTCTTCTGATCTCACAGCAAAGTAGGCAGTTGTTCATGGAGACAATTCAAAGTAGTAAATGTTGCCGTAGTGATACCGCCTCGGAAACCCAAGGAGGAGTCGCTATGAGTCGGGTCCGACTCGATGGCACACAACAACAACAACAACAACAACAAATGTTGATTAAGCTGTGGGGGGTCAGAGATATTTGCCAGAGAAGAGGGTGTTCATGGGAGCACAGGAGAAAGTCAACTTACTCCAAGATCTGAGGTCTCCAGAGTTATAGACGTTTTGTTGTCAAAGATGAAAACTGAAGAAAGGATATGCTGAAATGAATGTAGGACACTCATTTTTTGTTGCTTAAGACACACTTCCCTACTGATCTAGTACAGTCAGATCACCTGGAGGGATAGTTTGATGAACCAGGAGTCTCAACCCTGATTTTACATTGGGATTATATGGGCAACTTTAAAAATAAAAGTACTGATGCCTGGGTCCCACTCTGGGACAGCACAGACATCATTCAAACACTTCTCCAGGTGATTCTAATGTGTTTCCAGAGTTAAGAACCACTGGCTTCTCTGTGAACTGGGGTGGACTCCAGCAACAGCAGATGTTTATCAAAGACTTCTGGTTGATTCCAAATGTTCTCTCAGAAACAGTGGCTCCCTCTGGCCCTATGTCTGTTCTCACCTTGTACCACACGTCTGAATCCTGCACTGTTTGGTTGAGTCCACAGGGTAATTGGCCATGGATGAAATCCATTTTATCTGCAGAACGTTATTGGTTTTGATGTTTGGCTATTTTCTATTGAGCAATAGATATTGGCCAACATATGGCCAGTTAGTAATTATTTCCCAGGTGGTGGGTAGGGAAAAATGGTAAATTCTGGGAGCATCAGATTTTCATTAGAACATAGTTTTCCTGAAATTGGTAAGTTAGTATGTTAATTGCATTAAGAAATGGGTAAATTTATCTATAAAACCCAGTTACCTTTGAGTCTATTCCAACTCATGGCAACCCACGTGTGTTAGAGTGCAGTAGAACTGCACTTCACATGGTTTCCAATGGCTGATTTTCTAGAAATAGGTCACCAGGCCTTTCTTCCACAATGCCTATGGCTGAACTTGAACTGCCAGCATTTCCAGTTAGCAGCTAGGCACAGTAGCAGCACCACCCACGGACTCCAAATATATCTATATACCAATATATTTTCAAAGAGAATACGGAGGAAATGAAGAACTTTTATATGAAATACATTAATCTATTAATCCTATTTAACAGAAAACTTCCACTTCAGCTTGTTCTATGTAGATTTTAACATTCACTTTGCTACAGATGTTGCAGGTATTAAAAAATAGCACAAACCTTAACCTTCTATGCCTTTTGAACACTGCCTTTGCATTGCATTGAAGTCCTCAGTCTGCATTGGCAATTTCAGGGCTGGGCAGCAATGGTGTTTTCAATTGCCTGCCTGCGTAACATCAGACAATGTCATAAGAAAATGTTATGAGTTAGCATTGCCAAATACGTCTCTCTTTCTTTGTCCAGAAAACCAAAGGACACAGTGGGTTCCTACCTCCTTTTCTTTTGCAGTGAGAAAAACAGAGCTGCAAAGTCCATTAAGAAAGAATTCTCCTGTCCTCATAAGCTCTCAGAGCACACTGTCTCCAGAGGCCTGGAGCCCAGGTAGCAATTCACCTATTTTCTCTTCTCTCTGTGATATCTAGTCCATGTCCTTGCCTGTCCCTTCTGATCCATGCAACTACATTTAATAAAATAATTGATAACAGCTTCTTTGAAGAGACTTAAATTAATCACATCTCTCTATTCACTTTAAAAGGAATCAAGCTCTTTTCCTTTCTGTAATTTTTTAACATTATTGGAAATATCACCATCTATATATTATACATTCTTACTGACACAGGAGAAGTCCTGGGGTGGTGCAAAAGTTAAGTGTTCGACTGCTAACAGAAAGTTTGGTGGTTCGAACCCACCCCGAGACACCTCGGAAGACAGGCTTAGTGACCTATCTGCTCCTGAAAAGTTACAGACTTGAAAACCCTGTGGAGCAGTTCTGCTCGGCCACACACGGGGTCACTGTGAGTCAAAAATGACTCAATGACAGCTAACAGCCACCGCCAGGGGCATCAGAGAACTTGTTGAATGGGAGTCATGAGTGGGATACTGCCATGGAGGTTATGCTTTGTTTAAATAAAACAGATATAAATATACAGTGTTCAAACCCACCAGCCACTCCTCAGAAGGAAGGTTGGGCAATCTCCTTCCATAGTGATACTGCCTCGGAAAGCCAAGGAGGGGTTGCTAGGAGTCGGATCAGACTCAATGGCAGTGAGTTTGGTTTGGTTATCTAAACCAACAAAAAAAACAAACCCACTGATGTGGAGTCTTCCAATTAGCAGTCACTATGCCACTCGGAAACCCAAGGAGGGGTCGCTATGAGTCGGGTTTGACTCGACGGCACATAACAACAACAACAACAACATGCCACCAGCACTCCCAAGGTTATCTAGGTCATTAATTATTTTAAAGGGTAGAGATATATGAATTAGTGGAGAGAGGCACTGTGATGAGCTTTGAAATTGAAATTGTACTAAGATACATGAGAAACTGAGACAATGGTGTTTACAGTGACTTATACAGACTGCATAGTCAACATGCTCTCTTAACGCAGGCATGCAAGCTGACTCAGGAGTGAGGGAGTTGAGACATCTGTGTATCAGATGGCCTTGCAGAATTCCATCATGCAGGCTCTGGCATCGTTTCATTTTCCAAACACCGGTGCTGCTTCTTTGTTTCCACCTTTCACAATCCAATCACTAGTAATTACCAATACATCTTGAGTGCACATTTGGTCAAATTCAGACTGCAGAAGTTGGTAAAAATCATCAGTTTCTTCATCTTTGGTTTTAGTGTTTGGTGCATAAACTTGAATAATAGTCATATTAACTGGCCTTCCTTGTAGGCATATGGATCTTATCCTACCATTGACAGCATTGTACTTCAGGATAGATCTTAGAATGTTCCTTTTAACAGTGAATGTGATGGCATTCCTCTTCAATTTGTCATTCCCAGTGTATAGTAGACCATATAATTGTCTGATTCAAAATGCCAATACCAGTCCCTTTCAGCTAATTTATGCCTAGGATATCAATCCTTATGAGTTCCATTTCATTTTTGACAAGTTTCTATTTTTCTGGAGTCACACTTTGTACACTGCACATTCTAATTATTAATGAATGCTTGCAGCTGTATTTATTATTATTTTTTTTAATCAAGCCACACTTTGAGTTGTGTCGCAAATGAAGGTCCCAAGAGCTTTATTCCATCCATGTAATTAAGGTGGACTCTACTTTGAAGAGGAATTTCTTCTCTAGTCATGTTTTGAGTGCCTTCCAACCTGAGGGGCTCATCTTCCAGGACTATATCAGACAGTATTTCACTGTTATTCATAAAGCTTTCCAGTAATTGACAGTGTTTCACTGTTATTTCAAATGGCCAATTCTTTCAGTTTTATGCTGAGTAAATAATCCAAGAAGCTAGACTATATGAAGACTATTGGAGGAAGACTCATTAACAACCTGCAATATGCAGATGATACACCCCTGCTTGCTGAAAGTAAAGATGATTTGAAAGATGACTTGAAGCAGTTACTGATGAAAATCAAAAACTACTGTCTTGACTATGAATTACACTTCAACATAAAGAAAACAAAAATCCCCACATCTGGACCAATAACCAACATCATGATAAAGAGAGAGAAGACTGAAGTTGCCAAGAATTTCATTTTACTTGGATCCACAATCAATGCCCATGGAAGCTACAGTCAAGAAAGCAGACTTTGTATTGCATTGGACAGATCTGCTGCAAAAGACCTCCTTGGGGTGCTGAAGATCATAGCTGTCATTTTAAAGACTAAGGTGCACCTAACCTAAACCATGGTATTTTCAATAGCCCTATATGCATATGAGGAGCTCTGGTAGCATAGTGCCTTAGGCACTTGACTGCTAACCAGAAGGCTGGCAGTTCAAACCCACCAGCCACTCCTCAGAAGGAAGATAGGGCAATCTACTTCCATAGTGATACTGCCTCGGAAACCCAAGAAGTGGTCACTATGAGTCAGGTCTGACTCGACGGCACATAACAACAACAACAACAACAACAACATATGCATATGAAAGCTCGACAATGAATAAGGAAGACTGAAGAAGAATTGGTGCATTTGAATTGTGTTGTTGGTGAAGAATATTGAAAATGCCATGGACTGGGAGCTCTGGTAGTGCAGTGCCTAAGGCACTTGACAACTAAGCAGAAGGCTGGTGGTTCAAACCCACCAGCCACTCCTCAGAAGGAAGGTTGGACAATCTACTTCGGTAGTGATACCACCTCGGAAACCCAAGGAGGGGTCGCTGTGAGTCAAGTCTGACTTGACGGCACATAACAGCAACAACAAAGCCAGGAGAACAAATAAATCTGTCTTGGGAGAAGTACAGTCAGAAAGTTCCTTGGAAGCAAAAGTGACCAGACTTTGTCACACGTACTTTGATCGTGTTGTCAGAAGGTACCAGTTCCTGGAGAAGGATATCAGGCTTGGTAAAGTAGAGGGTTGGCAAAAAAGGGAGAGACCTCAGGGAGGTGGCTTGACACAGTGGCTACCATGATGGGCTCAGGCACAGCAAGGATTGAGAGGATGGCCCAGGACCAGGCACTTCGATCGTATGCAGGGTCACTATGAGCTGGAGTGGACTGAACGGCACCTAACAGCACAGCACATATCAGTTAGAAGTCAATATTTGCTAAACTAGAGACTATCTAAAATCTGCAACAACTTGCTGTCAGTTTCATAGTTCAGAAAGTTGAGCACATAGTGGATGCCATTGACACTATGGATTTTTTACTCATTGACAAAAACAAATTGGTGAAATAAAAGCAAAAAAAGAAAAATGTCAGAAAGAATTACAAGTCATCCTTTTGGAGATGATGATGATTACATCTTGCAGTGGATTCCAAAACAGAAGAGACAGAACAGAATTTCAGGTCTTGGTCGTCTACCAGGGAAAATAAGCAAAAATAAACCAAAGGCCCCAAAATAAAATGATGGCAACAGGATTAGAAACAGTGCTGATGACGAAGGAGGAGGAGAAACCCCTACAGAAACAAAAATGACTTCAAAAAGAGCTCTGTGTGAGCTGGTGCCCCCCACAGCCCTCTAAAGTCATCCCTGCAGCAATCAGCTATGGGAGCCGTTGTTACAAGGAGCTCAAGTATTAAGAGGCTACATAGAAAAATCAGGATGAGAAGCTCATAGACAAAAATAAACACTGCAGAATGACATACTGGCCCAGTCAGAATGATATTTGGGAGGAATACGCAGGAGAAGGAGAAGGCTAATGTGGACGGTAACGTAGCCTTAAACCTTTATTTGCAGACAAGGCACAGAAGGAAGCTAGGCCCCCCGCCTTTGGACTATGGTCTAATGTTTGGTTAAGATGACCAAAATAGAACTCAGAAAATACTGTTTGCATTCCATTTTTTTTCTACGAAGGAGAATATACTGTGAACTACAGAGGGCAAAATAATAATTGACCTCAAAAAAGGGAAATTTAACCTAAAAGAGTTCCAGTGGTTGAATCACTGGCTCCCACATGTTTGTTTTCTGCAATCCAAGAAAAATCAAACAGTTGTGTGAGTTTATTTTATAAAACCATATTTAAAAGTGTCCTTGATTCTGGTATTATTTTCTTCACTTGTTTTTGTGGTTTTCACATGTTTTCTTTGTTGTCAAAAATTTCATTTTTCTTGGATCCACAATCAATGGCTGTGAAAGGAGCAGTCAAGAAATCAAATGATGAATTGAATGGGCCCAATCTGCTGCAAAAGGCTTCTTTCAAGTGCAAAAAAAGCAAAGAAGTCATTTTGAGGACTGAGGTGTGCCTGACCCAAGCCTGGTGTTTTCAATGGCCTCACATGCATGGGAAAGTTGAACAATGAGTAAGGAAGACTGAAGAAGAATTGATGTCTTTGACTTATGGTGTAGGCAAAGTATTTTAAGTATGTCGTGGGATACAGAAAAACAAACAAACCTGCATTGGAATAAGTGCAGCCAGAATGTTCCTTCAGAGCAAGGATGGTGGAATCAATCGCAGAAGGACAAGTACTGCATGAGCCCATTACTGTAAAAAGACAAAGAAGGATTTGCTTGTGAAAGGGGACTCACATAGTAGGTTACCAGGGTAGGGAGGGAAGGGGAGGGATTAATTTCAGTCTAGTTGGGGCCCACACGCTGACATGGGTAAGGGGAGGGATATATGGAAAGAGTCTAAGACGACCATAATATTAGGAAAAGGGAGGACTGAATTGTGCACATAGGAGATAGACGACAGATGCTAATACCAACCAGTGTGCCCACAATACTGTATTTCCATTAACAACAAACACCAGGCTACAGATAAACACATAAACACCTGAGAGGATCAGATGGGGGTCAGTGAACAGAAGTATACTCTAGACCAAGGATAGATTCAGCACAGGCTAACCTTGCACAGATACTAGTGATACAAAATACCCGCAATCCTTACAGAAACACAGACACAGAGCAATCCTTCACAGACACCCAGACACTGTGGGAGAGAGATCTAATGGATGATAGTACCGAGGGACACTGGACTCAACTGGCACAACATAATACATAAAAGCCTTGTTCTTTATCCTATGTTGGTGAGTAGCAACTGGGGTCTTAAAAACTTTCAAGCAGCCATCTAAGATGCACTTAATGGTCTTCTAGTGTTAGAAGCAAAGAAGAGTGCAAAAAAACAAGGGTATTTGGAAGCATTCAGCCCAAGGACATGAGAGCCCTCGAGACAAGAAGAACTAGATGGTGCCTGGCCACCAATGCCAACCACTCAGGAAAGGATCAAATCTGAAGATCTGGATAGAGAGAGAGGAAAAACATGGAACAAAATCCAAAAATTATATAATGACCAGAATTACTGGTCGGATGGAATCTGGTGAGACTCCCAATACTGTGGCCCTGTAATACATTCTGCACCTGGAATGAAACTCACTCCCAGGGGCTGGCTCTCAGCCCAATAGTTAACAAGACGTACATGCAGATGACTCAATCCAGGGGGACGCACCTACATACTCTATGGAAATACATCACTTGGAGCAATAGACCATGGGGCAGCCTTCACATGGAGGTAATTCAGGACAAACAGGTGTGCAAAACTATCAGGGGCACACAGGGAGGGTTCTGGGCAGGGAGGAGAGGAGACTGGGTTGGGCATGGTAAATGGGGAATGAAACTAAATGTGCACATAACATTGAATGTAAAACAAACTCTTAAAAAAAGCAAAGATGCTGAGACTCTGTCTCACATTCTCACATACTTTGGACATGTTATTAGGAAGGAGCAGTCCATAGAAAAGGACATTATGCTTAGTTTGGTGGAGGGCCAGTGGAAAAGAGAAGGACCTTCACCGAGATGGACTGACACAGTGGCTGCAACAAAAGGCTCAAACACAGTGACTATTGTGAGGATAGTGCAGGACTGGGCAGTGTTTTGTTCTGTTGCACATAGGGTCACTATGCATTGGAACAGCATTGTACACAAATGGTAGCATACACAACTGACGTATAACTTGCTGTTTTTCACTTAGCATTGTAGATATGGAAGATGATTCTGTATACTTGGCCACAGAAACCACTATGTTAGTTGTTTTTAGTTAAAATTTAATCTAGACACTGGCATGGTTAGGAGCTCTGGTAGAATAGTGCCTAAGGCACTTGACAGCTAACTAGAGGGCCGGTGGTTCAAACCCACCAGCCACTCCTTGGAAGGAAGGTTGGGCAATCTACTTCCGGAGTGATACCGCCTCGGAAACCCAAGGAGGGGTCGTTACAACAGCAACAAGCATGATTAATTGATGTGTTTGTGGCATCAGTATCAGCAAGCCTTGTGAAATCCTGTAGGATGAAAAAGGTGTCATAAAACAGCAAAGAAGAAAATGTTGACCAGGTTTTTCAAAAGCACCTACAGAAAAAGAAATGACTTCAAAAGAGATTCTGTCTGAGCTGACGTCCCCTTTTAGCCCTCTAAAATCGTCCTCCCAATAATAGGCTAGGACAGCCATGGGAACTTACATACCGGTCAGTCACTATCAAGCTCCATGTTTAGAGTGATGGCTTAGGGACATACTGAAAATAAGGATGTGGTGA
This sequence comes from Orycteropus afer afer, assembly GCF_000298275.1. Lineage (NCBI taxonomy): Eukaryota > Metazoa > Chordata > Mammalia > Tubulidentata > Orycteropodidae > Orycteropus > Orycteropus afer. The sequence goes on from NW_006922000.1 coordinate 1,334,205, forward strand.
TGACTAGGAACAGTCATGAATTCATCAGAATGAATGAATAGGAAACCCCTTCAGCTCTGTGAACCGCTGCACAGGGAGAATGACGGAAGCCCTGCATATTTCTGTTGTAGCTGCCATTTGACAATGTTTTAGGTTCTGGGTCAGTGAACAAGATACTAAGTAGAGAAGATGAAGAAGTCAAGCTCAAAACTAATGGAGTAATTTTATCTAGAAAAGGTCCATTGACTACCTCTCAAATCAACCCTCAAGGTCCCCATGCCCAATTAAAGTGCCGCAAGTTTTAACCTATTTAGCATTTTACCAACAAAGTGGGTATAATTAGTAAATTTCTGAACAGTGCCTCTAGGGGAAGGAAATGAAGGGAGGCCATATCTGAGTCAGAATTCAAACACATCTTGATAACACATTAAGCACATTAAATGTGATAGAGTTTCAAATGTCAGCTACTCAAGTATAAGTAACTTGTCATTTGTTGCAGTCAAGCCAATTCTGACTCATGTT
>NW_006922000.1:1337370-1337879 GCF_000298275.1 Orycteropus afer afer
CCTTCTCCAGGGACTGGTCCTTTCTGACAACATGACCAAAGTAGGTGAGATGAAGTCTGGGCCATTCTAAATATATACATACATATAAAATAAAATTATACCTATATCTTATCATGGTATCTACATCTAGTTCTCTGTTGCTGAATAGATTATTCAGGTCAGAGTCTAGTGTGTTAGAATAAAGTCCTGATCTGGGACAAGGCTTGGCTTTAGGCAGAAGTCATGGGAAAGGTCTTGTAGGCCATGCCATGTTGCGACTTTATCTTCTGAGGAGGAATTTTCAACAGCAGAACAACATATTCCCAATTGTACCTTACAAGGATCATTGAGATTCAGGATAGAGAATATATTTGCATGATTAGAACTAAAGACAGGGAAGCCAATCAGGTGGCCTTTGAGGGTAGGAAGTGATGAGACCTTAAACTACTCTAGTAATGCAGAAGTGGTGGCTAATGCCAAAGATATAAATTAAGTAGTGTCTTAGGGGTTGACAACAGCAAGAAAAAGTT
>NW_006922000.1:1338064-1340715 GCF_000298275.1 Orycteropus afer afer
AGTTTTCCTAAATTACTTAGGACTCACTGTCTTGTGTCTGGTTTGCATTGTGGAGGCTCACCTGAACCCCACAAGGGAAGCTACTCCTGCCCCTTTACTATGAAAATGTAGGGTAAATGGGTTTCGACATGGTACAAACAAACTGAGTTTGGACAGCTTTTCCTAAGTAAACTCTATTTTTAATCGGAGAATTAAATAAATCCTCTATCACAGGAGAGAACAGACAAATAGGAAAGGAAGAAGAAAAAAGGGAATTTGGAATTAGTCTTACAGAAGATGGGACAGGGGTTGAGAGTAGGGTTTCAGCTTTTAAGTTGGGGAAAACTAATGCTCAACCAATAAAACTCATATTGGCATTCTCATATTGGCATTAAAACAGTCATTTCCCACTACCTTCGAACACGATGTATAATACCATGGAGTAGATCTTTGCTACTTTGTTAGGGATGCTATGATATTTTATCTCTTCCTATTGACTTCAGTAGCTTGACAGCTAACCAGAAGGCTGGCGGTTCAAACCCACCAGCCACTCCTCGGAAGGAAGATGGGACAATCTACTTCCATCATGATACTGCCTCAGAAACCCAAGGAGGGGTTGCTATGAGTTGGGTCTGACTTGATGGCACATAACAACAACAACAACAACAACTTGACTTCAGTTTCATAACTTGGTTGGTGCAGTGTTTGGAAAACAGCCCATATATAAGATCAATGTCCATAATAAAAAGTCAGCTGACAAAAGCAAAACAAGAAAATAGAGTAGAGCAGTTAATCGCCTTGAACCCCATTGTGGCTGTTGTTGTGTGCCATCGAGTCGATTCTGACTCATAGCCACTCTGTGTGACAGGGTAGCACTGCTCTATTATGATTTCCAAAACTGAAATCTTTACTGGAGAAGGTCACTTCTGGTGGGTTCAAACCTCTGACCTTTTGGTTAGCAACCAAACGCTCTAACCATTGTGCTATTCTTCCCTGCCACTCTGAAAATGTAGAGTGAATTCCACTGCCATAATCCTTGGTGGTGTAGTGGTTAAAGCATCTGGCCGCTAACCAGAAGCTGGTGGTTCAAACCCATCAGCTGCTCTGTGGAAGGAAAATGAGGAAATCTACTTTCCTAAAGATTTACAGCTTTGGAAAACCAAAGGGGGTTACTATGAGTCAGAATCCACTCACTGCCATCAAGTCAATTCCAACTTGTAGCGACTCCCATTGGGTTTCTAAGGCAGTAAATCTTTACAGAAGTAGATTGCCCAGTCTTGCCTCTGTGGAGTGGCTGGTAGGTTGAAACACCAACCTTCTGGTTAGCACTCAGATACCTTAAGCACTGTGCTACTAGAGCTCCTTGAATGGGTTTAGACATGGTCCAAATGAAATGGCTTCAAAAAGCCTTTTCCCAAACACATTGTGGAGGAAAAAGAAAAAAAAAAAAAAAAGACTCACTGCCATCAAGTTGATCCTGACTCACAGCAATCCCTATTGGGTTTCCAAGGCAGTAATCTTTATGCAAGTAGATTGCCCCATCTTTCTGCAGAGCAGCCAGGGTGTTTGAACCATCAACCTTCTGGTTAGCAGTCAGATGCCTTAGACACTGCACCACAAGAACTCCTTGACACTGTGGACAGATCAGGATAATTTCAACACTCCCCCAGTGTCCATTTCAAATAAGAATGTGTAGGATATGTCTATGTGTACATGTGTGGCATGGAGCCAAGCTTTGTTTGGTTCGGAAGGTAAAGTGTCATGATTATAGAGTCAAGAGAATGAACTTCAGAATTTCCATCAGAACTTGACCCTGAAGAAGGGCCAGAAATGGTTTAGTTAGAGAGAAACCAGTTCCAGTCGTCATTGAGTCAGTTCTGACTCATGGATGATCCTGTATGTGTCAGACAAGAACTATATAAGATTTTCAGTGGCTCTTTTTGTTTTGCTTTGTTTTGTTTTTAATTGGATTCCAGGTCTTTCTTTTGAGATGTCTCAGAGTGGTCTCCAACCTCCAGCATTTCAGTTGCAGTCAAACACCTTAACTGTTTGCACCCCTCATGGAGGGCAGGGTACCTCACAAAAAAGGACACCCTGTGCACAAGGCCTGTTTGTGGGATATTTAGATCTCCTGGCTACACTGTAGACTGTATTTCAAGAAGTAATGGGACACAAAGTCATTATATGAGATAGAAGACTTACAACAACAAGGTCGGAAGTTTAGACTTGGGAAGGCCTTAAGAGATTTTACTATGAGAGGGAGCTAGTGAAATGACTGTTTTATGAGTGATAAGATATTAACATTATTAATAATAATGAAATTAGCAATAGATGGCCCACAGAGAGTGCTTATTATAAGTGCCAGGCACTGAAAAACTCATTTAATCCTAATGTCAACCCTACGCCATAGGTAATATGATCACCTGCCTGTTTCCCAGTTTTTTTAACTGGGAGGTGAAGTGGTTAGGGGATTTGCCCAAGTACTGTAAGTCCCACATGGTAGAGCAGGTTTGTAAACTAGGCACAGCGTAGGTCCTTAACCACTGTTCAGCAGGACAATATGGCAGGGGAGGAAAACCTGAAAACCCCCTCAGGGTGTACACTCACTTATCAGGCCAGAGATTCTGAGGTCCTGAACAGTAGTCATCACAGGAGATCCACTAGGAGCCCTT
>NW_006922000.1:1361526-1383638 GCF_000298275.1 Orycteropus afer afer
CACTGCACCACCAGGGCTCCCTTAGTGAGCTCTTAATATATCTCTTTTATATCCATATGTATTTTATTGAAACTCATTCATAATTTTCCCATTCATTTAACCTCCACATAGGAAAGTATTGTCTGGTTCTATAAATCCACTGAGTCTTTTAAAGCAACCGTGCAAGGGTTTGCTTTTGTTAGAGAAGGAATGTGTAGCTCATACGAAGAACAGAGGAGCTGCCTACAGGCCGGCTGTTGGAAAACTGGGTTAGAGAGCATGGAATCATATCTGAACTGAAATTGAACTTGATTCAAGTGGTTCCCAACCTTTATTTTAAAGTACAGTTTGGAAATTTAAGGATGTGCTGGGCACAGCCCCAACTATAATGAACTATCCACCTACCCATGGCACCATCCCTGTCCCCCACGATGTCTGCTTTTGGGTTTTCTGTAGTTTAGCTTCTTCCCCTCTCCTTAGATGGGACATGCCACTGTGACCTACTAGTTCAGCCTTTGTCTAAAGAGGTCAGCTTTGTGCAGGCAGTCACTGGTTATTTTAATAGCAATCCAAAAACAAAAAAACCACCATGGAGTAAAGCAGGTCACACTGTCACCTTTCAGCTCTCCAGTGGACTTCGAAAGCCACCAAACAAGGGAAGAGCCTGAGGCAGGCTGCTTACAAGTTACATTCCTAAAAGCGGGCAAAGGAGCGGAGGGTGTTTTATCAGGAAGAGCTGGACTGGGCGGCAGCCCTCAAAGGAGTGTGACCTTGGAACACAGTGGCTGCGCGTTCCCGTCCGATAGCACCCATGGTTCCCAGTGAGAGCTGGCTGAGGGGTGCAGGGACCTTGGGTCCAGGCTGAAGATGAGAACCACATGTGGCACCCTGGAGAGGCTCACTCAGCAGGTGGCCCAATGCCATCTTAGCCCAGAAGGACTCTCAGAGCCAGAGGTGTATCTAAAGTATGGCGAGTATGGCATGTGGCCTGGGCGCACTTGAAGGGGCGTCATTGAGCAGTTTCTAGAGGCCCGATATGACCCAACGTCCTTCCTCAAGCACAGCAGACACAGAGGCATAGCAACCTGGGAATGGAGGTGCAGGATACTTGCCCCCTGGCCACAAGTCCAAGGAGGCACCAGGCAAGGCATAGGATGACAGAATGACATTCCGAGGGGCCACAAATATGAAAGGCTATGAGAGGCACTTGACTGAGGCAGCCTGATGAGGGGGAGAAGGCATGTCTTCTGCCATGTGACCCTATCAATGTCTATTCATCATGAAGCAGGGGGACGTAACTTAGAGCCTGCCCAGGGTACTCATAGCCCTCACCAGGCCCCTGCTTCATGCAGTGGGTCTGTGGCCTTTGTGTTGCTCTTAGAGGTCTACTCTGAGCTCATTATGGCCCCGGGATTCTAGGCTGATGGCATGTTGCCTATTTAGTAATCACTATCTCATAAATAAAGGAGACTTGATGGTTCAGGTTAGAGCACTGGGCTGCTAACTGAAAGATCAAGAGTTCAAACCCACCAGCTGCTCCTCATGTGGCATTCTGCTTCCAGAAAGATTACAACCTTGAAAACCATGTGGGGCAGTTCTGCTCTGTCTGATAGGGTCCCTATGAGTGTGAATTGACTTGGTGGCACTAGGTAACAGGTATTTCATAAAGTGTCTTATTTCTACCAGGGCCACTAATGGGGCCAAGTTTCATTCTGTTATACTTAATAAGGTCAGCATGAGTTGGAAGTGACTCCATGGCAACTATAATAATGACACTTGTAGCCAATCATGGCAGAAGAGTGACACGTCATGAGGAACTGGGAAGTTGGCCTCTTATGGAGGTTCCTCATACAATCTACCCATTCTCCATGATACGTACTATACTTGCTGAATACAGCATGGTTCAGAGAGCAAGGGAATAAATATGGATAAGGTAAAGATTGGGAAGGAGAGATTGGAGAAATCAAGAGAAACTAGTAAGAAGGAAAAAACAGCATGCAAGAAGCCATGCACAGAAACTACCATTTGGCAGAATGAATCCTCTATGATTATTATTTTTCTCTTACAGGTATTTCCTTTCCATTAGCAGAACTGCCAAGATGAAATTTTAACAATAGTCATCTCTTTGAACACAACACTTGGAGTGATGTGGTAAATGTAAGTGTCAGTTTAATTCCATGTATATTCATAGACCATGGGGCCATGTTGTCTCAGCATTCACAATTTGTCATAGAATGAAGTTTTCTTTTTTAAAATATTTATCAACAAGGAATCTATCTTAGCTACGGGATTTGTTCTAGTTGGTGTCAGAACAGAAACTTGCCTCAGTTTCTCAGAAAGATTATAAACCAAACAAAAAACCAAACTCATTGCTGTTGAGTCGGACCCAACTCATAGCACCCCTCCTTGGGTTTCTGAGGTGGTATCACTACAGAAATACATCACCCAATCTTCCTTCCAAGGAGTGGCTTGTGGGTTTGAACTGCCAGCCTTCTGGTTAGCAGTCAAATGCCTTAGGTAGTCTGCTTTCAGCTCAAATGAGGTACAGAACCCTACAAAATCTTTCGTGAATCCACAGTCAGAATTTTAAATGGAGGTTTACTGACCTCTGACCTTCTGGCTTTTGGTTAAGAAGAAAATTAGCTCCTAAAATTTTAGATTGAAGGGGCATCCTCAAGTTCAGTATCAGGACCCCATAGAGTGATGATGGGATTTCCAGAATCCTCAAGAAGAATGGAAGCAAATAATAGAAGTAGTGTTTTGATTCTCTAGTGCTCCTACAGCAGAAATACCACAAGTGGATGGCTTTAGCAAACTGGAATTTATTTTCTTACAGTTTAGGAGGCTAGGAGTCCAAATTCAGAGTGCTGGCTCCAGGGGCTGAATGAAGGCCTCTCAACCTTGGGCTTCAGCTCTGCCTCTTATTCCAGGCCCACTGGAGCTGGAGGCTTCTCATAACTCATGCAACTGCTGGCTGCTAAGACTGACAAATCCAAGGTCAGCAAGTAGAACGGCACAATCCCAAGATTGTCAGGCAACACAGCAGACCGCTGGTTCAAGTCCAAGAACAATCTCAAGACCAGTAGGCAACATGGCAGGCCACTGGTTCAAGTCCAGGAGCTGGAGATGAAGCCTTGGCCAAATGCAGGATCCAGATGTGCCAGAAAGCTAGAGACTTTTCTTAAAGCTTCTTCTTCTTATATCCTGGAAGCAGGCCACACCCCGAAGTCAACTACTCAGCTGTTTACAGCAGATTCCACTGTAGAGGTGATTACACTCTCATCATAGGGAATAACTATACCCAGCTGCCAAGCCTCTCAAAACCATAGCCCAGCCAAGTTGACACACATTTTAGCTACCACAAGTGGCATAAACTAGATGTAAATATAAACTAAAAATCCCTTCAAATTATTTTGTTGGAAAAAATACACAGTGCATGCCTCCCTTTCCTTTTTTCTTTCAAACTGTCTACTTGTTGATTGGAACTACTTGTTAAGTTATAATCGGTTTATTAATAATGACTGCTTAAAGATGACCTGCTAGGAGCCTGATGTACTGGGTAAATTTTTTAAAAAACACAGAACAGTTCTGAATGGTAGATTCTATGTCCTCAGCTTAGGTGTGGCATGAGATTCACCAGTCAAGTTCACACAGCCTGCAGCTAGGTTTCAGTTCCAGGGTTAATTCCAGTGCCCTGTGCAGGACCATCCTAATAATTTGTGAAAAAAAGTTAGAGCGAGGAGAGCTAGCACCCCTCACACAGCAAGGAGGCTGGCCAGTCCTGCAGCCAGATCTGGTAGAGGGCCCAGGCGGCCTTTGCTCCTCTCTCCCTCCAGCGGTAGATGATACTCTGTAGGCTGGGAGCATTGCTAACAGCAACCTTGCTTTGCATATTACAAGTTCTTTGTCTCAGTCTGCTTTTTCTGAAGGAACAAATCCAGTGAGGTGCATATGTGTTTATGTATAACCCACTGACATCAAGTCAATTCCAACTCATAAAAATTCTATGTTGGAAGAAGATCTTCCTTTCTTGCGCCTTATTTAAATACAGAAACTGTGTTAAAATACTTCTATAAGGTGATGGCACAGTGGTGAAAGTATTTGGCTACTGACCAAAAGGTTGGCAGTTCGAAGCCACCAGCCACATCACAGAAGAAGGATGATTCAGTCAGCTTCTGTAAAAATGTACAGTTTGGAAACCCTATGGACAGTTCTACTCTGTCCTATAGGGTCACTATGAATCAGAATCCACTCAATGGCACTGGGTTTTGTTTCATTTTGTTTCGTTTTGTTTATAATTTGTACAAAGGAGCCTTGCTAGTACAATAGTTAAGCACTCAACTGATAACCAGAAGGTTGGCAGTTGGACTCCACCAGCCCCTTGCTGATGTGAAAGACCTCTCAATCTGCTCTTATAAAGATTTACAGCATAGGAAACCCCATGGGGCAGCTCTACTCTGTCATTAGGCATCAGAATCAATTTGGGAGAACCCAAGAATAACATCAGCATAATGTGGACATGTGGGTGGCACACGTGGCTTGTGCTTATCTACAATCAAAAAGTTGGATGGTTTGAACCTGCCCAGTGGCATAATGGAAGAAAGTCCTGGTGGTCTGTTTCCATAAAAATTATAGCCAAGGAAACCCTGTGAAGCCCTTCTACGCTTCCACACCTGGGGTCACCATGAGTAGGGATCAACTCGATGGCATCGGTTTGCTTGGATTTTATAACATGAACTACTCAGAATCCAATCTAACTGCTCTTCTCTAGATGCCATGCTGGAGATGGACCATACGGATTGTGCTGAGGGTACTTCCTAGCCGACATGGTTCTGTTTCTGTGATGGCTTCCTCATCTGGGCTCAGGCAACATGGGCCCCTACACTTGGGGGACTGAAAAAGTTGGAGCTTTGTAATTAGAATCAGTCTGTGGTAGTTTAGGTTATGTGTCAACTTGGCTGGGCCTGGTTTTGAGTGGCTAGGTAGATGGTTGCAGTATTCCCCGTGATGAGACTGGTAATCAGCCCCGTGGTGGAATCTACTGGGAGCAGCAGAGTAGCCGCCTTAGGGATGTGGTCTGCTTCCTGTATATAAGAAGAAGCATTGAGAAAAGTCTGCAGCTTTTTGGCATGCTTGGATCCTACATATAGCTGAGTCTTTATTAAGCAGCTTGCCATGTTTCCTGCCAATCTTTGGACTGTCTCTGAACTTGAATTGTTGTCCTGCCATGTTGTTTGATAATATTGGGACTGTGACATTTTAATTGTAGACCTTGGGATTGTTAGCCTCAGCAGCCAGTAGCTACCTAAGTGAAGAGAGACTTCTATCGCCAGTGGATGGGAGCAAGAGGCAGAGCTAAAGCCCAAGGTCGAACAACTTTCACTCAGCCCCTAGAGTTGGCACTTTGAACTGAAACTTCTAGCTTCCTAAATTGTAAGAGAATAAACTCCTGTTTGTTACAGCCTGTGGTATTTTCTTTTAGAGCAGCACGAAGTTGCCAAAACACAGTCTGAATGAGAGATCTGATTTTGAAAGTCACTGGAGCCTCTGGAGGTAAGGAAGAGCTGAGAGATTTAAATAGGTCTGAATCGGTGGTGTTGGGAGAGGGACACAGATGGGGTTGAAGGAAGAGGGGTTTGGGGAGGTAGATGCCAACACATATTATGTTGCAGTGCCCCTGTGGTTATCATCGAGAATAATGCTTTCATCTCCAGCAGGTAGGAGGGATGATTTTCCTGGTTGACCACCCAAAGCTCTTCATTCTGTCAAACAACTAGCTTGACCTGAACTCTAAATTAGTGCTCTTCAGACAAAAATCTTTGCTGAGTTGACACAGCTTTTTATGCTTCCTCTTCTTGGTGCCATTGGATCATTTAGTAATGACTTTCATCTTCTCCATGCTCTCATTTTCCAGGCTTCAATGGGACAGCACTGTGGTCATTTGGCTCTGTCCTATAAATAGGCTGCAATCAGGCTCTGAGGCAACGATCCTTCGTTCTTGCGATTGGAAACAATAAAAATAGTTGCTGCCCATGACTCTCTACACATCATGACTACTTTATTTTTATAGCTCATTGAGTCTGGCGTGAATCATAAGTATCTGAGGTCTGTGTCATTTCTGTCATTGAAAAGTTCAAGTCCCAAGCCTTAGTCCAGTGGAGGACAACTATTTTCTGGGGACTCTATGCTCATTACAGTCAGTTCCCATGAAATGAATGATGGTGTCTGTTAAGCTTATACTTAGGAGTGCATTTGTTTTAAGAGGTGATAACAGAGAATTATGTCTGTAACATACAATCCACTAACCTTTGCTTTTCATATAAAATTATATTCTTACAGAAAGAGCAACACATGTGTTAACTTTCCTTTTCTCTCCAAAAGCAATGCATCTGTGAGGATGGAAATGCTTAAAGGAAATATGTTCTTGTTAGCTGTGATCAAGTATGCTTCCAACTCATGATGACCCCATGGAATAAAATGCTGCCTGGTCTTGGACCATTCCCATGATAGGTTGGGATCAGACTGTTGTGGTCCATATGGTTTTCATTGACTGTTTATAGAAGTAGATCAGCAGGCCTTTCTTCCAGCTCTGTCTTATTCTGGAACTCCACTGAAACATGTTCATCATCGTAGCAACCCAGGTCTTCATGGACATCTGGCTGGAGCCTGCACATGAGATGCATTGGCCAGAAATCGAACCCAGGCCTCCTGCAGGAAAGGCAAGAATTTTACCAAATGAACCATCAATGCACTCTACGTCATTGTTATGTTTATCCAAATCTGCATTTTCTTCATATTCAGAAGAAATTCCACTGATATTCTCATCACTTAATCTTCTCACAACTACTCATTCCATTTGTCCCTAATGATTCCAGTCTACTCTTCAGAAGGAAAATATCAACTGCCACCTTTTAGCTTGTCTCTGAGCCTAAACTGATTTTCGTCCCTCTCTTCAAAGCTGTCCTTGACCTGCCATTCTAAACTCCACATGGCCATGTGTTCCATCTTGGCTGCCAGTGGAAGACACGTGCACCATTGAAAAGGGTGCCTGAAGGATGCATTGTTCCAAAATGTCCAGCTTCTTTGAAACAACAGCTTTCATTCTAGAATTTTCTGTCAGAGTCATAACAAGCCTCATTCCCTGTGAAAATTTGATTCACATTTTTTATTCAAAGCAATGAATTAACTAATTTGGAGTTATTAAACCAGCAGAATGTCAACTTTAGGAAAAAACAAAACAAAATATAGAAAAGCCGACTATACAAATTCCCAACTTCTCGAGACAGTGAGAAAGACACAGCCATTGATCCAAATGCAGCTGCCTAATCAGCTGCTCTCCAAGGATTGCTCCCATTTTCCTGTCATTCCTCTTCCTTGGGAAGATGAGAAAATAGACAGTGGGCTTTCTGCATGTTGCTGTCTTTCCCTGTAACCCATTCACTGCCGTGGAGTTAGTGCTGACTCATAGTAACCCTGTAGGACAGAGTACAACTGACCCATACTGTTCCTAGGCTGTAAATCTTTAAGGAAGCAGATTGCCTCATCTTTCTCCTGCTGAGTGATTGGTGGGTTAGAATCACAGACCTTTTGGTTCAAAGCCAAGCGCTTTAACCACTGCACCACAAGGTTCCTCCTTTTACTCTGCTGTTGTTGTTAGGTGCCATCAGTTATTTCTGACTCACAGAGACTCCATGTACAACAGAACGAAGCATTGCCCAGCCCCGGGCCACCTTCACAATCCTTGCTGTATTTGAGCCCATTGCTGCAGCCACTGTGTCAATCCATCTCATTGAGGGTTTTCTTCTTTTTTGCTGATCCTCTGCTTTGGCAAGCCTGAGTGCCTCCTGAGAACACATCCAAAGAACGTGACATGAAGTCTTGCCATCCTCACTTCTAAGGAGAATTCTGAGTTTACTCTTTTCAAGACATATTTGTTCATTCTTCTGGCAGTCCATGGTATGGTCAATATTCTTCGCTAATGTCAGAATTCAAAGGCTCCAATTCTTCTGTGGTCTTCCTTATTCATTGTCCGGCTTAGTCATGCACACGAGGCAACTGAAAATACCATGGTTTGGGTCAGGCACCCTTAGTCCTCAAAGTGACATCTTTACTTTTGAACATTTTAAAGAAGTCTTTTGCAGCAGATTTGCCCAATGCAATACATGATTTTGATTTCTTAACTGCTATAGCTATGGATAGGAGCTCTGGTAGCAAAGTGCCTACGGCACTTGACTGCTAACCAGAAGTCTGGAGGTTCAAACCCACCAGCCACTCCTTCCATAATTTCGCAATCTACTTCCGTAGTGATACTGCCTCGGCAGCCCAAGGAGGAGTTGCTATGAGTTGGGTCCGACTCGACGGCACACAACAACAACAATAATATCTATGGATGCTTATTGTAGACACAAGTAAAATGAAAGCTTTGACAGCCTCAATCTTTTCCCCGCTTACCATGATGTTTCTTATTGATACACTTGTGAGGATTTTTGCTTTCTTTTTGTTGATGTGTAATCCATATTGAAGGCTGCAGTCTTTGATCTTCTTCAGTGAGTGCTTGAAGACCTGTTCACTTTCAGCAAGCAAGGTTGTGTCATCTGTGTAACACAGATTGTTAATGAGTCTTCCTCTAATCCTGATGGTGCATTCTTCTTCATATGTCCGTTTTCTTGGATTATCTTCTCAGCATACAGATTGAATAAGTGTGCTGAAAAGATACAACATTGACACACACCTTTCCATGCTTGTTTTGTTCAAAAAACTGCTTCTTGGTCCATGTGCAGGTTCCTCATAAGCACAGTTAAGTGCTCTGGAATTCCCATTCTACACAATGTTATCCATAATTTGTTACAATCCATGGCTGAATGTCTTTGCAGAGTCAATAAAACACAGGTAAACATCATTCTGGTATTCTCTGCTTTCTGCCAAGATTCATCTGACATTAGCAGTGATATCCCTCATTTCACATTCTCTTTAGCATTTGGCTTGAATGTCTGGCAGTTCACTGTCAATGTACTGCTTCAGCCATTTGAATTGTTGTTGTTGTTGTTGTTATGTGCCGTCGAGTCGGCCCCGACTCATAGCGACCCCTCCTTGGGTTTCCGAGGCAGTATCACTACGGAAGTAGGATTGCCCAACCTGCCATTTGAATTATCTTCACCAAAATTTTACTTGGGTGATATTGATAAGGGAGCTCTGGTGGTGTAGTGCCTAAGGCATCTGACTGTAACCAGAGGGCTGGTGGTTCAAACCAAACAGCTATTCCTCAGAAGGAAGGTTGGGCAATCTACTTCTGTAGTGATACCGCCTTGGAAACCCAAAGAGGGGTCACTATGAGTCAGATTGGACTCCATGGCAGTGAGATTTTTTTTTTTTTTACTATTATTATTGATAATCTTATTCAATAATTTCTGCATTCCACTGGATTTTCTTTAATTGAAATGGGGCACAAATATGGATCTTCTAGTCAGATGGTCAAGGAGCTGCCTTTCAAATTTCTTGGCACAGGCTAGTGGGCACTTTCAGAGTTGCATTTGCCGTTGAAAGATCTTAGTTGGTATTCCCTATTTCTTGGTCCCTTGTTTTTCACCAATCACTTCAGTGCAGCTTAGGCTTCTTCCTTTGGTACCATTAGTTTTTGATTGCATGCTACCTCTGAAATGGTTGAAGGTTGACCAATTCTTTTTTGGTACAGATTCTATGTATTCCTTCCATCTAATTTTGATGTTTCCTGCATTATTCAGTATTTTGCCCACAAACAACAACATCATCAACAATGAAAAGCTGAACCCACTGCCATCGAGTCATTTCCAACTCATAGTGACCCTCATTGGGTTTCCAAGGTGTAAATCTTTATGGAAGTAGATTGCCTCATCTTCCTTCCACAGAGTGGCTAGTGGGTTTGAACTATCAACCTTCTGGTTAGCAGTCAATTGCCTTAGTCACTGTACCACCAGATTTGGCCCATAGAATCCCACAGTGTTGCAACTCAAGGCTTGCATTTTTTCTTCACGTTTTTCAGCTTGAGTAATGTTGAATGTGTTCTTCCCTTTTGGTTCCCTACTTTCGAGTCTTTGCACATCTCATTAAAATATTTTACTTTGTCTTCTCAACCTGCCTTCTGAAATCTCTGTTCAGCTGTTTTACTTTATCATTTCTTTTATTCATTTTAGCTACTCTACATTCAATACCAAGTTTCAGACACTCTTTTGACACCCATTTGATCATTTCGTTATTCCATGTCTTTTTAGTGACCGTTTGCTTCTGGTGGCACATTGCCTAAGGCATTTTTCTGCTAACCAGAAGGTTGGTGGTTCAAACCCACCTGCTGCTCCATGGAGGGACAATCTCCTTCTCTAAAGATTGACCACCTTGAAAACCCAATGGGGATCGCTATGAGCCAGAATCAACTCAGTGGCAGTGAGTTTGGTTTTTGGTTTGATGTCATCACACAATTCATCTGGCCTTTGGCCATTAGTGTTCAATGCATCAAATCTGTTCTTGAGATGGTCTCTAAATTCAGGTGGGTTACATTCAAGGTTGTGCTTTGGCTCTTGTGAACTTATCTTAATTTTCTTCAGCTTCAAATTGAACTTGCATTTAAGCAGTCGATGGTCTGTTCCACAGTCAGCCTCTGGCCTTATTTTGACTGATAATATTGAGCTTCTTCATCATCTCTTTCCAGAGATGTAGTTGATTTGATTCCTGTGTATTCTATCCAGCCAGGTCCATGTGTATCATATCCATTTATGTTATTGAAAAAAGATATTTGCAATGAATAAATCCCTTTCCCTCTGTTGTTGTTAGGTGCTGTCGAGTGGGTTCTGACCTATGTAAGACAAAACGAAACACTGTCCGGTCCTGGACCATTCCCACAGTCATTGGTATGCTTGAGCCCATCTTTGCAGCCACTGTGTCAGCACTTCTCCTTGAGGGTCTTCCCCTTCTTCGCTGACCCTTTTCTTTACCAAGCATATCCTTCTCCAGAGAATGGTCTCTTCTGACAGTATGACCAAAGTAGATGAAATGAAGTCTGGCCATTCTTGTTTCCAAGGACCGTTCTGGCTGCACTTCCTCCAGAACGGATTTGTTCCTGTTTCTGGAAGTCCACGGTATTTTCAGTATTCTTCACCAATACCATAATTCAAAGGCATCAGCTCTTCTTCTTATTCATTGTTTAGCTTTCCCATGCATATGAGGCAATTGAAGATACCATGACTTCGGGTAGGTGCACCTTAGGCTTCAAAGAGATATCTCTGCTCTTCAACACTTTAAAGAGGTCTTTTACAGCAGAACGTCTCAATACAATACAACGTTTGATGCCTTTTCTTTCTTTCTTTCTTTCTTTTTAATCATGGAAATATTTTATTATTTTTATTTTAGAGAAAAGGAAACTGGGATAAGGAATCTCGGGGTCTCACAACTAGTAATGGTGGGCCTAGAACGAGTTGTAGTGTTTTCCTTTAAGTGACAGTTTCTGATCTGATCTTCAATCCTAGCTTTGGGTTCCTGATGAGTAGAAGAGGGGAGACTTACCATACCATCTGCACTTTGACTCACTCAGAGGTGATTTTCTCTGCCTCCCAGACTCCCCCTAATCTTTTTTATTATTATTATTTTAACTTTTTTTTTTTTTTGGCAGTGTCCTCTTCCCTCCCCTCCCACCCCTGGCAACCAACAAAGAAAGTTTCCTTCCATGTATAAAGTTTTCCTTGACTTTTTACAATAATGAACTAATACAATATTTGTCCTATGATTGTCTTATTTCACTCAGCATGATGTCCTCCAAGTTCATCCACACAACATCTGATTTCTTGACTCTTGCTTCCATGGGTGTTGATTGTGAATACAAGTAAAATGAAATATCTGACAACTTCAATCTTTTCCCCACTTATCGTGATACTTTTTATTGGCCCAGTTGTGAGGATTTTTGTTTTCTTTATGCTGAGGTGTTATCCATACTGAAGACTGTAATCTTTGATTTTCATCACTAACTGCTTCAATTCTTCTTCACTTTCAGCAAGCAAGATTGTGTCATCTGCATACCTCACGTTGTTAATAAGTCTTCCTCAGATTCTGATGCTGTGTTCTTCTTCATATAATCGAGCTTCTTGGATTATATGCTCAGCATGTACATTGAAAAAGTATGGTGGAAGGACACAACCCTTATGCACACCCTTCCTAATTTTAAACTGTGCAGTATCCCCTTGTTCTGCTTGAACAACAGTCTCCTGGTCTATGTACAGGTTCCTCTTGAGCACAATTAAGTGTTCTAGAATTCCCATCTTTCATGATGTTATCCATAATTTGTTTTCATCTATACAACCAAATGCCTTTGCATAGTCAATAAAGCACAACTAAACATTTTTCTGGTATTCTTTGCTTTTAGCCAAGATCCCTCTGACATCATCAATGATATCCCTCATTCCACGTCCTCTTCTGAATCCAGCTTGCATTTCTGGAAGTTCCCTCTCAATATACTGCTGCAACTATCTTTGAATTATCTTCAGCAACATTTTACTTGCATGTGATATTAATGATATTATTCAATAATTTTGACATTCTGTGAAATCACCTTTCTTTGGAATGGGCACAAATATAGATCTCTTCCCATCAGTTGGCCAGGTGGGTAGGTGGCGTAGGTGGGTAAGTGCTTCTAGCATGACATCCATTTGTTGAAACATCTCATTGGTTAGTCCATCAATTCCTAGAGCCTTATTTTTCACCAATTCCTTCAATGAACTTTGACTTCTTCCTTCACTACCATTGATTCTTGATCATATGCCACCTTCTGAAACATCTGAACATCGACCAATTCTTTTTTGTACAGTGACTCCATGTATTCCTTTCATGTTCTTGTTATGCTTTCTGCATCATTCAATATTTTTTCCATGGAATCTTTGAATATTGCAACATATTGCAACTTGAAGTTTGAATTTTTTTTCAATTCTTTCCCTCTAGACCCCTCTATTTACTTCTATTCCTGACTTATCAACTATCTCATTTTCTGACCTTTCAAATTTATGTCCAATGTTAAAAATATGCTATCCAATTATTTTGTGCATTAATGACATACATCTGCCAGTAACAAATGCCAACGTGTGAGAAGAGAGTAAAGATGACTGTGATGGTAAAAGTTACATGTCAGCTTGCCTGGATCATGGTTCTCAGTGATTTAGAAGTTATATAATGATGTCATTTGGCAGTTATGTAATGATGTAGTCATCTTCCCCTTGTGATTTGATGTGATTATCTTCCATTTGTGCATAACACCAGTGTTCACATAATGACCTCTTCTTTTGAACATAGCCGTGTTGGTAAGTGAGGAGTGGTTGTATTAAATCAGCACCATTTCCTAGCATATATTCATCATCAATATTTGAATTCTGTCAGATTCCTATCATAGAAAAAAGATTATGCCCCAGTACTTACTCAGATAGAATTTCAATTTAAAAAGTAAAAAAAAAAAAAAAAAAAAAAAGGTTAATTCCAGGGGTTTTTGTTGTTGTTGTTTTAATTGTTGAGGTCTGATTTTCTTTTTGACAACAGGTATGCTGTGTTAAAATTCCTGGGTGGTGCAAGTGGTTTGTGCTTGGTTACTAACTGAAAGGTTAACAGTTGAAACACACCCAGCAGTGCCTGGGGATTTAATTCCATAACTGAAAACCCTATGGAGCACAGTTCTACCCTGGAACACGTGTGATCACTATGAGTTAGAATCCACTCAGGGACAACAGGTGAACAAACTACTAAAGAGGGCACGGAGATAGTGAGATGGTTGTGGGTGCTGGGTAAATCACCTCTTTTCCCCTTGGTCATCAAATTCTTCTAGAGAGGTTGGTATTTGGGATGTGTTTTGAAGAAGGAAAACAAAAGAAAGCTTGGCTGACATGGAAAGGAGGTTTTTCCCAGTGTCACCAAGAGTACTGTTACAGTTGATGGGCAGCCAAAGCTGTGAGCATGTTTACATCATAACAAAGGCTGGGAAAATCCTCAGGCTTTATACATTGGAAGAATGGATGAGTCTTCTTCTCTTTGTGCTGAGTAGGTATCAGTTCACTGCTTTAGCTACTTTCACTCTTATCATATTTTTATCCTTTCTGGTGGTGCAGGAGCATTCAGCTGCTAACCACAATGTTGGTGGTCCAAACCCACTAGCCACTCCATGGCAGGAAGTTGATGCAACCTGCTTCCATAATGACTGACAGCCTTGGAAACCCTCTGGGGCAGTTCTACTCTGTCCTATAGGGTCACTATGAGTTGGAATTGACTCAATTGCAATGGGTTTACCAAGTGAAATATGTATTTGTTTGTTTTTGTTTTTTATTTTTTTTCCTTTTTCATAAAAGTACATCTTGTCCATAGTCAAGTACACAAACCTGAAGTATACAGCTTAATAAATAGGATATGTTTTAAGTGTGGCTTTCCTCTTGAAATATACATAGAGCAAGCACTTCCTGTCAGATAAGACTCTCCACAAACAATCAACATTTGTAGCAGCAGTAAACCATGCAGAGTCTTGAGTCAAGCACCTTAGGTTCAAATGCCAAGTGACTTAATTATGATCTTTAGTTCAACATTTGTAAGAACTGTATAATAATAATAACTATCTCATAAGGTTCTTGTAAAGACTAATTGTGCTCAACACATATTGTTACATTATGATCATTACTACTACTACTACTACTACTACTACTACTACTACCACCACCACAACCACTATATCTTACACTTCTCCATTCTTAGGCTTTTTCAGATAGATAGATGATACATGGATAGATAGATATATGATACGTAGATGGGTGGATAGATAAATGAGAGTTGGATAGATAGATGAGAGTGGATAGATAATAGATGATGGATGGATGGGTGGACAGATGGATAGATAGATAGGTAAACAGATTATAGACAGATGGATGGGTAGATAGAGGGAGAGACAGATAGACAATTGATGGATAGATAATAGACAATGAATAGATGGATGGTTGGATAAACAGATAGATGATATATGGATAGATAGGTAGATAGATGATAAATGGATGGATGGATACATAGATACATAGATAGATAGATAGATAGACAGATAGACAGAGATGGATAGATTGATGATAGATAGAAAGATAGATAGATAGACAGAGATGGATAGGTTGATGATAGATAGATAGATGGTAGATAGATAGATGATAGACAGACAGAGATGGATAGATTGATGATAGATAGATAGATAGATGATAGACAGACAGAGATGGGTAGATTGAAGATAGATAAATAGATAGAAAGATAGATAGACAGAGATGGATAGATTGATGATACATAGATAGACAGAGATGGATAGATTGATGATACATAGATAGATAGAAAGATAGATAGATTGATGATAGGCATACAGAGATGGATAGATTGAAGATAGATAGATAGATAGAAAGATAGATAGACAGACAGAGATGGATAGATTGATGATAGATAAATAGATGTTGTTGGGTGCTGTCAAGTTTCTTCTGACTCATAGTATCTCTAGATGCAATGAAATGAAACACTAGCCAGTCCTGAATTCTGTGCCATTCTCACAGTTGTTGCTGTGTTTGAGCCCATCGTTGCAGCCTCTGTGTTAATCCATCTTATTGAAGGCCTTCCTCTTTTTGCAGATCTTCTCCTTTACCAAGCCTGACAGACACATTTTTGGTGGCCATTAACAGAAGTGATTATATATTTAAGAAATATGAAAATTAATACTTCTCCCATTCATCACATGCCTCAGATGTATGGGTAATTGGACACATTATGTCACTCTCTTCTCCACCATAACTCTGAAAGAAGAAAAGGATCATTATTATTCCTGTTTGAGAAAAAAGAAAATTAAGGTTCATGGAAATTGAGTGACATATTCAGAGTCGCACAGCTAAGAATTAAGACATTAGCACCACAATTTGGCAAAGATAATATTTACACAGGGTGTGCTCCTCACTGACATGTATAGAGATTCAAGCAGCGAGGAAAGTAGGGACAGGGAAGGCATCTTCTCATAAGTTTCCATCACCCATCCAGAGTTTAGTCTTAAACTAACATTGTAAAATAGTGAGCAGATTACTTAGATGTTAAACCCTTGGAAGGTCATCTTCCTTGTTTAGTCTGTTGCAATTATGTCATTTCACTAATGATGTAACCGTTATTGTTTTAATAACACCCAAAGATGCCATGCCTGATACAAAAATGTTTACAGAAATGTAAACAGCTGAAGTGACCAGTGTCTGAGGAAGGGAGCTGTATTCTTTAATGGAAGAGACACAGTCCTTAAATAGCCTGCACACCACACCAGGAAGAGGAATGCGGCCTTCAAACCCTGATGCTGGCTTCTAAGTGGACTGTTTTCCATTTTTATACACAGCACTCATATAACCAAGCAAAGAGTGCAGCTCTAGACATTCGGGGTTGCAATAATAACTAAGTATGTTAAAAGGTACTGTGTTCTACCTGAATAAGAATTTCAGGCTCCTCAAAATATAATTATTCTTAACTAGCTACTTTCTACTATCATTCACTATTATGTAGTGCCAAACAGTTTCTCATATTATTGGATAAAGTGTAATTCTCCCAAGGGTAAGGGTCACAGGGAGACAGAATCTTACCGAAAGGTGAGGATATTGGGTTTAGTTGCAGGTCATTCGTTCACAAGACCAAGTGGCTGAAGCTCTCGTCCAGTCTCTGCTCCTTCTTTGTGGAAAGGTTTCGATAGGACCAGTTCTGCATAACTTATGGACTTATGAATACTAAGCTTGATGACATATGTTTGAGAATCCTAAGATACCATTTCATTTTAAACCATGCCTGTCAAATCGATTCTGACTCATAGTGACACTGTAGGACAGAGTAGACTTGTCCCACGGGGTTTCCAAGACTGACATCTTTACAGAAGCATGTCACCAGGCTTTTCTTCCACAGCAGCTCTGGGTGGGTTCAAACCACTGGCCTCTAGGTATGTAGTCAAGCACAAGAGTTGCTGTGAGTTTATGTCAACTTGGTGTTAACGGATTTGGTTTGGTTTTTGGACTCTTTACCCATTGCCGTCAAGTAAATTCCAATTCATGGCGCCCCTAGAGGACAGAGTAGAACTGCCCCATCGAGTTTCCAAGGCTGTCATCTTTATGGGAGCAGATTGCCACATCTTTATCCCATGGAGTAGCTGGTGGGTTCTAATGGCTGCCCTTTTGGTTAGCAGCTGAGTACTCTTTCATTTTATTTAGCACCAGCACTCTTTTATTTTCTTTTAGTTATTTTTTAATTGAAAAAGTAATATACATCCATATAAAACAAGAAGAGGAAGAAGAAGAGGGAGGAAATAAATAAATGATATGGAAGAGCTAAATGGCAGGGAATAGCACCAGTGGAAATTGTCGATTCCAAATCAGTGTTGAGTTTATAATTTTCAGTTATCATTACTCTGCATAGCACCAGTCATGACAAGGGCCAGATGCCCATAGACAAATCACTTATTTGAGCTTTCAGTTTCTTAATCTATAGAACAAGGGACTGTGCTAGTTGATTTCAAAAGACGATTGTTTGGTGTATGCATTTATTTTCATACATTATTTTCCAGAGGAAATCACCAGAAACCTCTTTTAAACTGGAATAAATATAGTCTTGTGCCTTATCCAAAAAGAATGATAATGAGTAAATTCAAGACATAAATTATTGGTATTTTTAAAATAAAAGTCAATTAAAATTGACATTTCATGACATGGATATACATGCAACTCAACTGCAAAAATGTCCATGAATTTATCTAAGGAACGGGCAAAATTGTAGCTGACAATCAGGACTTGGATCTTACAGTTACCCTGGCTAATAAAGAATAATTGCAATAATGACTGAATTAATGAATTTGTTTTATTCAAATAAATTACATGAAAATACAATTGCATGAACAATGACTAAGAAAATGTGGTTAAAGAGAAGTGCTGTTGAACAATTCCACTGATTAGGTAAATTGAGTTGGAATTAATAGTATGAATTGTTAATTCTGTATTAATTCAACAAATATTTTTGAGCATCATTTCTGTTTGAAGAGTGAGTTGGGTGGTAGAGCTACAAAGGCTAACAAGTCAACAGTGAGGGTAATGGGATGTGAGAATTAGAAATGAAGGTAAGGAATAACGTTAATAAAATAAAAATAAAAGAGAGAGAGAGACCTAACTAAGACTGATGGAGAGGTTAGTTATCATCTGTGGAGTGGGATTTTTCCACTTGAGATTCAAAAACCCCCAAGCCAGCAAACAAGGCAGAACAAAGTGCTATCAGGAGTGCCATGGAAGTAGAGATGGAGAAAATTCAGCTTCGATGAGGGCTACCAAAGGGCTTCATGGCTTTGGTGGTGCCTGAAAGCCCAGTAGGAGACAGACAGGTGAGAGCTGTGAGGATGCAGGATGGGTGTGGGGTGGGGAGAGGTGCTTTTAAGAATGTGAAATGGGATGAAGTCAAGAAACATGAGGCTGTGCAAGGAGAACTGTGTCCAGGTGCCTCAAACGTGGGATGTTTCAAGAAGTTACTGAGAAGATACTGGAAAGATGCAAGGAGACAAGAGAGATTATCAAGGACATGTCCATTTAAGGGTCTATGTAGTCGGGACCTAAAATGGGGAAATGGGGACAAGGTGAAAATTCAAAAGCTATGTAAGACGGAGAGGTGGTAGGTCATTGTTTTGGTTACCTACTGCCACTCTGACAAGAATATGCCACAAATGGGATGGCCTTAACTAACAGGAGTTTATTCTTACAGTTTGGAGGCTTTAAGTCTGAGTTCAAAGTGCCAGGCTCTAGGGGCTGGGCGAAAGCCCCTCAACCTTGGGCTTCAGCTTTGTCTCTTGTTCCTGGCCCACTGAAGCTAGAGGCATCTCTTCATTCAAGCAGCTACTGGTTGCTGAGGCTAACAAGCCCAAGGTCGAGAAATAAAATGGCAGTCCCGATGTTACCAAACCACAAGGCAAGCCATTAATTCAAGTCCATTGTAAGTCCCAAGGTCGGCAGAACATGGCAGCCTGCTGAACAACGACAGGGCTACATGCAGGCTCCACACGTGCCATAAGCTAGAGACTATCCCCAAGGCTTCTCCTTATATACGGGAAGCAGACCACATCCCAAAGGCAGCTACTCAGCTGCTTGTCGTAGATCCCACCATGGAGTTGATTGCCAGTCTCATCATGGGGAATAACTACCACCAGCTGCCCAGACACTCAACCAGGCCCAGCCAAGTTGACATACAAATTTAACTGCCACAGTCATGGTTGTCCATTAGATACAAGAAGTATAGATGCAAGAGGCCACTTGAGGATCCAGAATTTTAACTTGAGCACTTGGGTGATGATATGTGATCCACAGAAGTGGGTAAACCAAGGGGCAGAGAATTTTTGAAGACAAGATCATAAATTCTGTTCCATCAAAATCACTGTCCTAAGTAAATCTTCAACATTTCTCCATCACCTATACACTGGAAATAAATATATATACATAGATATATATTCATGTATATATATTTACATAAATATTTATGTATAAATATTTACACTAAATATTTATGCATATAAATAAATAAATTGATATGGTTGTGTATCTAAATGCATGTATTTTATGTATATACATGTGTATCTACATGCATACGTATCTCACACATCTATCAGTTAGTAATGCTTGCATGTTGTGTGATGCTGGAAGCCATGCCCTCAGTATTCTAAATACTAGCAAGGTCACCAGGGTGGGCAGGTTTCATTGGCACTTCTAGACTAAGACAGACTGGAGAGAAAGGCCTGGTGATCTACTTCTGAAAATTAGCCAATGGAAACTTTATTGATCACAACAAGACATTATCCAACTTGCTGGCTTAGGACACATCATCAAAAAACAAAACTCACTGCCATGGAGTCGTTTCCAACTCATAGCAACCCCCACTGAGTTTCCGAGGCTGTAAATCTTTAGGGAAGTAGATCGCCCAGTCTTCCTTCCACAGAGCAGCTGGTGGGTTTGAACCGCTGACCTTCACATCATCAGGGGGCATCAGTTGCTGGAGGAGGAGGATGTTTGGTGAAGGAGAGGCCCAGCAAGGGTGAGGCAGATCCTTGATGAGATAGATTGTCACAGCAGCCACACGCTGGATTTGAAAATGCTAGTGATTGTGAAGGGGACATAGGCCCAGCACACTCTTTTCCTTTTGTACATAAGGTCACCATCATATAGAGGCAACTCCATGGCAGCTAACAACAGTATGCCAAGCAGTAAACAGCAATAGCAGCCAGTAAACTAATACAATGATAGTTAACAACAACAACAAAAAGAAAACATATATATAAATGCATTTACATAAATCGTATTATTTATAATATTCTGCTTCTCACTTTGATTATATCATCTTATAACTATATAACTTTCCACAGAAATGCCAGGACATATATAAACATATCTGCCTAATTTTTAAACAGCTGCATAATATTCCATTGCAAGAGTTTTCCACAATAGATTTAACCAATCCTGTCAGTGATATTTTAATGTTTCTAGTTTTCACTATTGTAATATTTCTGAATGAATATCTTGAATATACTTTTCTGCACATCGATAGGACTATAGCTGAAGGATTAGTCCCTAGACATAGTATTCCTGAGAAACGGTATTTTCATTTCAAATTTGCGTAATATAAATTGTCCTCCAAAGAGGTGACCTCTCTGTCTTCCCACCAGTGCTTCCCAACACCACTGCCTTCAACACTGTGGATGGCGTGGTACTTAAGGTTGTGTGTGACCTTGGCTGGGCACCTGGATGTTGTTATTCCCCTTGATGAGCTTGGCAATCACCTCCATGACAGAATCTCCTGTGAGCAGCTAAGTAGCTGCCTTCAATGTGTGGCCTGCTCTTCCACGTATGAAGTTTTGAGGAAGGTCTCGTGCATTTGGCACATCTGGATCCTGCATTTGATTCAGTCTTCATCTCAGTGGCCTGCCATGTTGACTGCTGATCTTGGGACTGTTTCTGGGCTTGAACTAATGACCTGCCATGTTGCTTGCTAGTCTTGGGACTGTGCCATTTTACCTGTCGGTCTTGGGTTCATCAGCCTCAGCAGCTAGCAGCTGCATGAGCCAGAAAAAGCCTCCAGCTCCAGTGAGCCAGCAACAGAGGCAGAGCTGAAGCCCAAGGTCGAGGGGCCTTCACCCAGCCCCTAGAACTGGCACTTGAGCTCAGACTTCTTGCCTCCTAAACTGTAAGAGAATCAATTCCTGTTTGTTCAAGCCATCCACTTGCAGTATTTCTGTTACAGCAGCACCGGAGAACCAAGAGAGCTGGTCCATGTTTTCCATTTCTTGGATTTGCATTTTTAAATTATATGAGGCTGAACATCTTCTCATATGTTTATATCATTAGTATTTACTTTTTCTTTGATCTAATGTTTTAGATGGCTAGTCTTTTCCTCGTTTCCTTTTAAAACTCTTGACTATTAAGGAAATTAGTTCATTGTCTATTATAGACTTTGCAATTATTATTCCCCTTATTTTTTTCCACTTTTCAGTTTTTTGCAATGCAAATATATTTTCTGTTACAACTTCTGAGCTCTTAATTAAGGCCAAACTCCTCCTATGTTTTTAAAGATGCTTGGAGGTAATTGGTTTTCTGGAGTGTAAACCATTTCTTTACCTCTTACTTGTGCTTTGAAAGACCTTAGCAACCTATCTTCTGGAGTTCACAGGCAAACTACTGCCTCACCTGTATATGGCATCACGACTTTGTCCTAAGTGGCTTTGGAATTTATAGAGAGCTGAAATTTGAAATGGAAGCACATAATTTCTCAGCAGAGCTTACTTTCTGCCATGTAACTGATGTTCTTTTGTCATGGGGACAGAAAACTGGGGCTGCTTTTCCTTTCAGATGCCAAAAAAAAAAAAAAAGACCCTTACTGCCGTCAAGTCAGATCCAACTCATAGCAACCCCTCCTTGGGTTTCTGAGACAGTATCACTACGGAAATAGATTGCCCATTCTTCCTTCCGAGGAGTGACTGGTGGGTTTGAACCGCCAGCCTTATGGTTAGCAGCTTCAGAAAGGGTCATAAACCTGATAGTGAACTCTTCACTTTCTTTTCTAAATCTCTAGCATACTTTTTCTCT
>NW_006922000.1:1385674-1423496 GCF_000298275.1 Orycteropus afer afer
AAGATTCCTGCCAATGAATCCCTATGGAGCACAGTTCTACTCTGTAACCCACAGAGCTGCCATATGAGTCAGAAATGGCTCCACAGCAATGAGTTTGATATCCTGACTTTTCCACAGGTTTGCTCTGAAGAATAGTAAGAGAATAGATGTGTCAGTGATTTTAAAGATAAACTACAGGGGAAAAGAACAATCGTATCAATATGCATTTAGTGAACTACATTTTTTTCAGAATAAGGAATATTTGAGATGCAAACTACTCAAATATGATACTGACAAGCATGAAAAGGTCAGAAAAAAACAGTAAACTAATATTTTTATATTGTCATTATCATGATCAGAATTATTATGAAAAAGGCTTAGAGTTATGAACCAAGAAGGTGCTGTTAACTAAAAGTCAAGCAGTCAGTATTCTAACTCTTAAACCTTCTCCCATTATTTTGTACTCATTGATTTATTAACTTTTATGTCCATTACAGATACCTTTTGAAGTTTTGGAAAGTTTAATGTATACCTTTGGCTTATTTAGCTCAAATACAGATAGAGGAATAGATAGACGATAGATAGGTGGGTGGGTGGGTAGATAGATGTATGGATAACAGGCAGGTAGAAAGATAGATGGATGGTGTTTTTAGGTGTCATTGACTTGACTCCAACTCATAGAGACCCAGTGTGACAGAGTAGAATTACTCCATGGGGTCTCTAGATTGTAATCTTTATGGAAAGAAGTTCTGGTGGTATAGTGGTTAAGGCATTTGGTTGCTAACCAAAAGGTCAGTGGTTCCAACCAACCAGTTGCTCCATGGAAGAAAAATGAGGTAGTATGCTTCTGTAAAGATTTACAGCTTTGGAAACCCAATAGGGGTTGCTATGAGTCAGAATTCATTCAATGGTAGTGAGTGAGTAAGTGCATCTTTATGGAAGCAGATCTCAAAGTCTTACTCCCACAGAGCCACTGGGTGGGTTTGAACCTCCAACCTTTCAGTTAGCAGCTGATTGCTTAACCACTGTACCACCACGTTCCTAGATAGAGAAAGTGATAGATAGATGATAGATAGATAGAAAGAAAGTATTTAAATATGGACACATTCAAAATGTTAACATATTCAAAACTATTGTCCACCTGAAGAAGCTTCTAGATCCTCCATTTGAAGTCTTAGTTTATCTTTTATGTGAGGAATTGGGGCTGACAGGCACAGTAAACATGTGAGGGAAGGGAGATTTTCCAGAAAAGAAATGTAGTTCAAAAGGAAGAAATCTGCTGTATTATATAGCACTGTTTACATTGCATTTGTTAATTTTATTCTATTCCCCTACAGGTTTAAATGTTTCTTTGGCTACTGATTTGAGGACACAAAATGAATAACTCCACAAACTCCTCTGAGCCAGGCCTGGCTCTGACCAGCCCTTATAAGACCTTTGAAGTGGTCTTTATTGTCCTTGTGGCTGGATCCCTCAGCCTGGTGACCATCATTGGGAACATCTTGGTCATGGTCTCCATTAAAGTCAACCGCCACCTCCAGACTGTCAACAATTACTTCTTGTTCAGCTTGGCCTGTGCTGACCTCATCATAGGTGTTTTCTCCATGAACTTGTACACCCTCTACACTGTGATTGGCTACTGGCCTTTGGGGCCCGTGGTCTGTGACCTCTGGCTAGCCCTGGACTATGTGGTCAGTAATGCCTCAGTTATGAACCTGCTCATCATCAGCTTTGACAGGTACTTCTGCGTCACCAAGCCTCTGACCTATCCCGTGAAGCGGACCACGAAAATGGCAGGAATGATGATAGCTGCTGCCTGGGTCCTCTCCTTCATCCTGTGGGCCCCAGCCATTCTCTTCTGGCAGTTCATAGTGGGGGTGAGAACTGTGGAGGATGGTGAATGCTACATCCAGTTTTTTTCCAATGCTGCCGTCACCTTTGGCACAGCTATCGCAGCCTTCTATTTGCCAGTAATCATCATGACTGTCTTATACTGGCACATATCCCGAGCCAGCAAGAGCAGGATAAAGAAGGACAAGAAGGAGCCCGTGGCCAACCAAGATCCAGTTTCTCCGAGTCTGGTGCAAGGGACGATAGTGAAGCCAAACAACAACAACATGCCCAGCAGTGGGGACGGCCTGGAGCACACCAAAATCCAGAATGGTAAGGCCCCCAGAGATGCTGCAGCTGAGAACTGTGTCCCAGGGGAGGAAAAGGAGAGCTCCAATGACTCCACCTCAGTCAGTGCTGTCGCCTCCAACATGAGAGATGATGAAATCACCCAGGACGAAAACACGGTCTCCACTTCCCTGGGCCATTCCAGAGAAGAGAACTCAAAGCAAACATGCATCAAAATTGGCACCAAGACCCAAAAAGGGAATGTGTGTACCCCAACTAATGCCACTGCGGAGCTAGTTGGTTCTCCAGGTCAGAATGGGGGCGAAAAGCAGAACATCGTAGCTCGTAAGATCGTGAAGATGACGAAGCAGCCTGCCAAAAAGAAGCCTCCTCCTTCCCGGGAGAAGAAAGTGACCAGGACAATCTTGGCCATTCTGTTGGCTTTCATCATCACCTGGGCCCCATACAACGTCATGGTGCTCATTAACACCTTCTGTGCACCCTGCATCCCTAACACGGTGTGGACCATTGGTTACTGGCTCTGTTACATCAACAGCACCATCAACCCCGCCTGCTATGCACTTTGCAACGCTACCTTCAAGAAGACCTTTAAACACCTTCTCATGTGTCATTATAAGAACATAGGCGCAACGAGGTAAACCATATTGGAAAAGAAAGGAGGTGGCCAAGGGGAGCTTGAGAAGAATAAAAGGGATACAACAGCTCCTAGTTTTAAAATCTCTGCCATTGTACTTTGTAGTATTATGATGGGATGTGCAATTAAGGGGCCCAGCAGTGACACTTTATCCTGCCTGTGCTCCAGTGGGAGAAACGTGCACCTTATGAACCTTGTCATTTTAGGAGCCATGAGAGAATGAAAGACACACATTGCAGTTGTTGATTCAAGGAACAATCTATGCTTTCTCATACTCTCTTGAAGAAGGGCTTCTGAAACTACAATTTTATCCCTCTCTGCACAGAGGAATAACCTTTTTTTTTTTTTTTTCTGTTTTGTTGTCTCCCCATCTGTTCACATGAGGATGAAATGCCACAATGATAAGCTAGCATGGACACTTAAACATAAAGAGATAGATCCTAAGCAATAGGAAGGTGATGAAGAGAAACAAAGAAAGTCTGCATACATGACCTACAGAGTGTTATGTCTACCTTATTCTTTTGTCGCAGTCTTATTTGAGGATTACTATGTAGTAAATGCCTTATTTTGTTTGTTTTTTTACCTTTTCCTTTTCCTTTTCCCACCTTCAAAAGGAAGTAAGGAAACAAACACTAGGCCGCATCATTATCTTTCTTGTAATGATATTAGTTTGTATGTTCTCATTCTATGTGTTTGGCGAATACCTGTGGGACTTGAGCTAAATCCAGCCTTGAAAATAGGCATGTCACCCCTGCCACTGTGCCCTTTGTATTCTTTGGGTACAAACACCTATAAGGATTTTCAGTTCTCTTTTAATCCTTTATGTGAAATATTTTCACTGATCTTGTTTTCAGCATAGTCCACCTAAAAGATAAATGTTTCAGAAACCAAAGCCATTTGTAAACTGGAGGTTGTGTCAAATTAAACAGTGGTCCATCTAGTTGGAGAAAGTCTAAAAAGACCAGATGAATGTTGAGCTGAGGAGACGGGGAGGTCAGGAGGGCATTCAGTTTCAAACCTGAAGCCATGACCCACATGAAATGTTAACTTGTAGAACATGAACTCCTGGCCGTTGGCAGCAGGGAGAGGGTGTTGCTTTATTCATTTGGAATCCTAAACAGGATTAATAAACCCACATGGCACCAATGACTGCTGGGACAATCCCAAGAGAAAGACCATATCTACAATGCCTCGAAGGATGTTATACAATTTATAAAGTCCAATGAGGTTGTCTACTACCATCTATGACCCAGTAGACGAGAAGAATAAGATGAATTTAAAAGCAGTTACTGAAGCCACATGTTCGTACTCCTCAAACTGTCAATTCTCTTTAACATTATTTAGCTTCAAAATTCTCCTATTAATAGAATTATAGTCAGCTCTGTGATAGAAATGTAGTGGATAACTAAACGGAGGCCACGTGAGCTCAGTAGAATCTAACAGAAGAACGCAGGTGGCTGTACTTGTGTCATTTCTCACCATCTACTGAGGCCATAAAAGGTATGTCAGAAACTGTTACCCAAATGGGGCTTTATATAGAACTTGTCCATGTAGAGACTTTTGAATGGGACTCCAAGTAAGTATAGAATTATGTTGATTCACCTTAACTGGCTGTTTTTAGCCTTCATCTTTCTTTTTTATTTATTATTATATTAACTCTAGTCTTCCAAGTATATTTTCTAAAGATAGCCCAATCAATCAAAATTGAGTTTATAAATGCCTTTTTTAATTGCATATTTTTAAATTGTAGATGTATGGACTTAGGAGATCTTTCCCAGTAATACTGATATGAGTTCCACGATGAATAGGTGACCATTAGCCCTTAGCACTTACTAGAATTAATTTGTATGACTTGCCTCATTCATGGCGTCTCAACAAGTTAGTTTAAAAATAATCACAAGGGAAACAACAACAAGTAAGAAGCAAATTGCCAACAATAATTGTACTTATTTTACTCTTTACAAAAATAACTTGTTGGCTCCAACTCATAGCAACACTATGTACAACAGAATGATCCTATATACAACAGAATGCTACAACTACTTCAGTGTAAATGTTTTATGTTTTACATCTACATTTATTTTTATTTGGTGTCTGCAAATCAACTACTCAATGGAATGTAAAGAACGTTGTTGGGTTGTTTGGTTTCTGTGCACAAACAGTTGATATTTCATTGTGTAACATGTTGGATTAGTATGATGAAGACTCAGCTTCAGTTGGGATGAACCCTTTGGCTTTAAGGATTCAGGATTTGGGTCACTCTTGTGTTTGCACTAACAACCCAGCTCCATCATGGGTCACGCCGCTTCTGACTCACCATTGTCATCACATCCTTCTTGTTCTGCCTTCCATGCTTGATCTTCACCACACCCACCACCAGCGAAGGAAACTATCGAGCATTAAAGGGAGGAACTGAAGATAGACTGAGACTCCATGGGAACTTGTCACCTGCAATCACAAAAATGGAAAGAACATTGAAACTGTAGATGATTGGAAAGGAGCAGGTGTTGTGTTCAGCGATTTTGGATTAACATTGTTGGGTCTGTTTCAGTGGTTCTGAATGAAGGACAGTTTTGTCCACCATGCCCTGGGGGATATTTAGCAACGTGTGCAGACCTTTTTGGTTTTTGCAACTGTGAAGCAGGTGTAGGGCTGTTGGCATCTAATGGACAGAGGCACAGGATGCTGCTGAACATCCTACAATGTATAGGACAGACCCCACAACCAAGAATGACAAGTTTCACACTGTCAATAGCACTGAGGTTCAGAAACCTTGGTCTATTTTAAGGGTTTTCTGCAGCCTGCCTCCTATGAGTGGGAAGATAATCATTCATCCTGATGAGATATCAATGCAGATTGTGCAATCCTTGAAGTAGGTACCGCTTACCAGTTGTGTATCTGTGTATTGGAAACATTACCATCCATTGAGTCTGGTGGACATGTAGTTCATAGATTGCAAGCACAGACCACATCCTACACTTCCAAAATAACCAGATCATGCACATTAGCACATTATGTCCAACATCTCAATGACCAGTTATGATTGCCATGGAATCCAAACAATCGAGGTTGCACGGGTTGGCCATTGAAATGGCTGCAGTTGGTAGGACCAGTTTCTAGGGGAGCTGCCATTTTTCATTTCAAAAATATTAAGAATCTCTTAGGCGGGAAATATATATATATATATATATATATATACATTTGCTTCCTTTATTTTCACTGGAAGGGTGGTTTTCATTTGAGTCTCTGTTTCTTCTCTCCTCATAGCAATAATGTAAATATTCCAGAGTGGTCTTACAAGAAGAAGAGATTAAGAATGCAAAAAGCGAAGGGGATGGCCCTTTTACCAGTTGATCCTTAAACGCATGCCAACTCCCATGTGTCAGGACAAAGTCATCATCATTAGTCACATGGGCTAAGCTTTCCCATTTGAAATGTGGGAGCTGGGGGTCCCACGTGCTCTTTGTCCACTCACTGCTGTTCCCACCATGAAGAGCTGATAGTGGGGGAGATGTGAGTCCAACATGAAGGCAACATGTACTTAAAATGCAATCTACTTTTATTTTCTCCTACTTAGTTCACTGCTAGTTGCCTCCCTCCCCCAGTTGAATCCTATTCCTTTCGGCAACCATAGCACTGGTGTTGCAAATAGATTAGGAAATCACCCAAAGCTGAATGACTTTGTGCTAAGTGTATTTTCAGCATGTACATACAATACCACACCTCTTAAATCTGCTTCTCTTAAAGGTGCACGCCGCAGCATGCCCGTGTCCATATTTAATGTATCTTCCTGGAATATGCTGTATGCTTAATATACATATTCTATAAATAAAGTATTACAATGTATAATAGAAATACATATTTCTGTATGCAAATAAATATATTATACACAAAATCGTAATACATCATATGGTATATGTTGCTTCAGAGTCACAAGACTTAACCCTGGCCATCAAGTATATTTCGACTCAGCGACCCTATAGGACAAGGTAGAGTGGCCCCATGGGGATTCCAAGACTAATCTTCACAGAAGCAGACTGCTACGGAGCGGCTAGTAGGTTCAAACCATGGACCTCTTAGTTAGCAGATGAGCACTTAACCACTATGCCATCAGGGCTCCTTAGAGAACAAAAGGAGATTTTATGTGCCTGATTTAAAAAAAAAAAAAAAAAAATTTTTTAAAATAGCAGTTGCTTATGAAGGAAAAAATTTAAGAATGGCCCAAATCCTACCCATATTCATGTTAAATCTGTTTTCTAATCTTTGAGAGCTGGCATCACTTTTAACCATCTCTTTGAGGAGTAAATGAAGTCTTTGCTGGAATTGTGCCTCATGACAGCAGCGCTGCACCTCCTGTGGTAGCGTCTTCCTCTTCCTCTCACTCGCTTCTTCCCGGCTGACGGTTCCAACAGCTGTGCTCTTCCCCTGGCTGATTGCAGGATGAGGCTGCACCCAACCCATCCTCATGCAGCCGCACTCGCATCCAAATTAACTGATTTTTGCCAAATGAGAAACAATCATGCTAAGAGAAAAGGATGACCTTCAGAATGTTTTCTTGTCTCACAAACAAGGTAAAAATTGTACAAGCTCTACATTTTACCAACCATTCATTTCAATCCAGGGCCTGCACAATGGTCTAGCCATTAAATGCAAAGCAATAAAATAAAATAATGTAGTATGAGAGTGTGAGTTTCCCTAAGAAATTAGAATATGGAAGTTGATTTTGTGGCATTCTGTATTTTTCTCCTTCCCCTGTTACCCACTCAACTACCCACACTGCCCCGAACATTTTCTTTGACCCATTAGTACAAGTCCATTCCATTAACTAGTTACCAACTGATATAGCTATATTAGTTGACACCGTGCTTGTAATCCCAGCGATGCCTGCATTTTAATAAGAAATGCTTACACGCTGAACTTGTGAAAGATTTCTGTTAAGCCTCTAGACACCAAGGTATGCAATGCCAGTGGCATTTTCTAGTAAATTCTCATCTTCTGCAAATTTTATGACATGCGTAGATGTCTATTCACTTCCTAAATTTTAACTATTATAAAACAATCCACCATGTAATGAGTGTCCTTTATCTGCATCATTCATTTCTGGAGGAAAAATAAAAAGAGAGTAATTTGATATTTTATCAGTTCCCATGGTTTCATATCACTCCAGGGAAATGGTATCATTTCATTTTTGAGAATTTGAATTGAATTGTGTATCGATTAGTTGTCAAACAGTGTTCCCAAAAGTGCGGTTGCAAATACTGAGACAGGACAAATATCTTGCCATCCTTAAGGAAGAATTTTCCACTGATCACATGTACCAGTCTTTCTTAATCAAGAGTGGAAGGGAAGAAGCAGAATGGTAAGTTGTGGGACTTAAGTCTTCATTATGTAGTAATGTTCTAGAAAGTCTGTTCTTCGTCTTCCTGAACACACACTCACATAAGGAATCACGGGTAGATGAAAAGAAATTAAAAATCAATCAATAAATAAAAGGCATCCACCCTCTGCACTTGCTTTATAAACCCATCAGCTTATCGGAATCCCTAAGCTCTACCTTTTCTGGAAATGTGGATACCATTGGATGATTAGGTTCAAACCCCCCAGCTGCTCCATGGAAGGAAGATGAGATAATCTACTTCCATAAAGATTTATCATCTTGGAAACCCAGTGGGAGTTTCTGTGAGTCAGAATCCACTCGATGGCAGTGAGTTTGGTTGGTTTGGAGGATTAACAAATGAGTAGCCTTTTCATACCCAAACTCATTGCTGTCAAATCAATTCTGACTCATAATGACCCTATAGTGCAGAGTGCAGTTTCTAAGGCTGTCAGTCCTCACAGAAGTAGACTGCCTCACCTTTCTTCCCAGGACTGGATGATGAGCTCAAACCATTGACCTTTTGGTTAGCAGTCAAAGCCTTAACCACTGCACCACCAGAGCTCCTCGTGTATCTTTATTAGGGTCACACTATATCACACAGTACATCAGTGGTTCTCAAACTTTAGCCCAAGATACAATCAGCTCGAGAGCTGATTGCAATACAGGTCGAGCTCCACCCCAAGACGTCCCGACTCAGTAGCCCTGGGGTAGAGTCAAAGACGTACCGACTCATTAGCCCTGGGGTAGAGTCAAAGACGTCCCGACTCAGTAGCCCTGGGGTAGAGTCAAAGACGTCCCGACTCAGTAGGCCTGGGGTAGAGTCAAAGACGTCCCGACTCAGTAGGCCTGGGGTAGAGTCAAAGACGTCCCGACTCAGTAGCCCTGGGTTAGAGTCAGAGACGTCCTGATTCAGTAGCCGGGGGTAGAGTCAGAGAATTTCTGTTTCTAACAAGTTCCTGATGACCCTGTTGCACGTCCACTTTGAAAACCACTGACTTTTCTTTTTTTAAATAATATTTTGTTATGTTTTGGGTGAAGAACTATGCAGACACTTAAGTTCTCATTCCACAATTTTTACACAAGCTGTTCAGTGGCATTGGTTACATTTCTCACGATGTGTGAACATTCTCATTATTTCTGTCTGGTTCTTCAGTTTCCCTTCATCTAGTTTCCCTACCCCTTATCATCTCGCCTTTGTTTTGAAGTCATTGTTCACAATTTGGTCTCATGTAGCTGATTTCTTCAAGGAGTACAGTCCTTACGGTTGATAAGCATTATGTTTTGAGCCCATTTGTTATGTAGCTACAAAGGGACCTCGGGGTCAGTTTCCATTCAAGATTTGAAGAGTGTCTCAGGGCAATAGTTTTAGGAGGTCCTCCAGTCTCAAGCAGCCCAGGTCCTCTTTTTCAGGAATTTGGGGTTCTGTTCTATATTTTTCTCCCATTCCATCAGGGTCCATCTATTATGGCCTGATTGAGCACCACCGACTTCCCCAGTCTGATGAAATTTTCACCAAGTATCACAATAATTAGCAAAAAATCTATTAACAGTGGCAACAATTTTTCATCTAAAACACTACCCGCAGTAAAGAAAGCTTTCCTTCAACTTACAAATGTGGTCCTTACGTTTTCTATCTCTTGGGAAACTTTCAGTGCTACGATCCTAACACCAGAGACTAAAAGGACCACATTTCTAAATTTGCTTGAAGAATCCTTAGCATGACAACATTTAAAAATCACAGATAGATCAGATGCTTGGCTTCTCTCTGATATTTCCACTAAGAAGGCAGGTTAAAAGGCATCTTCATGTGATCACCTAGGTCTTATGCTTTCGGGTAGATCAGATACGCAAACCCAATTTCCTCTGTTATTTAGGAGAAAAATGTCAAGTAACAAGTATTTGTTTTATAGAAGTAATTCATCAGGTTTTACTTAACATGCAGACTCACACATAGACACA
This sequence comes from Orycteropus afer afer, assembly GCF_000298275.1. Taxonomy (NCBI): domain Eukaryota; kingdom Metazoa; phylum Chordata; class Mammalia; order Tubulidentata; family Orycteropodidae; genus Orycteropus; species Orycteropus afer. Next base: position 1,395,763 of record NW_006922000.1, read on the forward strand.
TACACAACCACAAATAACAGGCACACAAGTACACATATGTACACTCATATGCATGCATACATACAAATACACACAGAGACACACACACATACGTGTATATGGACATATACGAGTCTCACCATGTCTGTCTTAGCCCAGAGGAATGATCTTTCAACTCCTTCCAAAAGCATTAGGAACTTTGCACAGATGAGAAATATATTCACCAACCTGGTTTTCTGCAGCTAGCCTTTTATCTTAATTTAGCTGAGCTAAAACATAAACATGCTTCAGAAACCACAGCCATTTGAAAAACTGATGTCTCGCCAAATTAAATGAAGGCCAGTAAAGTGCGAGAAGGTCCACTGAAGCAGTGTTGTAAACTCTACAGTCTCTTCTATGTGGTGTGGTGGGGTCGCTGCAGAATCCTCCGCCAGCTGTGAGGCCATCTGAATTTTAGCCCTGGGTCTGCCAATAGCACCCCAGTCATCTACAAGCCATCTTCTCCCTGCGTGCCAGGGGCCACATGAGATGGGGTGAGAAAATATGCCGAAATCCAGGAATTCTATCATCACCCTAGAAGATACATTTATAACAACACCTTCATGATGGGAGCTCCCACACACTGCATGACTATGCAATACAAAATGTCAGGATGAGAGAGCCGAGGAGGGCAACAAAGGGGATGAGTTCCCAGCACCCCGTTCAACCTGTTGCCATCAGATTCTGATGTCCTCTAGCGCCCCTAGAGGACAGAGGAGAACTGCACCATAGGGTTTCCAAGGCTATGATCTTTATGGAAGCAGACTGCCTCATCTTCCTCGCGCAGAGGGGCTGGTGGGTTCAAACTGCCAACCTTTTGGTTAACAGCTGAGCACTTAACCACTTACTGGACCACCAGAGCTCCAAAATCCCACCCAGACATTCTTTTTAGACATAAAGCTTTTGACCTCTGGCTGCTATAGAAACTTTCTAGTGACATTTACTTTTGACTGTACAACGGATGATCATGTCTAGTATTTAGATTAATAAACAAGGAATTCACTCTCATATCTTCCATCTTACTGATAAACTAAGACTATCAACTTAATTCTTTTTCCTTTTTTTGGGATCTCACCATCTCAGACTCATAAAAAAAGAAGTATAGAGGATCGTTAAACGCTGAAGGAAGTCCTTTCATTTTCTTCCAACCCTATTGAATAATTTAATCTACCTCTTTCATATGTGAGACCGTCAGAACTTCATCACGCTTCAGCCCTTCCTTCAGGTTCCTTGCACTGTTGCTTTCTCCGTCTACTCCCTTCATCCCTTTCTAGTGTTTTGGCTACAGAAGATCTTTCCTAATGTCTTAAATGTGATCGATGATCTGAGACACAGACACACAATATGCTGGTTCGGTTTTGTTTTGTTGTCGTTGACAGTGTAATCCACAAAGGCAAAGGAATTTAAAAAGCACTGGTGGGCACGTGCACCTCAAATACCAAAATAAAAGAACACAGAGCAAGTTTAGATGAAGGACAGAAAAGGCAACTTTAAATGAAAGTAACATATTCAGCACGCATGCCCATTTCCACACATCATTAGGTCAAAACAACACAGCATTGATTCCCTACGTGGCATTTTGGGGTCTTCACAGTGTTCACCATGTAGCCCTGTCAACAACTATGATGAACTCTGGACTTCTCAATGCCAGTTTGCTGTGGTTAGTTTTTTTTTGTTTGTTTGTTTGTTTGTTTGTTGCATTTTTTTTTCATTGTGGTAAATGTCTATGGACCACATCGTCAGTTCCTTCAACATTCTTCATGTGCACAATTCAGTAGCCTTAGCTGTGCTTCTTATGTTGTCCAACCAAGACCATTATCTGTTTCCAGATTTTCCCATCACCCGACACAGAAGCTCAGTGTCCCATAACCACTGTGTCCCCCATTCCCCTCTTCCCCACCCTCCCCAGGTAACTGCTGGTAAACTTTGGTCTCTACACACTGGGAACTGAGCATAATTAAGTGTGGCTCGGAAATTCAAGCTCGCCAGACCCCTTGTTGAACATGAAGTATGTGGAAAAGTCCACACTATCTTACACTTTGGAGGCTTCAGGAATCATGAAGTCATTGACAATGCTAGACATGATGAAAAAGCCAGCTTAAAGTTATGTTCAGTGTACATGTACATGAGGAAGCGAATTTTAACAAATACTATTCCTTGTCTACGTACAGATTACAGGCATACCATGAGATATTGCAGGTTCAGTTCCAGACCACTTCGATAAAGGAAGTATGGCAATAAAGCAACTCACACCAATATTTTGGTTTCCCTCTGCATATGAAAGTTCTGTTTACATGATATTGTAGTCTATTAAGTGTGCAGTGGCATTATGAAAAAGTTCCAAGTATTATAAGAGTTACCAAAATGTGACAGACATGAAGTGAGCACATGCTATTGGAAAAATGGCACCAATAAACTTGCTCAAGACACACTTGTCATAAACCTTCAATTTGTAAACAATGCAGTATGTGTGAGGTGCAAAAACCAAGTATGCCTGCAAATATCTTCCATGGAACTGCAAACTTAACAGATGTGGTTAAGTTAGCTGTAATTATTCCTAAAAACCTCAGTCATGATCAAGGAATCTGATACCTTTCTTGTCTCCATTGCTTTGCTTTTTATTTGAGAGTAAGAAACAGAACACGGATTGGAGACAAGTAGGCTCAGTGGAGGGTCCGTGGAGGGTTCTGAACCTTTATAAGTGTTATACTATAATAGGGAGTTGTCTGCATGTTTGTGAATTGCAAATCACACAGTGAGGGTAGCAAGAAAGGAAACACATACAATGGAATAATTAAGGCTTATCTATTCTTAAAGAAGACATTTGATATCATACAAATTACAGAAGTATAATTTTCACATGATCTTAAAGACAATATACCTCTCTCTCTATCTATGTATATAGGTGTGTGTGCATACATATATATAGGTTGTGTGTGCCATCAAGTCAATTCCAACTCATAGCAACCCTATAGGGCACAGTAGAACTGCCCCACAGGGTCTCCAAGACTGTCAATCTTCACGGAAGCAAAGCCCAAACCACACCCACTGCCATGGAGTCAATTCCTACTCACAGCGCCCCTAGAGGACAGACTAGAACTGCTTCATGGGGTTTTCAAGGCTGTAATCTTTAAGGCCGACTCCACGGCACATAACAACAACAACAATCTTTAAGGAAGCAGACTGCCTCATTTTTCTCCTGCAGAGCAGTGGTGAGTTCAAACTGTTAACTTTTTGGTCGGCAGCTGAGTGCTTAGCCACTGAAACAGCAGGGCTCCTTATTTGTGTGCATATATATTCTCTCTCTGTGCGTATATGTATATACACACATTATACAAACACACACATACACATATATATGTATATATGCACTGCACACACATGTATATATACATATGTTATTGTTGTTGTTGTTATATGCTACTGAGTCAGACCTGACTCAGAGCAACCCCTCCTTGGGTTTCCAAGATGGTATCACTACAGAAGGAGGCCCAATCTTCCTTCTGAGGTGTGACTGGTGGGTTTCAACTACCAGCCTTCTGGTTAGCAGTCAAGTGCCTTAGGCACTATGCCACCAGAGCTCCCATATATATATATATATATGTATGTATATGTATATATACACACAAGATTGCTATAAATTACATAGATTTAAACAAAGAAGTATAATTATTTACATATACAGTTAATTTATAAAAGGAAAGAATATGTTTAAAGAGACAGCTCCAGGAATGTAATGGGAAATGAATCACGTGCACCGGGACTGAGTTATATACCAATGGAAGACATTCAACACCAATGGAATGTTGACTTCAGTGTTGATAGTGAATGCGTGAAAATACACCCTAACTTTCAAATTCTCTGCTGAGGAAACAGCGGTGTCAAGCAGCAGAAAGAGTGTAGACATCTCCTTGGATGTCTTTCTGCCCAATTTGTTTCCCTAATAAAGCCGTCTTTCAGTTGGAATAGACAATAATAAAACATTTTTTTCTGTAATTGTGATATTTACAACATGTTTGTAAACACCTTGGACATCAGACTGAGTTCTCCTGGGTATTCTTTAAGGAATAAGAACAATTTTGTAAACTTTCATCCAAATCACAATACGAAACAAAAAAGAAAGAAAGAAAAATCAATGACAACAACAAAAAAAAAAGGGGGCGGGGAGAAAGAATAGCAACTGGGGGGCATTTCTCACTTGAAGAAATAAGCATTTCTATGTGAATTCACTTCCGTAGTGATACTGCCTCGGAAACCCAAGGAGGGGTCGCTATGAGTCAGGGCCGACTCAACGGCACATAACAACAACAAAAATGTGAAGCAGTAGCAGCTCTGGCTTCACCTTGGACACTTTCGTTTCACTTTATCCACTCTGGAGCTCTGGTGTACAGTGGTTAAAGCATTCAGCTGATAATCTAAAGGTGAGCAGTTTGAACCCACCAGCCACTCTGTGCAAGAAAGATGTGACGTCTGCTTCGATAAAGATTTGCAGCCTTGGAAACTCTATGGGGTGATTCTATCCATCCTATAGGGTCACTGTGAGTCAGAATTGAGTTGACAGTGGATGTTTAGTTTTGCTGCTGTCATCTACCAAGTGGAAACTCCCCCAGAGTACTTTCTCTCTCCTCCCTTCTCTGTGTCCCCATTCCCGCAAGTGTCGGATGGAGGGTCCTAAGTTCTAGGTTTCTAGAACTGTACCTGATGGACTAAAAGTGGAGGAAAGTTTCCTGTCCGAGTGCTTTTCCCTAAGAACTGAATTTGGAGCAAGGGCCTGGAATTCCTTCCCTCCTTCTAAACAAGAGGGAACAAGTCAAAACCCACACAAATTACACCCAGTGCTCTCAATTATATATAGGCCAAGCAGCACCAAGGTGAATAGGCTTGGAGCTGTGTTCTCACCAATGAGTTGATGCCAACTTCAGACCTAAGCACACGCTTGTGCCTACAGTACACTTAGATACCTAGGGTTGGTCAAAACCTCGTTGGCCACCTACTCTCACCTCTCTGAGGCAGGGATTCTCTGCAGCTTCCACGATGGCCAGAAAGACTTTGCTTCAACCTTCTCAGCAATGAGAAGTTTGAGTTCAAGGCTTCACACTCTGACTTTCTTCTCATCTCACAACTCTTCTGAGATGACCTCATCGGCAGCCTCAGGAAACATTTCCATCCCACTCTTCTCCTCTGAGCACCAGACCTATATACATACAACTGCCTATGTACCTCAGCATCCTTCATTGACATCTCAAACGTGTCTCTAACTCACCAGGTCCAACATTGCTTTCACGATCTCACCTGCAATATTGAGCCTCTTCTGCTGTTCCTTAATTCATCACCTACACAATTGCAGAAAATGAAAATCAAGCTATCATCCTTGATTTTCATCCCTAATTACTCTAAATTCTTAATTTTACCTCATGAGTATCTATCAACTCCACCTGCTTCTCCTATTTTCACAAATGCCACTTCCTAGAATGAGCTTCCTCACTGATCTTTTCCATCAACTCCATCAACCCTCCATTGTCTACACAAAAGCCAGAGAGATCTTGGCAGAAGACATATTTCTCTCCCTCTTAAAACCTATTGGTGATTTCTTCTTTGCACCAAGCCCAGCCTCTTTACCCATGAGCACTTTATGGGCTGAGCCCACCTCCTCTCCCTCCACACCATTCACTGCCCTTCCAGGTGAGTCCCTTGGTCTTGCCACTGTCACCTCTTTTAGTCACACTAGCTTCAGAAGATAAACTGAAGAGCAGGAAACCCTCAGAACATAGTTACTCTTTTCTTTTGAGACAAGGCTCAAATCGTTTAATTTAGTTTATGCTTGAATAATCCATAAAAACTTACTGTCCTCAGGTCATCCATGTTGTTGTTGTTGTTGTTGTGTGCCGTCAAGTCGGCCCCGACTCATAGCGACCCCTCCTTGGGTTTCCGAGGCAGTATCACTAAGGAAGTAGGATTGCCCAACCTTCCTTCCGAGGAGTGGCTGGTGGGTTTGAACTGCCAGCCTTCTGGTCAGCAGTCAAGTGCTTTAGCCACTATACTACCAGAGCTCCTCAGGTCATCCATAGTCGAGTAGTAAAACATATTGGTACCTGCAATGATCTAGCTCATTTTACATGCCAAGCATTAGCTCATTCAATTGTGGCCATGTAGAAGAGGTTGTTACACTTCTTTTATAGAGAGGAAACTCAGTTCAGTGAGATGAAGTGATTTTCTGAGGTCAAAGCTGGTGAGGGGAGCAGTCAAGATTCAAACCCTCATTATGTGGATAATCACAAGCAAGAAGCACATAGAACAACATAACCTAGTTTCCACTGGCTGGCCCGATCTAATTATTCATAGTGACTTTTTTACCTTTGAAAGTGCACTTAAAAAAGACCAAACTCACTGCTGTCTAATCAGTCCCGACTCACAGAGATCCATCCTTGGGTTTCTGAGGCAGTATCACTACTGAAGAGGATTGCCCAACCTTTCTTCCGAGGAGTGGCTGGTGGGTTTGAACCGCCAGCCTTCTGGTTAGCAGTCAAATGCCTTAGGCACTATGCCCCGAGAGCTCCTAAAGTGCACTCAGGAGGTGAGTAATTTTGCCATCTTCGTTTGGTGGAGTAAACAGAGCACAAGCCTGGCTACTACAGAGTAATATTTGGTCTTGATTCCATCATTTTATACCTGTGTCCAATCTCACGGAGTCTTGCCTATTTATTTTACCCAACATATTATATTACTCTAAACATTTTGCTGTTGTTAGGTGACTTTGAGTTGGCTCCCACTCATAGCAACCCTGTGTACAACAGAAGGAAACACTGCCTGCAATTGCACCATTCTCACAATTTCAGCTGTGCTTGAGTGCATCATTGCAGGCACTGTGTCAATCCATCTTGTTGAGGGTCTTCCCTTTTGCTGACTCTCCACTTTACTAAGTATGATATCCTGCTCCAGGCACTGGTTCCTTCTGACCAAAGTAGGTGAGACCAAAGTACGTGAGACGGCATCTGGCCATTCTCACTTTCAGGGAGCATTCCGGCTGCACTTCTTCCCAGACAGATTCTTCGAGCAGTCCATGATATTTTCAGTGTTCTTTGCCAACAGCACAATTTAAAGGTGTCAACTCTTCTTTGGTCTTCCTTATTCATTGTCCAGCTGCCACATGCTCACGAGATGACTGAAAATACAATGGCTTCTGTCAGGTGCACCTTAGTCTATAAAACAACATCTCTGCTTCTTAACACTTTAAGGAAGTCTTTTGCGGAAGATTTTCCCAGTGCAATATGACATCTGATTTCCTGACTTCTGCTACCATGGATGTTGATTGTGGATCCTAGCAAAATGAAATCCTGGACAACTTCAATCTTTTCTGCACTTATCATGATATTTCTTATTGGTCCAGTTGTGAGGATTTTGTTTCTTTATTTTGAGGTGTAATACATACTGAAGACTGTAAACTTTGACCTTCACCAGTAAGTGCTTCAAGTCATCCTCAATTTCAGCAACCCAGGCTGTGTCATCTACATATAACACATTGTTAATAAGTCTTCCTCCCATCCTGAAGTCTCCTTCTTCTTTATATAGTCCAGTTTCTCATATTATTTGCTCAGCATACAGATTAAATAAGTATTGTGAAAGGATACAACTCTGACATACACCCTTCCTGATTCTAAACCATGTAGTGTTCCCTTATTCTGTTTGAATGACAGCCTCTTAGTCTATGTACACGTTCATCATGAGCACAACTAAGTGTTTTGAAATTCCCATTCTTCTCAATGTTATCCATAATTTGTTATGATCCACACAGTCAAATGCCTTTGCATAGTCAATAAAACACAAGTAGACATCTTTCTGGTATTCTTTGCTTTCAACCAACATACATCTAACATCTGCAATGATATCCCTCGTTCCCCATCCTCTTCTGAATCTGGCTTGCATTTCTGGAAGTTCTCTGTCAACATACTGCTGCAAACATTTTTAAATTCTCTTCAGCAAGATTTTGCTTGCATATGACCTTGTCAATAATTTCCACATTCTGCTGGATCATCTTTGTTTGGAAGGGGCACAAATATGGATCCCTTCCAGTCAGTTGGCCAGTCAGTTGGCCAGGTAGCTGTCTTCCAAATTTCTTGGCATAAGAGAGGAAATGCCTCCAGCACTGTATCCATTTGTTGAAACATCTCAATGGGTATTCTGTCAATTCCTGGAGCCTTGTTTATTGCCAATTCTTCCAATTCCTTCCTCCACCCTGGGTGACCCTGCTGGTATTTGAAATACTGGTGGCATAGCCTCCAGCCTCACAGCAACACGCACGCCAGCACAATGTGACACACTGACAGATGAGTTGTGTTTAAGATTAAACAAAAGACTTTCTGAAATATTTTAAAGGAAGATTAGAATTGATGCTAAGGGATGATGATATTCACAGTCCATGGATCATCAAGTTGCTTAGAGCCCATTTCTTTTGAGGATCTGGAATTGGTCTGTGTCTAGAGCTTGGGCACACTACTGGGCAGTGTTTTCAGACAATGTATGCTATGTAGAATTTTATTTTGTGCATAATGTTGACAGATGCAATCCACTTAGAAAATTAAATGAAATGCTTCCCAGAGTAAACTCATCATCCAGTTTTTTTCTGCCTTAAGTGTGGTGTAGGCAAAATTGAAATAATCTCAGGGGGATCAATGAAATCATAGATGGTTAAACTAAACATTCTTACACTGGACATGTCATTAGAAAAAACCAATCACTACAAAAGGATATCTTGTTTTGTAAAGTAAAGGGCCAATGAAAGTAAAAGACATCTTTGATGAGATGGGTTGCCCTAATAGCTGAAATAATAGACTCCAACATACCAATGACCACAAAGATCGCATGGGACTGGACCAAATTTCCTCCTGTTATACGTAAGGTAGCCATGAATTGGACCACTGGCACAGTGGTTAAGCACTCAACAGCTAACTAAAAGGTCAGTGGTTCAAACCCACCAGCCATTCCATGGGAAAAAGAAGTCTGCTTCTGTAAAGATCACAGCCTTGAAAACCTTATGGCATACTTCTACTGTGCCCTATAGGGTCACTATGAGTTGGAATTGACTCAGTGGTCACAGGAAAGCCATGAGTGGGAGCCAGTTCAGCAGCAACTAACAACAACAACAATAAACAAAACATAAGAATGAGGATTAGCCATGCTGCAAAACTCATTTTACACCATAAATAAGGAAAAGTAGAGCAACAAGCCATTTCCTGATTTAACAAAGACATGATATCAGCTGCTTGCTTGTACTTAACAGTGGGTGATGAGCACATTAAGACCAATGTACATATTTGGGCAGAATAAATCTGTATTCAGAAAGCTTAAATGTCCCTATTGAAAATGAAGTACAAATTCCACAGACGGGAGAGAAAAAAAAAAAAATATATATATATAGAGAGAGAGAGAGAGAGAGAGAGAGCTCCAGGAATGTAGTGGGTAGGACATTTGGGACATTTGGCTACTAATCAGAAGGTCAGGGTTCAAACCCACCAGCTGCTCCATGGGAGAAAGATGAGCCAATCTACTTCCATGAAGATTGACAGCTGTGGAAACCCAATGGGGATCACTATGGGTTGCAATCAACTCAATGGCAGTGGGCTTTTTTTTTTTTTTAAATCCCTATCTTTATCTATCCATCTCCTTGTATTGGCACCCCACTGTGCAGCTCTTAGGATTCTGAAGCTTTTGAGGTGGAATAGTTGTCATTTGTGTCCCCGTAAATCCTCCCAACTTGCCTCCAGTTATTGAGCATCTTCAAATATCCATTATTGTTGTGAGAATATTCTGACATTAGTCTTCAAACAAAACAGTTCATATTTTCTCAAACAAAATAGGAAACTACACCCAGTGCAACAAAATGTCTCTTCATAGGTGCTCACTGCCCACATGCAGTGAATGGGGTGCATCTTACCCAAGCTGATCATTAGCCCGTTTTTCAGATGAAGAAACTAAGAGCAGAGACATGAAATGTTTCAGCTCCACCATTTGGATTGTCTGTAATTCAAGAAATAAGATGCCCTTTCCCATTTAAGACAGCAAGCTCGGGGAACAGAAAGTCAGGGACAACACACTGAATTTACGGGCACTTGCAATGGATGTCATTGTGTTTTCCATCCCTGGTACACTTGAGTGTGTAGGACAAATTTCTTAGAGGTTACTCTCAGATGTTAAGCTAGAATGTCAGGGTGTTGTCACAGGTAGGTCAGTGCTTCTTGGAATTGTGTCAGGGCAGAGCAGTTGGGCAAGCTGTCACTACGTGACCCATTCCCAAGGGGTCAATGATGTGGGTATATTTATTTCAAAATAGTGAACACATTCATCTGACTGCCATGTTTGCTTTTCAAAGTTCAAGAAGCACTATATGCATTATGTCTTTTCCCGACATTGAATTCAAGTTGTTGACATTAAGTTTTTTGTTGTCATTCTTGTTGGGGACAGTGAACAAATCACAGTTATCTTCAGATATCTTCTAGGATAAATTCTGATGCCACTGCCATAGGGTTTCATATCCAGATATGGCACATGATAGGTTAAGACTTTCAGTTTCCTCTTTGCCTTACCCCCTCCCAAGAGCACTAATCCTATTTCTTACTCAAACTGCCTCAAGGGTCAGAAATACTTTCTCAATTTGAAAGCAAGTTATAACTGCAAGGAAAAGTCAGATTGAAGAGGCAGACTGGATCTAAGGATGGTGGCCAACAGTCCAGAAAGTTCTCATGAAGTGCTGGCATGTAGCTAGAAGACACATGAAATGAGCAATGGATGAAGATCTGGTCAGGGGGACAGTTGGCTGCACAGTGAAGCAGTACTTTATCAAGGGGCACTGTCTAGAGTCCTGCTAGCTGGACCTCTCACAACATGTAGTGAGGTATGCTGGGTACCTCGTTCAGCCTCTCCTAGCCCACCACCATCTCTACCCTGCTCTATAGGCCCTGGGAAGCCCACCTATACCCACTGTATTAACACGTGTGTGTGTCCTCTAGTTTATGGTTGGGGTCAGCCAGAGAACCATGGCAAGATACCAGAGGGGAGAAGGAGCAGAAGATCAGAATCCTTATTCCCATGGGCTGCATCCTTCGGCAGGAGGCCGCTGCTCCTGTCCATTGTTCCCCCTGGGTTGCCATAAGTGGTCTCTCCCTTGGCCTCCCAGGCTCTAGGGAGTAATGGCTCTTCATTGTTGCTAGCCACAGGGTGCCGTGCTATTCTGTATTGGATTCCTGAAACCCTGCCATCAGTTTCGTACATAGCCTTTTATTAACCAAGCCAGTTCTGTGGAGTTGACTTCAACTCAGGAGGACCCCGTGTGGGTCAGAGGAGCACTGTGCTCCGTAGGGTTTTCAATGGCTGAGTTTTCAGAAGTGTGTTGCCAGGCCTTCTCCCGAGGCACTTTTGGGTGGAGCTGACCCACCAACTGTTTGGTTAGCAGCTGTGCACATTACCTGTTCACATCACTCAGGAACCCACCTTTATTCAATTCTCCTCAAATTACCCATTTTGCATGGACTGTTTCCTATTCTTCCCCTAAGTGTAAAACAAAGGTTGTTCATCAGATAAGAAAGCATGCCCGTGTCTCTAGTTTCCATGAAAAACTCAAAAAGTATGTTAGAACTCCAGATCCTCAGCAGTGCATTCAAAAGGCAGAGTATCAGGACTGGGATTAAGAGATAAAGAATAAAAGAACAACCAGACAACATTCAGTGTCAGAGCTATGTTTTAATTTGAAGGATTGACCAAAAATGTAGGAGCCAATTACTATTAACTCCTTCATTTTTTCAGCAAATATTTATGCAGTGGAAATGGTAGGCCCAGCTCTGTGCTAGGTGCAACATGAGGGAAGCTTTGTAGCAATGGAATATTTCCTTAGAACAGAATCTAGGAACATCCCCATTCTCAGGATGTGAGGGATGCCCAAGAGGACTACAGAGTTGGCTGTATCAATGTCAACATTCTGGTTGTAATTCTGTTCCACCGTGTTGAAGATGTCAGCACTGGGAGAAACAGACAAGGATACAGATGTCACCTGTAGTGGCCGGCATGTTGCTATGATACTGGAGGAGCTCTGGTGGCATAGTGCCTAAGGCATCTGACTGCTAACCAGAAGGCTGATGGTTCAAACCCACCAGCCACTCCTTGGAAGGAAGATGAGGCAATCTATGCCTGTAGTGATACTGCCTTGGAAACCCAAGGAGGGGTTGCTATGAGTCAGATCCGACTCCATGGCAGTGAGAGAGAGATAGAGAGGATGCTGGAAGCCATGCCACTGGTGTCCTGGTGTCTGAAATACTAGTAGGATCCCCCCAATGGACTAAGACATAGGAAGAAGAATAGCCTGGCAAGCTACTTTTGAAAACTCTATCAGTCAGCAGAATAGTGTCCAATGCAGTGTTGGAAAATGAACCCCTAGGTGGAAGGGCCTACCAGTGATCCTGAAGGTGGCACAGGCCTGGCAGTGCACATGAGCTTATCATGAGTCAGAGCCAACTTGACAGCAACTAGTAACAACAAGTACATGAAACTCATGCTTCTTCTGGACAGAAAGAGCAGTAGTAAGTATCTAGCATCCCCTCCACACTCTCTGACCATTTGCTCATCAATATCCATTTCAGTTTCCTTTCCATCCTTAAAATACACCAACATTTCCCCCAAAGGCCAGTCATCTTTCAAGAAACACCTCAATGTCAACAAAGTCTGTGTGACAGGTTGTCCTTCTTCTTTGTCTGGAAACCTATGGACTGAAAAGTCAAGTTGTACTTACCTGCTCATCACACACACACACCCTGTGCAGTAACCTATGAAGGGGGTATGGGGGCCGCATCATCCTCTAACTTCACTAGGGGAGAGAGAAGGTCAACAGCAACAACCCAAAGCTGATTCCCACAAAGTGGAAATCAGACACACCGTCACTCCCAACCTCTTTACTGATTCTGACACCAACCGTCTCTCCCACGGCACTCTCTACTTCTCTTCTGGGTTTGAAAACATGTTGCAATGGCCACACAGAACTCACTGGCAATACTCACGGTTATGGGGTTTATTAGGGGAGCAATAAGCTACAATTCAGGTTCAGGAATGCTCAGGATGCAGTTCTTCAATCAGGACAGCCTCCCCTTGGCTAGGCCCTTGACCCTCTTTGGCCCTTTGCCTCTCGGCCTGGCCTCTGCCCTGCTTAGGCAAGTGTTACAAAGCTCTTTTACCTCTGCCGCCTGCAAGCCTCCTGCCCAAAGGCGCTCAGCTTTCTTGCTCCGCGGCCCACTGCCCTGCCTCATGCTGGACTCTCAGTTCTGCCGCCCTGTCTCTCTGCCGACTTTCTGCCACCTGACTGCCATCATTTCAGCACAGAGATCTTGGGTCCAAGGACACACTCCTCTCTTTCTTGACGGCAGTGAGGTCTCCCCTTCTGCCTTTAGAAGGGCTCACTTCAAGCCTAGCGGAATGACAAAACTAACTAATCCCCACATTAAGGGGAAAATCTTCCTTCTTTTCATGGCTCCACCCTCACAAGGGGGCCATGTACCTTATTTACATTATTTGCAGGCTATCCAACCTCTTTGGTGGGCCATAAGCACCTTACATTTGCACAGTTCCACCCAGGCATGTGGTGGGCACCATGAAGACAATGGCTAGAAGAGCCAGACCCAGCCATTCACTGTGCCACGGACCATATGCCCCATTCCTATCAAGGAAGAGGAAGACTGAGTGACACACAGAGTGATTCGTGCACAGCAGTGCAGTGGTCCCCTTGGGCAGCATAAAGGCCCCTTTCCTGGGAGCGGGGATATTTCTAGACTCTGTTCTCAGGGAAGCATTCTCCAGGGCACTGTTTTCCATGGGCCCTGATTCCATCTTCAGGAAGGTGTGCCTGCGTCTGTTGTTTACCTGGCCTCTTCTAGAATGTACAAGAACCTGATGAGCTTTCTCTTAAGGCTCTATCTCCTCACCACATAAGAAACTGAAGGTTTATTTTTGTTTGTTTCTGTTTATTATAGATTTGCCTCAAACCATCAAAGAGTGCTTCACCTGGACTCATAGTCGTGGGAAATACAACTCCCTCAAACACTTACGATGGCTCCATTCTAAAGGCTGGTCTTTCTTATGTCACACTAGTCACACCAGGCATTCTTTTTCAAATAAGATATCATAATCAAATCTGCTGTTCTTTTTTTTTATTTTTCTTCCCCCATTCTCAGTCCATGTTTTATTCTTTCTCCATTAAGTAGTAGGTAATTCTAAGCTAACTGGAAAAACACATGAAAGACCATATCTGAGCTTTGCCTTGAGTCATTTTATGGAAATGAGACATTTTCCTGGGGCTCCAACATTAAGGCTTTGAAAATGCATTTCTTCCCATTCAGGGTTCTCAAAGCAGTCAGCTTTTCCACCCTGCAACCCCTGAACTTGTACTCTTCATTCCCCTTGATTTTCGCATCCAACTCTTTTTGGAACTCATCTATCACTAGGAATAGCTAATCAGTAATTGCCAACACTCTCTTACTACTCCTCCCCTAGAGCAGCCACTCAAAAAGTGGGTCCTCTGTCCCTGGAGTTCCTGCAGGCAGCCAGTGGATCATGGCTTAGCATCAATGACCCCCTTTCCAGCCCCTGATGTCTGGTCTTTAGGCACCCAATAGTAGACCTTTTCTGTTATTACTATGACTGTACTTCACTTCAAGGTACAAGTCATCGTGTTGGTAACAAGAGACAGAGTAGAACTGCCCCATAGGCTGTTTTAGACTGTCATCTTTGGAACACCATTTCTTTCTCTCCTGGATATGCTGGGGGTGGGGGTCAAACTGCTAATCTTTCAGACTGCAGCTGAGTGGTTAACTGTTGTCCCACCAGAGCTCCAGTGCTCAGCATTTCTCTTGGTCAGCATTTCTATTTCACTTACAAATAGTGACTCGGGAATCAAGATCTTCTTCAATTTGTAATGTCACATCAGAATCTTACATTTTTTGGCATATATATGTTGGAGAGAGAGAATCAAGGACTTGGTGGGATAACTGAAGGGCAGATGTGTAAAAGAGGTCTGTCTCAGTGCTCCTCAAACCCTACTATGCATAAGTATGACCTCATCATTTAACTAAATCTCCACATTCTATTGGCTCAAAGCAGACACTTGGCCACAGCAGAACTCCAAAAGAAACCTGAAAATTTTGCTTTCCAATGTTCTTTAGAAAAATATTTGGATGGACAAGTAACTGGCCATTTTCTGACACATGCCCCACCTAATATCAAGATTCATTCTAAAGTCAAAACAATGAAAACATTGTGGTATATGTGCAGGAAAAGACTGTCTAAGCATAGAAGTGTAGTAGAAAGTCCATAGACAGATTCATATATGTATGAATGACAGGATTTGTTCTAGCTACCATTGAGTTGTCCCCTGATTCATGGTGACCCCATGCCCAACAGAACAAAACACTGCCCAGTGACAATAACTCAAACCATCGCTGTCCAGTTGATTCCAGCTCAGTACCCCTAGAGGACAGAGTAGAACTGCCCCCTTGGGTCTCCGAGGCTTTAAATCTTTACAGAAGCAGACTGACTCATCTTTCTCCTGCAGAGAAGCTGGTGGGTTTGAACTGCTGATCTTTTGGTTAGCAGCCAAATGCTTTAACCATGGTGCCATGAGAGCTCCTCAAAGATAGTAAAGGGCACATCAAATCAGAGTTGAAAGGACAGAGTATTAAATAAATAAATGATGCTATGTATGAAAGAAAGTTTCCTCCAATCTTATAAAAATAATTCCAGATGGATTAGACTTTTAAACTATATAAAAAAAAAAAAATGTAAAACTGGTTACAAATGTAGGATATTTTTAAGACATTAAATTATTTTTAAAAACAAGTGTTAAAAGCAAAAGCACAAACAAAAAGAGTGGAAGGCAAGCCACGTAAAGGAAAAGTTGAAAGGCAGGCTCCCAAGTGGAGGAATATATTTGCAACAAATATAAATACCAAGGACTAGAGTCCAGAATGCTTAAACATTCTTAGACATCATTTGGTAAATACATATGGTTAAGTAGAGAAATCCAACCTGAGATGTGAATAGGCTATCTACAGAAGGGGAAAGAAAAGGACCAAGGAACTTATGAAAAGACATTCAATCTCTGGAGAAATCAGGGAAATAACAACATGATAATAGATCAAAAAATCTTTGTACATTATATTGGCAAAACGTGTAAACTTTACAATCTAAAGTGTTGATGGGACACAGGGAAATTGAGACACTCATCCAATACTAAGGGATATAAATTATCACCCACCACTTGTCTGTCAGTTTGTTGTGCTGTGGTGGCTGGCATGTGGCTGTGAGATTGGAGACTATGCTACTGGTATTTCAAATACCAGCAGGGTCACCCATGGTGGACAGCTTTTAGAGGAGCTTCTGGACTAAGACAGACTTAGAAGAAGGAAGGGGCCATCCACTTCTCAAAGAACTCTCCAGTGAAAACCATATGAATAGCAATGAAACACTGTCTGATATGTTACTGGAAAACTTCATGAATAGCCCTGAAACATTGTCAGATATAATGCTGGAATTTGAGCCCCTCATGTGGGAAGGTACTGAAAATATGACTAAGGAAGAGCTGTCTCCTCAAAGTTAGAGTTGACCTAAATAATGTGGATGGAGTAAAGCCTTCAGGACCTCCATTTCCTGATATGGCATGATGCAAAATGGGAAGAAACAGCTGCAAACATCTATTAATAATTGGAACATGGAATGTACAAAGTATAAATCTAGAAAAATTGGAAGTTGTCAAAAATGAAATGGAATGCAAAAAGATCAATATCCAAGGCTTTAGTGAGCTGAAATGGACTGGCCTTTGGCCATTTGGAATCAGATGATCATATGCTCTACTATGCCAGGAATGAGAAATTGAAGAGGAATGGTGTGGGATTCATCATCATCAAAAAAAGTTTCAAGATCTATCTTGAAGTACAATGTTGTCAGTGATAGGATAATATCCATATGCCTACAAGTAAGACCAGTTAATACCACTATTATTCAAATTTATGCACCTACCACCAAAGCCAAAGAGGAGGAAATTGAAGATTTTTATCAACTTCTACACTCTGAAATTGACCAAATATGAAATCAAGATGTATTGATTATTACTGGTGATTGGAATGTGAAAAGAAGAATCACCAATACTTGGGAAATATGGCCTTGGTGGTAGATATGATGCTGGACATTGCATGATAGAACTTTGCAAGACCAACAAATTATTTATCGCAAATACCTTTATTCAACATAAACAGCACCTATACACACAGACCTCACCAGATGGAATACACAGGAATCAGATCAACTACTTCTGTGGAAAGAGGTAATGGAGAAGCTCAATATCTTCAGCCAAAACAAGGCCAAGAGCTCACTGCAGATAAGACCATCAACTGCTCATATGCAAGTTCCGGTTGAAGGTGAAGACAATTAAAACAAGTCCACAAGAGCCAAAATATGATCCTGAATACATCTCACTTGAATTTAGAGACCACCTGAAGAATAGATTTAATGCATTGAACACCAGTGACTGAAAACCAGAAGAATTGTGGGATGACATCAAGAACATCATCGATGAAGAAAGCAAGAGTTCATTAAAAAGACAGGAAAGGAAGAAAAGACCAAAATTTAGAAGAGACTCTGAAACTTGCTCTTGAATGGAGAGTAGCTAAAGCAAATGGAAGAAATGACAAGATAAAAGAGCTGAAAAGAAGATTTCAAAGAGCAGATCAAGAAGACAAAGTCAATTATTATAATGAAATGTGCAAAGACCTGGAGTTAGAAAACCAAAAGGGAAGACCATGCTAAGCGTTGCTCAAGCTGAAAGAAATGAAGAAAAAGTTCAAGGCTCAAATTGCAATATTGAAAGATTCTATGCGCAAAATATTGAATGATGCAGAAACATCAAAAGAAGATGAAGGAATACACTTAGTCACTGCACCAAAATGAATTTGTTGGTGTTCATTTATTTCAGGAGGTGACATATGATCATGAACCAATAGTAGTATAGAAAGAAGTTGAAGCTGCACTGAAGGAATAGGTGAGAAACAGTGATCCAGGAATTGACAGAATACCCACTGAGATGTTTCAACAAATGATGCCACACTAAGGGCACTTACTTGTTTATGCCAAGAGATTTGGAAGACAGCCACCTGGCCAACTGATTGGAAGAAATTCATATTTGTGCCTATTTCAAAGAAAAGTGATGCAACAGAATGTGGAAATTATCGAACAATATTATTAATATCAACCAATTAAAAAAAAAAAATTCACTGCTGTCAAGTTGATTCAACTCATAGTGACCCTTCCTTGGGTTTCCAAGGCAGTATCACTACAAAAGTAGATTGTCCAATCTTCCTTCTGAAGAGTGGCTGGTGGGTTTGAACCCTCTCAAGTAAAATCTTACTGAACATAATTCAAAAATTGTTGCAGCAGTATATTGACAGCGAACTTCAAGAAATTCAAGCTGGATTCAGAATAAGTCAAAGAACAAGGGATATCATTGCTGATGTTAGAAAGATCTTGGCTGAAAGCAAAGAATACCAAAAAGATGTTTACTTGTGTTTTATTGACTATGCAAAAGCATTCAACTGTGTGGATCATAACAAATTATGGATAACATTGAGAAGAATGGGAATTCCAGAGCACTTCATTGTACTCATGAGGAACCTGTACATAGACCAGGAGGCTGTCATTCGTACAGAACAAGGAAACACTGTATGGTTTAAAATTAGAAAGGAAATGTGTCATGGTTGTATCCTCTCACCATACTTATTCAATCTGTATGCTGAGCAAATAATCCAAGAAGCAGGATTATATGAAGAAGAACATAGCATCAGGATTGGAGGAAGGCTTATTAACAACCTATGATATATATGTACATGACACAACTTTGCTTGCTAAAAGTGAGGATAACTTGAAGCACTTACTGATGAAGATTAAAGACTACAGTCTTCACTATGGGTTACATCTCAACATAAAGAAAATGAAAATCCTCACAAGACCAATAAGCAGTATCATGATAAATGGAGAAAAGATTGAAGTTGTTAAAGATTTCTTGTTACCTCATCCCTAATCAACAACAACAGAAGCAGCAGTCAAGGCATCAGACAACATATTGCTCTGGTCAAATCTGCTGCAAAAGACCTCTTTAAAGTGCTGAAGACCAAAGACGTCTCTTTGAAGACTAATATGTGCCTAACCCAAGCCATGGTATTTTCAGGAGCTCTGGTAGCATAGTGCCTAAGATATTTGACTGCTAAGCAGAAGGCTGGCGATTCAAACCCACCAGCCACTCCTCGGAAGGAAGGTTGGGCAATCTACTTCCGTAGTGATGCCACCTCGGAAACCCAAAGAGGGGTCCCTATGAGTCAAGTCCGACTCAACAGCACATACAACAACAAATACATGTGAATAAGGAAGCAGCTTCATATACAATGAATAAAGAAGATCTAAGAAGAGCTGATGCTTTTGAGTTGTGGTGTTGACAAAGAATACTGAAGATACCATGGACTCCTAGAAGAACTAACAAATCTGTCCTGGAAGAAGTGCAGCCATAATGCTCCTTAGAAGTGAGAATGGTCAGACTTTGTCTCACTTTGTCATGATATCAGAAAGGACGATTCCCTGGAGAAGGATATCATGCTCAGTAAAGTGGAGGGACAGCAGAAAAGGGACATCTCCTCAATGAGATGAATTGACACAGTGGCTGCAACGACGGGTTCTGGTATATCAGGGATTGTGAGGCTGGTGCAGGAATGAGCAGTGTTTCCTTCTGTTGTAAATAGGGTGGCTGTGAGTCAGAGCTTTCTTCACAGCACCGAACAACAACAAGAGCAACATAAATT
The DNA here is from genome assembly GCF_000298275.1 of Orycteropus afer afer. Classification (NCBI taxonomy): domain Eukaryota; kingdom Metazoa; phylum Chordata; class Mammalia; order Tubulidentata; family Orycteropodidae; genus Orycteropus; species Orycteropus afer. Next base: position 1,415,652 of record NW_006922000.1, read on the forward strand.
ATTATAGTTATGTAGAAAGGCAATTATATGATAGTTATTGGAAGTAAAAGCTGCTTATCTTAAGGCCTGCTTCTGCTATTGTTATGTTCTTATGGGCTGTCTAGTCATATCACCTTATGTAATAGGACAAACACTGCCCAGTCCTGTGCCATCCTTACAACCTGTGCAATGTTTGAGCCCATTCTTGCAGCCACTCTGTCAATCCCTCTTGTCAAGGGTCTTCACCTTTTTTTGCTGACCTTCTATTTTACCAAGTACTATGTCCTCCTCCAGGGATTGATCCCTCTTCATGTTGTTGTTGTTAGATGCCTTCAAGCGGGCTCTGACTCAGCGAACCCACGTACAACAGAACAAAACACTGCCCAGTCTTGCACCATCTACACAGTCATTCACTATGCTGGAGCCCATCATTGCTGTCACTCTGTCAGTCCATCTCATTGAGGGTCTTCCCCTTTTTCACTGACCCTCTACTTTAGCAAGCATGTTATCCTTCTCCAGGGAATTGCCCCTTCTGGTAACATAAAGTAAGTGAGACAAAGTCTGGCCATTCTCACTTCCAAGGAGCATTCTGTCTGTACTTCGTCCAGAACAGATTTGTCCTTTCTTCTGGAAGGCCATGATGTGTTCAATAGTCTTTGCCAGCACCACAATCCAAGGGCATCAACTCTTCTTAGCTCTTGCTTATTCATTGTCCTGCTTTCCCATGCCTATGAGGTGATTGAAAATACCATGGCTTGGATCACTCACACCTTAGTCTTCAAAGTCACATCTTGGTTTCTCAACACATCAAAGAGGTCTTTTGCAGCAGATTTTCCCAATGCAGTATGATGTCTGAGTTCTTGACTGCTGCTTCCATGGATGTCGATTATGGACCCAAGTCCCCAACAAATTCAATCTTTTCTCCGTTTATCATGATGTTGTTTAATGGTCTGGTTGTGAGGACTTTTGTTTTCTTTATGAAGTGTAATCTATACCGAGGGCTATAGTCTTTGATTTTCATCAGTAAGTGGTTCAAGTCCACTTCACTTTCAGCAAGCAACCTACATATCACAGATTGTTAATGAGTCTTCCTCCAATCCTGATGCCGTGTTCTTCTTCATATTGTCTAGCTTCTTGAATTATTTGCTCGGCACACAGATTGAACAAGGATAGTAAAAAGATATAACCCTGATGCACCCCTTTCCTGATTTTAAACCACACAGTATCTATCCTCTTGTTCTAATGACAGCCTCTTGGTTTATGGAGAGTTCCATAGGAGCACAATTAGGTGTTCTGCAATTTCCATTGTTTGCAATGTTATCTATCTTTTGTGATCCACATAATAAAATTTATTTGCATAGTCGATAAAACATAGGTAAACGTCTTTCTGGTATTCTCTGTTTTCAGCCAAGATCTATCTGATATCGTTCCATATCCTCTTCTGAATCTGGCTTGAAATTCTGGAAGTCCCCTGTCAATGTACCACTGCAACTGTTTTTTAATTACCTTCAGCAAAATTTTACTGGCATGTGATATTAATGATATGTTCCATACTTCCCATGTTCTGTTGGATCACCTTTCTTTGGAATGGGAACATATAAGGATCTCTTCCAATGAGTGGGCTAGGTAGCTGTCTTCCAAATTTCTTGGCACAGACAAGGAAGCTCATCCAGCATTTCATCTGTTCATTGCAACAGCTCAATTGGTTTTCTGTCAATTCCCCGAACTTTGTTTTTCACCAATGCCTTCAGTGCAGCTTGGACTTCTTCCTTTACTGCCATCTGTTTTTGATCATATGCTACCTCCTGAATTGAATGTTGACCAATTCTTGTTAGTACAGAGACTCTGTGTATTCCTTCCATCCTCTTTTGATATTCCTTTGTTGTTCAATATTTTGCCCATAACCGGAAAAAAAAAAAAAAAAAAAAACCTCATTGCAGTGTCTTTTGCACCTCGAGGCTTGGATTTTTTCTTCAGTTCTTTCAGCTTGACAAATTCTGAGCATATCCTTCCCTTTTGGTTTTCTAACTCCAGGTCTTTGCCCATTGTATTGTAATACTTCACTTTCTCTTCTCAAGCCACCCTTTCTATCTGCTGTTCAGCACTTTTTCTTCATCATTTCTTCCATTCACTTTAGCTACTCTTTGTTCAAGAGCAAGTTTCAGAGTCTCTTCTGACATCCATTTTGGTCTCTTCTTTCATTCCTGTCTTTTTAATGACCTTTGCTCCTGATGTCAATGGATCAAATCTATTCCAGAGACGGTCCCTAAATTCTGGCGGAATATACTCAAGTTAGTATTTGGGCTGTCATGGATTTGTTTAATTTTCTTCAGCTTCAACTTGAACTTGGATAGAAACAATTGATGGTGTCTGTTCCACAGTCAGTTCCTGCCTTGCTCTTACTGATGATATTGAGTCTCTTCATTATCTCTTCCTACAATTGTAGTCGATTAGATTTCTGTGTATTCCATGTGGTGGGGTTAGCATGTATTATCATTGTTTATATTGTTGAAAAAATTATTGGTCATTGATCTTGCAAGATTCAATCATGTGATTTCCAGCATCATTTCTATCACGAAGACCATCTTTTCCAGCTACAGATCTTTGTTTCCAACTTTCACACTAATCACGAGTAATTATCAAAGCATCTTGATGGACAATTTGATCAATTTCAGGCTGCACAAAAGGTGATAAAAATCTTCAGTTTTTTCATCCTTAGCATTAGTGTTTGACATGTAAATTTGAGAAATAATAGTCATATTAAGTGGTCTTCCTTGTTGTTTTTGTTGATGTTATGTGCTGTCCAGTCGGACCCGACTCATAGTGACCCCTCCTTGGATTTCTGAGGCAGTATCACTATGGAAGTAGATTGCCCCATCTTCCTTCTGAGGAGTGGTTGGTGGGTTTGAACCTCCAGCCTTCTGGTTAGCAGTCAGGTGCCTTAGGCACTATGCTACCAGAGCTCCTTGTAGGGGTTTGGATATTTTCCTATCACTGACAACACCAAACTTTAGGATAGATCTTGAAATGTTCTTTTAGATAATGAATGTGACATCATTCCTCTTCCATTGATCATTCCCAGCCTGGTAGATCACATGGCTGTCTGATTCAAAATGGCCAGACAGGCCCTATATCAGACAGTGTTCTACTGGTAGAACATTGGTCATAAGGTCTTCACTGGCCAACTTTTTTAGAAGTCGATTGCCAGGTCCGTATTCTATCTTAATTTGGAAGCTCTGCAGAAACCTGTCCACTATGGATGACCCTGCTGGTACATGAAATACCTGTGACACGGCTTCTATATCACAGCAATTCATACACCACCACAGTACAACAAACAGACGAGTAGTGGAGAGAAAATATTACTTGTGTGGATTAAAGTAAATGAAATAAACAATTACAATTGCGGTGGAAATATACCAACTTGTTAACAATGGACACTGGGTAATTATGAGTGATTTAATTTTCTTTGCCCTATTTTGTATTTTTTTTGTTTGTTTGTTTTTCAGAAGCCTATACACATATTTAAAATTTGAAACCATAGAAAACACTTTCATTAAAATAAATTATGAGGCATGCCTAAAAGGGGATCCCATAAACACCGAGATAGAGTTCCTTGCCATAGGAAGTTGGGTGAAGACTTTGAGATGCTTCATGCCTGTTAGAACAGCCTGTAATCCAGTTCACTGACTGACTTCCCCTATAATTTAAAAGTTGAGGAATTTACTATCAGACTATAAATAAGATGGTCATGATACAGGGTTATGCCATCATGGTCATGATACAGGGTTATGGCATCAGATCATTTATTGGTGGGGGAGGGAACCTGGGCAGAATTTGCACCCAGAAAACATGGAAATTTGTAGGAAAAAGATTTCCCTTATACCATTCTGGGACTGAGGCCCATTTTTGGTCTACAAGTTTGGAGGGCTGGAGGAATTAGATAGTGAGAGTAATAGGTTATTTTCCCATATTTCTAAGCAAAATTTTGAGAGAGGCACTTAACAGTCCTTGCCACTTTTCTGTTTGGAGAAAACATCCCCAGATTAGAAGGCGTGTTGAGGAACACAGCTGAGAGCACATGTACAATATAGTCATTTCAATCCAGATGAAAGATAATTTTACACAATTTTCTATACAAGCTCAAGCACAACTTAAAATACCAATAAACAAACCAAAACATATTAGTATTAGACTCATGATGTAAAACTATATAATTTATTTTTTAAATTCCCACTATATCAATCTTAATTTTCTTTTTTTAATCATACATAGGTTTGGGATAATTCCCTGGGGAGTGATAGGAGATGCAACTATAAGAGAAAGGATATAATTTGGGGAAATACTAGTGTCAGTGGGAAAGATGAGACAAATGAACAAACAGAAAACAACATCCCAAAACAAGTAACAAAGGCAAGAAGTCCAAACTGCTGAGAGGAACAGGAACCTACCTTTATATGTATTAATCTGGAATATGACCAATATCTTATCTCTACAGATGTATTTGGAATCTCTGAGTGGTTTACATAAAGAGCTCTGGTGGTGCCTTGATTGATTAAAGCATTTGGATGCTAACCAAAAGTTTGGTGGTTCAAATCCACCAGGTGATCTGAGGGTGAAAGTTGAGACAATCTGGCTCCATAAAGATTTACAGCCTTGGCAATCCTACGAGGCAGTTCTACTCTGTCCTACAGGGTTGCTGTGAGTCAGAATTGACTCGATGGCTGTGGTTTGTTTTATTTTCTTTATTGATTTCATTTTATTTTGTTTTTGGGTGGTTCAAATGGTTGACATGCTCAGCAGCTAACTGAAGGAGGCTTGAGCTCCCCCAGAGGTGCCTCTGAAGACAGGCCTGGCAATCCACTCCTGAAAAACGAGCCAGAGAAAACCCCATGGAGCACAGTCTACCTGACCATACAGGAGGTCACCAGCAGTCAGAGTCCACACAATGGTAACTGGTTCACATATTCATTCAGCATCTACCAGTACATGTGGTACTGATCGAGTCCCTGGGGCAGAAAGAAAAATATAATGCCAAAGTCTCAGCTCAAGTAGAAGCTCTAAATATTTCATGAAGACAAATTACCTTTGAAGAAATGAAGGAATAACGGAATAAGCAGATTGATCAATATTCTATTAGAAAAGCTTGTCCAGAGAGCAATGACTATAACATTTGTCTTAAAGAAAGAATTTAGACAAACTCTCTGCAATTATTGATGAGCATTATGTGAAGTGAATGTTCCAGCGTTAGTTTATATTTTGGTCATAAATGTAGACATCCACTGATTATTGGAATCAATGACAACAAACTATTTGTCTATGCAATACATTGCTGAACACACTAATAATAGGGACCGGCACATAACAGATGCTCAATAAATATTTAGTCGGATTATTATAAAATGTGTTTGACACATTAAATCAAAATATGTTTTAGGTAAATATCTTGTCATCAAATTCTAGGTAAAGCCATCCAATCAGTGATAGGAAACTAGGTAGTTTTTGGGCTATTAGGAGTCCCATTACCTGTTGATCAAATGAATCCATTATGAACTGCAAAACACAAGGAAAGCAAAGTTGCTTCTCTATTAATGACAACAAAAACAACACATTATGGCTGATTTGGATGTGTTCGGATTAGAGGGCATTGTGGGTGAGATTTCTGTCCTGTCCTCTCTGCCCCTGCTCCCTTACACACAGCTTCTCTCCAAGCCCTCTCTCTCTCTCTCTCTCCATGCCTTCTCTCTCTCTCTCCCCATCTCTCTCTCTCTCTCTCTCTCTCTCTCTCTCTCTCTCTCTTCTTATTGACATTCACAGGCACCATAAAGTCAGCTAGAAATGGCAGGAGCTCAAGTGAAATTCTTTCTGATACTAATACTTTTCCATCACTCTGAATTAGTATGCAAAGCAGCTGATATGCTATGAAAGTCACTTACCAATAACAATGCAATCTTTGAATACTAATCTGAAAAGACACCAGCCACAAAGCATGGGCTGCTCCTCTGATTGGAGAAAGTTAATAAGAAAGCCTTGGGCAAAATAAGAGACAGGTCCTCTCTGCGTGCGTTTCCCTCCCCTGCGTCAGCTCCTCCCTTCTTCTTCTATATATTCTATTCAAAGTAGAAAACTCAACATCCATTTAGGAAGACAAATCTATACCCAGTCCTGATATTCCTGCTCCTTCCCATAGCTATGCCACAGCTCTGCTATATAAATAATTGATGTATTGGTAGAAGAATGATAGTTGTCTTTTTTTCTCTTGAAATTGACCAATGACTCTTAGAGATTTAAGATAAAATTTAGTAACATTATATTATCCCTTCCTCTTCTTAGAGTCCCAATTCCTACATTCCCTAAGAGATCAAATGCAGTAAGTACGTCTCCAACTTGGCTATATCTAAGTATCACCAAAGGAGACCTTTAAACAATACTGATGGCTTGGTTTTACCCCAGACAGCTGAATCTGAACTTCTGAAGACATGGCCCTGGTCTAAGGATTGTTTTAAGTACTCTATATGTTCTTGAAGGGTGCTGTGGTGGCATAGTGCTTAAGGCATTGACTGCTAACCAGAAGGCTGGCAGTTCAAACCCACCAGCCACTCTTCGGAAGGAAGGTTGGGCAATCTACTTCCGTAGTGATATCACCTCGGAAACCCAAAGGGGGTCACTATGAGTTGGAATCAACTCAAAGGCTGTGAGTTTGGTTTTTTGGTTTGGTATATGTTCTTAATGCACATTGAGAGTTGAGACCATTGGCTAAGGTCACAGGTTGAGTCTTTGTAGAACTAATCATGTTTGTGATTCTTTTCAAGAGATCAGGTATCCTTGTAATATATGTCTTCTAGCATATGATGAGAGTATGAATACAAGCATTGGATGGATCAAACGTTTTTCCATTTTCAATGTAAAGCATTTACTCTAATACAAGGACCAGAAATATAATCCTTGCTTAAGGATAATATGTTATTTTTTTCCCAACTTTTAATTAGAGTGTTAATAATTGTAGGTTACCAGAAAGTTACAAAGGGAATAGAGTGTTCTCATATAACCTTCACCCAGCTCCCCCTGATGTTAATCTTACACATCATCACACATTTGTCCCAACTAAAATAGCTGCATTGTTACAATAGTATTAATTAAACTACGGACTTAATTTGAACTCTGTCAGGCTTCCCATAACTATCCTTCTTTCTCTTTCTTTTGTTCCAGGATCCAATTCAGGACACGGCCTTGCATTGAGTTGTCATGTCTCCTTAATGTCCTTTGATGCATGAGACCTTCTTACTGTTTTCTTATTTTGTATGAACTTGATGCTTTCAAAGAGTATTCCTCAGTTTGAGTATGTTTGATGTTTCCTCACGATTAAACTGGGGTTATCATTAATCACTAATTATAGGTTACAGTGGTTTATCCACTCCCCGTAGAGTTACTTTGTTTTGTTTTGTTTTGTATATTCTTTGTAAGTGAATGACCAAGTCTAGCCCAGACTCAAGGGGAGGGAAATTAAACTCCTTCTGAAGATTGTATCTTCAGCAATCATAATAGATCTTTATCTATTATTTGTAAATATGCAAAGACTAATTTTCCCTCATCCACCATCGATTTATTTAGTCAATTATTTATATCAGTATGGAATCATGAATATTTATTTTATTCTTTTTTTCAGCTTTGGCCATTAGAAATCCTTTCAAGTTGAGTCCTGTGTCCTTCTTTTTTTTCTCTTCTTCTTTTTTTTTCTTTTTAATTTTTTCTTATTATTGTGATTTGGGTGAAGATTCACAGAGCAAATTCACTTTCCATACAGCAGTTTACATATACTTTGTCTCATGACATTGACCACAGTTTACCATAATGCAACAGCTCCCC
>NW_006922000.1:1426696-1433129 GCF_000298275.1 Orycteropus afer afer
GCTCAGGGGTCCAGGATTATCCTCTGTGTCTGTGTTAATTGGTTTCCCTTTTCTTTGTTGAAGAGGGTCTGTGCAGTCTTTCTGCCTCATCTGCCCTCTTGCTGGAACCTCCTTCCTGTGTCCTTCTGATGTGCCCTTGGTTGGTTTGTTTTGTTCTTAAGCACTTCCTTACTTCGAGGCATTATGAAAAGGTCTAGGCTTCTCTTGTATTCTCTGTGCCCTAATCTTAGAATGAATCTAATTTCTTTTACTGGAACATGGTATTTAGTAACCATTGATCTTGGCAATGGGTGTACTCATTACTATTGGGATGTCACGTGGGTAGTTTTTTAAAATTACTTTCTACTTCACTCAGCATTTAGATCCATAACCTTCCCTTTGAAGAACTATAGAAACCCTCAGAGTTTACACATTTAGGTGAAAATAAGATTCACTGTAATTGGAAGACATAACCTCTGATTCTTAAGTTGGTTCTACGTCTCTGAACATCTTTATGATCCCGGCTTTCTTTTTCCAGATATTTTTATTCCTAGTATAATAAAGTTATTGTGAGCTGTTTGGTTTTGTTAGATCCTGGATTTTTACCAGATGCATAGGGGATGCTGCCTACTGCCTTTACTTGAAAACGATGTTCAGCTATATACCCAGAAACACATTTTGCATGTAAATGATCTTCTTTGGTTCTCCTAGGGGTTCCCAAAATTGAAAGGCACCATCAAACTTCTGGACCAGCTAACAGCTGAAGTCCTCACTCCACCTCTCACATATACTTTCAAACATCACACCTGAACAATTCGGTTTCTTTTGAATTGTTCTTTTTTTTTTTTTTTTGGTCTCAAAAGCCCAAAGTTATTCAACAATAGTAGCTGCTTCTAGTTAAGGCTTTCATTAGAGTCTTGCTGAGTTTGGGTTTAAGTTGGCGCTGTTGTTGTTGTTATGTGCCGTCGAGTCAAACCCGACTCATAGCGACCCCTCCTTGGGTTTCCGAGGCAGTATCACTACAGAAGTAGGATTGCCCAACCTTCCTTCCGAGGAGTGGCTGGTGGGTTTGAACCGCCAGCCATCTGGTTAGCAGGCAAGTGTCTTAGCCACTATGTTACCAGAGCTCTAGGCACAGCAATATTTTGAGCTTTCACTTCAACAGTGAGTAGGACTCAACATAAGAATTTTGTATTCAATCCTGGTTATTAAAACTCAACATAGTAATGGAAGGTACTTCTGAGAAAAGGAGAAAAAATAAAGGATGCACCTTGTGAATCCTCCAAGATCCAGTGGAAGTCTATTATCAGAGACATTTATTCAATGTCTCTAGTGATTGAATGGTAGAATTAAACAAAGTAGAAGAGATCCATTCATGCTCTCTAGTTTCTGTGTCCACCCACCTCTCCCAATGACACCACATGGTGAGCACATGAAAGAGGAGCAGGAGGTAAAACGTTAAGAAGGTACAAGGACTAATGATAAAATGATGTTTTAAATGATGAAACCAAAAACCAAACCAAACACACTGCCATCGAGTTGGATCCAACTCATAGCGACCCCTCCTTGGGTTTCCAAGGCAGTATCACTATGGAGGTAGATCACTCAACCTTCCTTCTGAGGAGGGGCTGGTGGTCCAGATTATTCAATGATCTCAGTTTCAATTATTCTAATTGTCCAGAGCCAAAGCGCTTCAGTCCCACCTGGAGTGCTGTGTGAAAAGCACACACACTGTCCTTTGTAATTTGAGTGGGACAAGTTTGTCTGGACAATTCAAATAAGGCTTCAAGCAAAGAAGCCAATTGGACCTGACTCTTAAAGAGTAAATTAAAAAGCAAAAAGTGCAAAGCAATGAATGAGATAGAAATGAAATGCTCCATCATTTCCCAATGGAGGGAACGACTGTCTTGCCCATAAAAACCTCTGAAAACGAGTTAGAGTTAAAAAACTAAACAAATGGAAAATGAGGTTTTAATTCAACATGGCTTGACAGTCAGCCTCCAGGCACTCTGGAAATGCTTGTTCGCTGAAGGGCAAACCTGAGCATATTCTAATTGTTTACTGGAATTGCTTCCAGGACTTTATCTATAATGTTGAAGTCTTTGCTGTGCACGATAAGCCAGGAACGGTTACACACACACACACAACCTTAGGAAAGTGATTCATCTTCTCATGCTGAGAAGACAATTAGTGTCATGAAGAATGTTTAGGCCCTAATTAGAATGCCCTCATTAAAGACAAAACAACAGAAAAACACCTTTCATCTCATTACACTATTCCCAGAAAGAGCAGTCTCTTTCCAATCCTTCCTTTTCCTGTTTGTTTCTTCCTCACTGCCTTACAGAGATAGGCTTTGCTTTAACAGAATCTGGTACCAGAGAGACACAAAGTCATCCAAACAAACACAGGTGGCTCCTGTTTTTCATAAGGATTTGCCGGAGCCTCCTGGAATTGGCTGCCTGGTTTTGTTGGTAACGACACTATGTGACAGAATAGAACTGCCCCATTGCTTCCCAGGCTGCCATCTTTACAGGAACAGACGGCCAGGTCTTTCTCCAGTGGAGTCGCTGTGGTTTGAATGGCTGATCTTTGAGTTAGCAGCCTAACATTGCACCACGAGGGCCCTTTAGCTTCCCAAGTGTTCTTCAAATAGAATTCGATGCCCCAAATTAATTGACCCAAGTCTTTTTTCTGGAGTATTTTCATTTTAAACATGGTAATCTTGGATCTTCAACCTTTCTAGTCCCATGGTTGATCTTCATTGATGGAACCACTCATGATACTGGATGAACTGCGGTGATGAGGTCAGCTAACCAGCAGAGCTTTTGTCTTTCTGCGCTATGCTGTGATAAAATAGAGAAGATCCGGGACATCAGCCTCTTATTCAGCAATTCCCCAGAACTAATGGGGATACTTAGAAATCAAGACATCAGCATGGGGTGAGGGTGGGGGATGGAGTTTATAAGTTACAATAGGAAAAAAAAAAAAATCAATCAGTAAAGGTTAAACCTCCTTCCAGCTCAGAAGCCTTCTTGTAGGTGGAGACCAGAATCAGGCACTGCTTGGTACAGGATTGATCCATTGTTTTCTTAGTAAATCATCAATGATACCCATAATGACAACTGAAAACCACAGGAGCCACCTGGCAGGGCAACCTAGGTACCTGCTATTTCCAAGGAGGCTCTCAACGGCTCCTGCAATGACGGTGGAATCTAGGCAAAAGCACTAAAAGGCACAGGTGAGAAGCATTTTATTCCAGAAGGTCGCTTTCCAAATACTGGATGTGTCTGAGCAAAAGAGAACTCCTGAAATGAGAGGGAAGCACAGTCAATCAGTGTTTTCTCTCAGCCCTGGGGCTCTCACCATTAGCAATCTTCTCTGGATGAATCTGCTGAACTTGGGTACCACCACCAAGGCTGCAGTAGGTGCTCATAGGGGCAGAGGAAGCCTAGTGAGGACTTGACTTCAATCAACCGCAGACCAACCCAGCTTTGATGAGTTTTAGGTGTTAGAATTCTGGAGAAGATTCCTTTTGAAAGTAATGGCTTAGTTGCTTAAAAATTAAGTTTGAAGATCAATGGACATAATGTTTTTAATTTTCATTCTGACCTAACTCCACATCCTACTAGGACTAGAATTGCCAGTCTATCTGACAAGCTCTTTCCATCCCATTCAACATCTCACATCTCACAAGAGCTCTTAGTGCTATTGTTTTTCATTCATCATTTTTGTAGTCAAGTTCTCCCAGACACCTGTTTTCATAGACGACATCTATGGTTTATAAAGCCACAAAATTCTAGACCAACGATTTGAAAGAAAGACATTTATCTCCTAAAGAAATACAGACTCATTTGCTTATTTTATTGGGCAATACATTTCTTTCTTTTGAGGATCCTCCAATATGATGAAATGGTTCCTATTATCTTCAGTGATGAGAGGGAGGGGCTGAATCATTAAGGTGATGAGTACAAACCCTTTAGCTCACACCTCTGACAACCTTTTTCCATGTAATTTGACTATAACATCACACATTTTGAAAAGAAAAAAAAAAAACTTGAGCAAAAATGTACTGTAATTAATACCTGTGCTTTCTTAAGTGTCTCTATACACTGGTAGCTTACTAAGGACAGGACATTGAGGGAGCAGTGGTGGCTCAGTGGTAGAAGTGTCACTTTGCATGTGGGAGACTGCAGTTCAACTCCTGGCCGGTGCACCTCGTCACACCACCCATCTGTCAGTGAAGGCTTTTGTGTTGCTATGATGCTGACCAGGTCTCAGCAGAGCATCCAGACAAAGACAGACTAGGAAGGGAGGCCTGATAATCTACTTCTGAAAATCAGCCAAGGAGAACTCAGGGCATCACAGTCGTCAGAACCACAGTAGAACGTGCACATGGTGCAAGACTGGGCATGGTCCCGTTCTGTTGTGGATGAGGTTGCCATGACTCAAGGCTGACTCGACAGCACCTAGCAACGAGTACAGAGCATTCACCTGGATCCACGTTCTCTAAAGTATGTTCTGTCCAATACCAGAATCCGTCATGGATTGAATTGTGTCCCCAAAAAATATGTGTCAATTTGACGGGGCCATGATTCTCATGGGCAGTTATGTAATGATGTAATCTTCTTCCATGATGTAATCTGATATGAAAAGACCATCAGTTGTAAACGGATTGGGGTGGATTGCAACACTCTCACTCGAGTCACGGCCCTGATCCCATGTAAGGAGAGTTTCCCTGGGGTGTGACTTGCATCATCTTGTGTATTACAGGAGATCAAAGGAGAGAGAATTACGCAGAAAGAGAGGGACTTACTACCACTAGGAAAGAAGGGCTGGGAGCAGAGTGAATCCTTTGGACCCAAGGTCCCTGTGCTGGGAACCTCCTAGAACCAGGAAACACAGACAGAGAAAGCCTTCCCCTGGAGCCAGCACCCTGAATTCAGACTTCTCATCTCCTAACCTGTGAGAGAATAAATTTCTGTTTGTTAAAGCCACCTATTTGTGGTATTTCTGTCATAGCAGCACCAGACAACTAAGACAGACTACTAGAAATATTCGTGGATTTTAATTTTTTTTTAATATTATTATGGAAAATCATTTGAGAAGGATATTAAAAGTGGTATAATTTGTGGACTGATAGCTCTGTAGCATATGGTAGTATGTACTGTGAATCCCAAAAGGAAGACAAAATCAATTGCAAGATACCTCTTCTTTTCAAGGATCGATTCCTGCAATTACCGTTCTGCAAACCACTTTTGGAGGACTACTCTGTACACAGACATTTCATCCATTTTAAAAGTGTAAGTGTATTAAACACACGAGCATGTGGTGGAAGAAATGTTGCTTTGATACATTCAGAAAAGCACATTGGTAGATTCACTGAAAATTGCAACTTCCTTTCCAATGATGATCAATTTTAAATTGTCTAAAGGTCTTACATTATTTTAGTCTGCCATTTAAAAAAAAATTATCTCTGTCACAGGCAAAACTCTACTTGCCTCTAGTAATTATAAAATTAAATCTTCTAAAAGAGAACACATGTTCATCTCTCTAAAACGGAACAAGTGTGGAAAGACCTAAAAGTTGTAGGATGGGGAAAGAAGTCATTTCTGGTGATGCATTTTAAATTTGAGAATCCATGGTCCTTAGCATTGCAATTTCTTTGTTATCCGCGAGTCTAGAGCAAAGAACCCCCAGGCCTACTCAGCATTTTAGTACTGCCCTTGGTGGGTGCCACTGAGTCAATTCCTACTCATAGCAACTGTGTATGACGGAGGAGAACTGCCTCGTAGAGTTCCCTAGGCTATTACGTGACTGCTTCTCTCAAGCACAGCAAAGCTTGCATTTATTGCTGTACCCACAAATATAGATTGGAGTCCTGGTGGGGAAAAGTGGAAGGGCAGTGAGCTCATCTGAGAGCCCATGGCCAGTGTTTTACTGCCCAGCTCTTGAACATGAGTAGACAATCAAAGCTTGTCAGCTACTGGAGTGAAGTCCTAATTGTGGAATAGAAAGACTAACAGGAAAAAAACAGCAATCAGATACAATTCAGTGCAGAAACTTAGAGACATATACTTAATTACTTCCCTTCAAGTAGTTGGAGAACACAGTATTTCTCTGTTACAGGAATGCACTGTCCCTAAGCCTCACATTTTCTTCTCCGAGAAGCTACAGCACGCTTGGCCTTGTCCGGTTCTCATGCTGGGCGAGTGTGAACAGTGGTTTGCTCAGCTCACGTGAACCTTCCCTTGTGAGAGCTAACTGCCTGCAGGTGTTGTCTGCTGTGCCTCTGGGACAGGCCTTCTCACCGCCTGCCCTTTTGCAAGTTCTATTCTGGTCCTCCAAGGTCTCTCTCTGGCAGGTAAGTCAGTCCAATTCTGGAGTCCAGGATTAAGATGTGTGCTTGCCCACACTGGTGATGATCTCTAATACAATTTCATCATTAATAGTGATG
>NW_006922000.1:1433229-1443184 GCF_000298275.1 Orycteropus afer afer
GGAAGAAAATTGCTTTTTAAAAGCCCATCCATCAGAGACTCCCCAAACCATAAAACAAGAACAGCGTGCCCTTAAAGGGGGGCAGGGATTGTGTGGAGGGGAGAGAAGCCACACCCAAAACATAAATCATCCCCAAAATAAAATAAACAGATAAACAGTGGGAAGCTAAAATCTAGAAATCTATCAGGAATGTGAACAACAACAACAACAAGCACTGAGGACGGAGGTGATGCGATGAGGATTGTTTCTGGGAAACTGGCTAATTCCCAGGAAGTGAGACCAACTCCTTTGTTTAGTAGAAAGTAAGTTACACTAGAGTTACCAGGTACCTCACAGAATTTTGATGGGGTCTAATTTTTTTTTTTTTTTCTTTTATAGACCATGTTTTTGGTATTATAGCATATCTGCCTAACTCAAGGTCTTGAACTTTGTTTTTCTGTGTTCTTGTAAGAGCTTTATTGTTTGGCTCTTATATTTAACTCTGTGATCCATTTTGAGGTTATTTTGTCTGTGGGATGAGATGAGGACCTACGTCCCCCTTTTTGAGTGTGGATTTCTGATTGGCCCAGTACCACTTATGGAACAGGTTCTCATTTTCCCCTTCAACTGCCTGGGCACCTTTGTCAAAAACCAATTGACTACAAACACAAGCATTTATTTCTGGACTCTGGATTCTGTTCCATCGGTCTGTACTACTATCCTTATGTGAGTACCACACTGTGTTGGTAAATGTACCTTTACATTTAAAATCAAGAATTGAAAGTTCCCTACTTTGTTCTCCTTTTTCAAAATCATTTTGGTATGTTAGGTATTTTGCATTTCCATATACATTTTTAGAATCTGCTTGTTTATTTCTGAAAAAAAAAAAATTCCTGCTAGAATTTTGACAAGGATTGCATTAAATCTATAGGTCAATTTGAGGAGCACCACCATCTTAAAAATATTGAATCTTCTAATCCATGAACATAGAATGTCTTAATTTATTTAGATCTTTGTCTTCATTGATTAGATCTTCTTGAAGTAACTTCAGCAAGCTTGTCCCATTTTCGGTGTGAAAGCATTGCACTTATTTTATTCAATTCAATCTTAAGTATTTTATTATTTTTGATGCTATTGTGAATAGATCTGAATTCTGAAATCCATTCTTAGATTGTTCGCTGCTCATATATATAAACAGAATTTGTTTTCTGTATTTATAATGTACTCTCTGATATTGCTGTACTTGTCTATTAGTTACAATAGTTTTTACTTTGCTCCATTAGCATTTTCAACACACACACACACAAAAAAGATAATTTTACTTCTCGCTTTCCGATCTGAACGTCTTATGTCTTTTTCTTACCTGACTGCACTGTAACATTGGTAGGCCTGACCTAATCTGATGAACTCTTAACAGCAGGTCTACAAGTCAGAAGCTCCCACTCCTATTGGTCGTAAAGAGGAAAGCCACCTTAAGTTCTTCAGCTGCAAGGAAATGAAGTCCACCAACAACCATGTGACCTCAGAAGAGGATGCTGAGCCTCAGCCAAGATTAACATACCAGCTGACACTTTGATGGCAGCTTTGTGCTACCCTAAGTGAACAACCCATTTAATCTGTGCCCAGAATCCTGGCCCACAGCAACAATGAGATGATAAACGTAAGTTGTTTTAAGTCACTACTTTCCCAGGATTTGTTACACAGCAATAGGAAAATAGAAAAGCCCTTCTCTGCCACTCATCAATTAGTTGTCCTCCTTTGGTGGCTTGTATGTTGATAGCTGGATGCTGTGCCACTGGTATTTCAGTTACCATCAGGGCCATCCTGATGTACAGGTTTCAGAGAACTTCCAGACTAAGATGAGGAAGAAAGCTTACCAATCTGCTTATGAAAACTTTATGAATGACAATAGAATGTTATCCTATAGGGTACTGGAAGATGAGCCGCTGTGGGCTGGAACTCAAACCAAACCCAACCCATTGCCACTGAGTTGATTCCAACTCACAGCAGTCTTCTAGGATAGAGTAGAACTGCCCCCAGAGGGTTTCCAAGGCTGTAAATCTTTACAGAAGCATATTGCTTCATCTTTCTCCCACGGAGAAGCTGGCAGGCTCAAACCACTGACCTTTGGTTAACATCCGAAGGCTTTTACTACGGTACCACCAGAGCTCCATGAAGGTCGGAAGGCACTTGGAATACAGAGTGCTGCAACGAAGGATTTGCTTGTACCAACCATCAGAAAGATGATGCAGTATTTTATTCCGTTGCACATGATGTCACCACAATTCAGATCCGACCTGACAGCAACTAACAACACCAACACAGCTGCTTCCGAGAGTGAGATCAATCCAGAAGTAGACTTTCCTCTGCGGTTCCTGAAGACATGCTCTGAACATCTCAGTTACTAAAACTGGAGCAAGATGATCTAGAATGACGAATGCCCTTGGGAAGCTGTCCCAGGCTAACCTAAATCCTCTTTGAAGGGAGAAAGCATCTTCCCAGGCCTTATAGTACTTCTTTTTCTGGTGCTATCACTACCCATCAAGCAAGCAAACACACAGAGACAAGACAACATGACTGAAAATTCAAAGGACCAGCACACCATGGAAACACTCACACATACGATCTAGATTCTGGTGCTATCAGATAAGGACTAAAAAAAAAAGCAGCTATGCTTGTCTCACCTATTTTAGTCATGTTGTCAGAAGGGACCATTCTCTGGAGAAGGATATCATGCTTGGTAAAGTGGAGGGTCAATGATGGAGGGGAAGGCCCTCAGCAAGACGGATTGACACAGTGGCTGCAGTGATGGGTTCAGGTATAGTAGGGATTGTGAGACTGGCACACGACCAGGAAGTGTTTCGTTCCATTGTACATAAGTTTGCTGAGTCAGAGATGACTCAACAGCACATAACAACAACAAAAAACATGTTTAATATGTTTAAGGATATGAAAGACAAGAACAATAATTTCAAAGGAAATAGAAAAGTTTTATGGCAATACAAATAAACGCAAAACAGGAAAATGCAATAAATGAACTTACAAACTTAATGAATGGTTTCAGTGGCAGAGTTAACACAGATGAAGAGAAAATCAGTGAAATGGATTAATTGTCTTGAAAATCTCTTGATGAAGCCAGAAGATATGGAATGAAGTAAAAAGAAGAGAAAACAACAAGGACAATCTAACCTAAGTAACAAACACAGAGTGAGGTGGAAAAAATAAAATCAAATTAATCATTCAAAAAATGTAAATGACCTGAACCATGGTCCTGAGTCCACAAGTCCAACTACTTGCTCCCTCAGGGTAGCTGCCTGTGGCCAAGAAGCCACTACAACCTTGCCCGTTGGCAGCTCTACTGTACACCTGGACATTCTTACAGCACATACAAATATGTATGTAGAAATATTGTCTGCTAAACATATACATGGTCATGGGCACACTACTCCTTCGAGTGGCATAACATACTACACAAAAACATCATTCCACATCCTACTTTGGTGAGTAGCAACTGGGATCTTAAAAGCTTGCAAGTGGCCATCTAGTTTCAACAATGGCTGTCTTCTCATCCAGAGCAAAGAAGAATGTAGAAAATCAAAAACACTTGGAAACAATTAGTCCAAAGGACTGGTAGACCATGCAGTCCTCAGCCTATATGACCATGAGACCAGAAGAACTAGATAGTGTCCTGCTACCACTTTCGACCAGTCAGAGGGGGATCAGTGCAGGAGATACTGGATAGACTGGAAGAACAATGTGGAACAAACCTCAAAATCATATATAGACATAAAAAAAAGATCTAGTTTGCTGGTCTGATAGACCCTGGTGAGACCCTGAGACTATGGCCCTTAGCCACCCTTCAGGTCTGGAATTGAACTCACTCCTTTGGCTTACAGCCAAGCAATAGACAGGCATATGGGGTAAACATTTACATCAGGTAGGTGCACTCCTTAGAACAATCAATCACGGGAGAACAGAAGGGCAGCGAATGCACAGCGAGACAGCTGGGGGAGGGGAGGTGGGAATGAGTGGGAGGGAAGGACACAGGGAACTACAGGGAGGAAGTAGGAAGAGACCTGTTATTTTCTGGGGAATTGCAGTCAATGTCATGAGACAAAATGTGTATGAACCACTGTATGGAAAATGAATTTGCTCTGTAAACTTTCACCCAAATCACAATAAAAATTAAAAAGCAATGTAAATGGATTTAACCCATCCAATAAATGGTGTGCAGGGTGTCAGACTGATTTAGAATGTAAAACCCAGCTTCATTCTGATTCCAAAAAACAGACTTAAATTCAATTGAGGAAGAAATATGATAACAAAGGATTAATAACAATACCCCAAGCTAATAAAAGAAATAGTTGTGGTATTCATAATGGACAAGCTGGAATTTAAAGTCAAATTATGAAACTGGACAAAAACAGAGATGATATAGCAATCAAAAAATTATTTCTATCAAACATAAAATAAACAAAAAAATGGCCGAGTAACAAAGATTATAAGGCAATAATAGACTTACTATAGGACATTCAGTAAATTTCCCTCAGATACTTCTAATCTACAAAATATATTCAAAGACTTAGAAAAATGGGGAAAAAAGTACTATCCTAAACTTGATGTAATATATTCATAAAGAGCTTTAGTCTTATACCAGAGTATAAAATTCTTTTCTCCAAAAAACTTGGAATTTTTAAAATTTATCAGAAACTTCATTACAAACAAAATTCAGTAAATTCCAAAAAGTAGAGATTTTGCAAGCCATATTCTTTGAGTATAATCCAAAAAATCAGAAAGAAAAGATTAAAAATTTTCCTATAATTGTAAGCAGTTGGGTATCAAGATACCACTTCTACCCATCCCTTAGATTTAAGATGATATCAGACAAAATATATTGCCTATTTTGAGACCAGTGAGAAAAATCTTCATACTATGGTATGTATTTTACAGAAAATATCGAAAGTGTGTTTAGAGTATAAAGCTTAGCTTTAAATAACTTCAGCTCTAAAGACAAGTTATGTAGTAAATACTTATTTTGAGAAATTAATGAAAGCACAATAAAATAAACGAAAATAAAGAAGGAAGAAGTATTTAATAAGAAGTGAGTTCAAAATCAGGGCCAATAAAAGTAGATGACACAACTTTGCTTGCTGAAAGTGATGATGACTTGAGGCACTTACTGATGAAGATTGAAGACTACAATCTGCAGTATGGATTACACCTCAATATAGAGGAAAAAAATCCTCACAACTGGACCTATAAGCAACATCACGATAAATGGAGAAAAGATTGAGGTTGTCAAAGACTTCACATTGCTTGGTTCTACAGTCCACATCAATGGAAGCAGTCAGGACATCAGACAATGTATAGCACTGGGCAAGTTGGCTGCAAAAGAGCCCTTTCAAGTGCTGAGGAGCAAGCATGTCTCCTTGAGGACTAGGGTGCGCCTGACACAAGCCATGATATTTTCAATTACCTCATGTGCTTGTGAGAGCTGGACAATGAATAAAGAAAACTGAAGACACACTCATGCTTTTGAGTTGTGGTGCTGGTGAAGAATGTTGAAAGTACCATGGACTGCAAAAAGAACTAACAGATCTTCCCTGGAGGAAGTGCAGCTGGAATGCTCCTTGGAAGCAAGAATGGCCAGACTTCGTCTCACCTACTTTGGTCATGTTGTCAGAAGGGACCATTCCCTGGAGAAGGATGTCATGCTTGGTAAGGTGGAGGGTCGATGAAAGAGGGGAAGGCCCTCAGTGAGGTGGAATGACACACTGGCTACAGCCATGGGCTCAAATATAGCAGGGATCACGGAGCCGGGATGGGACTGGACAGTCTTTCGTTCTGCTGTGTATAGGGTTGCTATGAGTCTGAGACGACTGGATGGCACCTAACAACAACAACAGAAGTAGAGTAAATAGGAACATTCTTGCCAGCCTATTCAAGGAAAATTGAGAAAAAAAAAAAATAACAATATTAGAATTTAGAAAGACGTAACTATATAAACAGGAGAGAATAATGTGAACATAATAAAAGCTACACGCTGTGGTGAATAAAAAAGAAACTTTGTGAAAATGAATGGTTTCTGGCAATGTGTAAAGTAGCAAAATTTATACTTGAAGGACTGAAAACCTTGGATCACTGTCATAAAATATTTTGAAAACAGAATTAGTGGTCTAAATTGTAAAAGACACCAAGTCCAGGTAACTTCACAAATGACTTTATCTCACCTTTGAAAAACAAATCAGTTCAATATTATATAAACTGTTTCAGTCCATAGAGAAATGACAAGCTTCCCAATATGTCATGAAATTGAGGATCGCTTTAGTACATAAATCTGCCAAAAATATAAAGTAATCTCTCTTATGGATACAGATGCAAGAGCCTTAAATAAAACCTTAGTAAATAAAATTTGATTATGTATGAAAAGAATAAAGCATTATGACCTAGTAAGATTTACTCAAACAATGTAAAGGTGGTTCTCTGCAGGAAGCAGTCACCGTAACCCTTCATATCAATGCACTTGCATAGAACAATCAATGTAATTGCATTAAGAAATGTTTTAAAAGCATTTAATAAATTTCAGTAGACATTCAGAATAAACATTCCAAAGTATAAACAGGAAGAAATTCCTGAAATATAATAAAGTCTATTATCTGATACCCAAAGCAAATATTATTGTAAATGTTGAAATACTAAATCATTTAAAATAAGATTAGTGACTAGCAAGGAATGCTTGCTCTTATGATTATCACTCAGTATTACTCGGGCTGTTGTTGCAAAGACAATACAATAAAATAAGCAAATTAAGAAATTGGAATAAATACAAAGCCAAACCTACTGCTATCCAGTGGATTCTGACTCACAGTGCCCCTAGAGGACAGAATGGAACTGCCCCAGAGGACTTCCTAGGCTGTCAAGTTTTACAGAAGCAGACTGTCTCATTTTTTGAACCTTTGACCTTTTGGTTAGCAGCCAAGTGCTTTAAACATTATGCTACCAGAGCCTCTCAAGAAACTAGGATAAACACCAGAAAAGAAGAGATAAGATTCCTTCTATAGGATAAGATTGTAATTCTAGAAAAATCTAAAAGCTCTGACAAAAAAAAAAAAAAAAAAAAGCTATGAGAATTAAATAATCCGCCAAGGCCTTTTGTTGAAAAATTAATGTATAAAAATCAGCAGCTTTGTTCTACACAAAGAATAAGTATTTAGAAATAGACATGGTAAGACTAAGTTCATTTATCTTCACAGAAAATCTGCACCCTAATTAGGAGTAAAGTGAATATGCATGATGCAGGACCCAGTGAAGAAGATGCTGAGCCAAACTACCCCGCCCTCGGAGGAAATGAATAATGTGTTGTTAGAGGGGACATCTTACAGTCTTAGAATGTTCCTTCCTTTTTCCTCCAAATCTGTTTCATATAATCTCAATTAGAATACTAATAAGTTAAAATGTGTCTAAAGTTTTATTTATGGAAAAAGGACTAAGAGTATCCAATAAAACAGTGGGCAGCAAGACAAGGTTTATTACTAGTGACAAAAAATCACATTTCATAATGGCAACAAGCTCATTATAATAACGGCAATGTTAGGTGTTAGGGTGATATAAAAATTATATATGTATGAACACCTAATCGGGAGCTCCAGCGGCATAGTGCCTAAGGCATTTGACTGCTCATCAGTAGGCTGGTGGTTCAAATCCACCAGCCACTCCTCAGAAGGTAGACTGGGTAATCTACTTCCATAGAGATACTGCCTTGGAAACTCAAAGGAGGTCACTATGAGTTGGAAACTATTCAATGGCATATATACATATACATACATGTTATTGTTGTTGTTGTTATGTGCCATCGAGTTGGACCTGACTCATAGCGACCCCTCCTTGGGTTTCCGAGGCGGTATCACTGTGGAAGTAGATTGCCCCACCTTCCTTCCGAGGAGAGGCTGGTGGGATTGAACCGCCAGCCTTCTAGTTAGCAGTCAAGTGCCTTAGGCACTACACTACCAGAGCTCCCATATACATACGTACAAACACATAATTAAGAAGTTGAGAAATACATGCAGCAAAGACAGAGAGATTAAAGAAAAATAGAAATCATTGACCATCACCGGAGACTTCAGTACCCTGTCCCCTGGAACAGACAAGTCAAATCGAAAGCTTGTAAGGATACAAGACTTGAATAGCACAACCAATCACACTGACCTCATTGGTTGCCATCCAATAAGAGAACACGTTTCTTTTCAAGTGCACAAAAAACATTTACCAGGAAGACCATGTGCTAAGTGAGAGAATAAGTCCCAATGAACTGAAAGGGATAAACTTCATATCCATTATCCTCTGGAACCCCAATAGAATGAAATTCCAAATCAATTACAGAAATCTTGGAAATCTACAGATATATGGAGATTAAAAGAAAAAAAAAAAAAAAAAACAGCACACACATATTTCTAAAGAACCCAGGGATTAAAGAAGAAATTGCAAGGGATATGAGAAAGTATCTTGAACTGAATGAAAATGAGAACATAGAGCATATCAAAACTTGTGAAATGTGGCTGAGGCAGTGCTCACAGGACGTTTAAAGCTATAAATGTGTGTGCGAGAAGGAAGACAGAGCCCAGTGATCTAAGTAATCACCTTAACAAGTTATGTAGATATATAGAAGAAATAAGTCAGTACAAGAGAGAAATCGTAAAGACCATAGGGAAAGTCAAGGAAATGAAAGAAGGACCAACAGGAGTGGGAATGAATGAACCCAAAAGCCGACATAGGAGAATCTGTAAAGTAGATTCCACTTTGATGGAAATCTAGAAAAGGCAAAGCAGCAAGGCCACAAAAAAAGATCCAGGCTTGACGAGTGCTGTTGCCATTGGTAGGTGCCATTGAGTCAGTTCTGACTCGTAGTGACCCCATGAACATCAGAACCCAACACTGCCCAACACCACACCGTCCTCACAATCCTCGCTGTGCTTGAACCCATTGTCACAGCCACCGGCTCAGTCCATCCCATTGAGGCGCTTCCCCGTTTTCTCTGACCATCTACTCTCCCAAGCATGGTACCCTTCTCCAGGAACTAGCCCCTCCTGACAACAGGACCAACGTGCGAGAGTCAAAGTGTCACCACCCTCACTTCTAAGGAGCATTCCGTGTACTTTATCCAAGATGGATGTGCTTGTTCTTCTAGAAGTCCCTGGTATATGCAATCTGCTTTGCCAACATCATAGTTCTTGACTAGTACCAGGAACTAATGAAAAGGGAAATGGAAAAGTCATGTGTTTATGGAACCAGGGCAGGTTCATAGGCAAGAAACCTTCACAGGGCAAGAGACTCCCCACTAACAAGGGTCCTGCCCTTAGTTTAAACTTCCTGTCACCATGTTAGGAGCCCTGGTGATGACAGTGGTTAAGTGCTTGACTGCTAACCAAAGAGTGGGTGATTCAACCCACCAGCCGCTAAGTGGGAGAAAGATGCAGCGGCAGTCTGCTTCCATAAGGATTTGCAGCAAGGAAATCCTATGGGTCAGTTCTACTCAGAGTTCACAGTGTCACTACGAGTTGGAATCGACTCAACAGCAATGAGTTTGGTTTTGGGTTTTGTCACCATTTTTCACTCAACATTATTTGAATACAGGCCCTGCATTTTCACTGGGCACTGAGCTTAGCAAGTTGGGACTCTGGTCCCAGAGTTGCTTCATTTTTGTAGTGACTGCATGACTATATTACATTTAAGCCAAATCAACAAACAGTACCCTTTTTTATATATACATTTTATTTAAATGTAATTTATGTACAGTGAAATACATAAAACTAAAGCGATATGGGTCTATGCAATTTTATTTTTATTTTATTTTTTTTTTGGCAGTGTTCCCTCCCCTCCCCTCCCACCCATGATAACCAACAAAGAAAGTTTTCTTCTGTATATAAATCTTTCCTTGCCTTTCTACGATAATGAACTAGTACTATATTTGTCCTTCTGT
>NW_006922000.1:1444144-1454627 GCF_000298275.1 Orycteropus afer afer
AGGGAGTTAGTTTTTGTGTATGGTGTGAGGTACAGATCTTGTTTCATTTTTCTGCAAATGGATATCCAGTTTTGCCAGCACCATTTGTTAAAGAGACCATTTCTTCCTCATTTAATGGATTTCAGCCCTTAGTCAAAAATCAGCTGACCATACGTCAATGGATCTATTTCTGAGTTCTTAATTCTATTCCACTAGTCTATTTGTCTGTCATTGTACCAGTACCAGGCTATTTTGACTACTGTGGCTGTATAGTAGGTTTTGAGATCTGGCAGTGTGAGACCTCCTACTTTGTTCTTCTTCTTCAATAGTGCTTCGCTTACTTGAGGACTCTTTCCTTTCTATATAAAACTAGTAACTGGTTTTTCCATACCCTTAAAGAATGCTGATGGGATCTAGATTGGGATTGCATTGAATGTATAGATTGCTTTGGGTAGAATTGACATTTTCACAATGTTCAATCTTCCTATCCACAAGCATGGTATATTCTTCCATTTATGTAGATCTCTTATGGTTTCTTAGAGTAGTGATCTGTAGCTTTCTTTGTACTGGTCTTTTGTGTCCTAGTGAGATCTGTTCCCAAGTTGTTGTTGTTGTTGTTGTTGTAGCCATTGTAAATGGTATTGATTTCCTTATTTCCTCTTCAGCAGTTTCTTTGTTGGTGTAGAGGAATCCAACTGATTTTTGTATATTGATCTTGTATCCCACCACTATGCTAAATCTCTCAGTTAGTTCCAGTATTTTATTTATTTATTTTTTTGGCTGAGTCTCTTGGGTTTTCTAGGTATAGGATCATATCATCAGCGAATAGAGATAGTTTGACTTCTTCCTTACTAATTTGGATGCCTTTGATTTCCCTTTCTTGCCTTATTGCCATGGCTAGGACATCCAATACAATGTTGAA
Source organism: Orycteropus afer afer (assembly GCF_000298275.1). Taxonomy (NCBI): domain Eukaryota; kingdom Metazoa; phylum Chordata; class Mammalia; order Tubulidentata; family Orycteropodidae; genus Orycteropus; species Orycteropus afer. The sequence continues at coordinate 1,445,046 of NW_006922000.1, forward strand.
TAGAAGTGGTGATAGAGAGCATCTTTGTCTAGTTCCTGTTTGCAATGGGAATGATTTCAGTCTCTCTCCATTGAGAATAATATTGGCTGTTGATTTTGCATATATGCCCTTTATTATGTTGAGGAATGTCCTTTCTATTCCTATTTTGCTGAGAGTTTTAATCAGGAATGGGCATTGGATTTTATCAAATGCCTTTCTTGCATCGATTGATATATGGTCATGTGGTTCTTTTCCTTTGTTTTATTTATGTGATGGATGATGTTGATTGTTCTTCTAATGATGGACCATCCTTGCACACCTGGTATGAACCTCATTTGGTTTAAAATGTATTATTTTTTTTTATATGTTCTTGGAGTCTATGGGCTAGTATTTTGTTGAAGATCAAACTGTACTTTTAAAATCTATTGTTTTAAATTATACCTGAATAAATCCCTAATATATAAAAAGACATATAGAAACATAAGGAACAAAAAGATACAATTTTACACTCATCAGACTTGTAAACTATATCTCAACAGATGTGCGAGGAAGCATGTGTGATAAAACGTAATTTCATTTACTACTGAATGAAATAAGAAATGCAGCTGCCTTTCTGGGAAAGACTATTGGAAACATCTGTTAAAATCAACAACAGATACATTTTGACCCAATGATTTTGTGCTTATGGGTCTATTTCATAAAACCAAAAGTAATCATTTCAGGCATTTGCACTGAAGAACAACCACTGCAACATAACCCGGCATGGAATGAGGAAGGCACTGTCTGCAGGGCCGGCTGAGCCCTTCCAACAACACGACTGAAGCTTCTGTTTTTGCTCAAAGAAGATCCTTAGTGTTCATGTGTGTTCTTGACAAATTAAACACAAATAAATCAGTGTGAATAATATAGGGCTATTGTTGTTGTGTGCCCTGGAGTCAATGTCAACTCACAGTGGCCCTATCTGACAAGGTAGAACTGCCCTGAATGATTTTCTAGGCTGTAATCTTTAAAGGAGATGGCCAGGTGTTTTCTCCTGGGGAGTCACTGGTGCATTCGACCCACTGACCTTTGGGTTAGCAGCCGAGCACTAAACCATTCCATGACCTGGGCTTCTAATATTGGGCTAGGCAAAGTAAACATATCTATAACTGAGTATATGTCTACAACACATAAAGCTTTAAAACTGATGTGACCCACCACACACAATCCCAGTTGCTCCTGATCCCAAGGAATCCCTGACAGACAAGCACTAGAAAGAGGGCCTTCGGACCCCTGACTTCCTTCAGGCTCACATGGAGCTCTTTCAAAATCACTGTCACCATCCGGATTACAAAGCAAAAGAAGGAGACAGAGAAAAATAGAACAAAAATGCTCAATATTCAATGCTGAAAAATAAAAAGTAGACTCACATGAATACAGAAGAAATTAAAGAATAGTGAATGAATACCACACGCAGCTCTTCAACAACAAATTCAAAAACCTAAGGGAACAGAATAATTCCTAACAAAATACATGTTTCTAAAAGAAACTCATAAAGCAAGGAATCAAGAAAGAAATTAATACCATAAAAAGAATTAAAAGGTGATATAGATATAGCAGCTCTGGTAGCATAGTGCCCAAGGCACTTGACTGCTAACCAGAAGGCTGGTGGTTCAAACCCACCAGCAACTCCTTGGAAAGAAGGTTGTGCAGTCTACTTCCATAGTGATACTGCCTCAGAAACTCAAGAAGGGGTCGCTATTAGTTGGGTCTGACTGGACGGCACACAAGGCCAACAAATAGATACTTATCAGGGAAAGTATTTCATAATGAAGAGCTTGAAAGCTAAGTTCCAAACCACCTCAAGTAAACAGATAATTCCAATAAATCAGGCTAATGACAAAGATGGCAATTTTGATTTTGTATGAGGCCATTACAATTTCAACCCAAACTAGGTAAAGATGGTATAAATGGTCTTCATACAAAGCTCACTGACAAATATTTGTGTATGAATTTAATTATAATATGAATAGAAACAATTTAGCTGGGAATAAAATTTATAACCTATCACAACACAAGGAGGTCACACTTCAGGAATGCTGGGATGACTCAATTTCAACCAGTCCATCAATCAGATAGATCCAAACATACCATTGAAAAAACAGCTATCATATTAGTAGAGGTTGGAAAAGAATATTATAAGATAAAGCCATCATTTGTTATAACATGTTTTATAAAAAGTAAATTTGTATTTGGGTAAGTTATTATTTTATTCATCTGGAGCCAATGTTGTTGAGTGACGATGTGAGTATGTTTTGAATGAACATAGATATTGTATGAGTGTTCCATTTACTGATATATAGTATTCTTTTTTGTCATGTAAGATATGTGTTAATTTCTGTTTTCAGAAACTAATATTGCTCCTCCAGCTATGTTCTGGTTCCTATTTGCCTGTTACATCTTTTCTCACTCTTCAGTGATCAATCTGTGTATGTTTGTGTGCATGTGTGCTTCTGTGTATTGGTGTGTCTCCTGTAGAAAACATGCTGTTGGGTTGTTTGTTTCTTTTGATCAATTTCGAGTCTCTGTCTTGATTCTGAGCTAACTCATTTATATTTATTTAATGCAACTACTATTATCACTCAACCAAACCCACAGACATCAAGTCAATTCTGACTCAAAGTAACCCTCATTGGGTTTCCAAGGCTGTAAATCTTTACAGAAGTGAATTGCCTCATATTCCTCCCATGGAGCAGCTGGAGGGTTTGAACTGCCAACCTTCTGGTTAGCAACCAAATGCCTTATCCACTACACCACCAGAGCTCCTTAAACAACTATTATGGTAGGTCTTATTTCTTATTTTATTCAATGCATTTTATGTTCTTATTTTTATTCTACCCAAGATATATCTCTTCTTCCATGGCTTTAAACTTCATACAATGTTTGTATCATCACTCCTCTCTTTAAACTTCATGTTGGTGTTGTTGTTGTTATGTGCCGTCGAGTCAGACCCGACTCATAGCGACCCCTCCTTGGGTTTCCGAGGCAGTATCACTATGGAAGTAGATTGCCCCATCTTCCTCCCGAGGAGTGGCTGGTGGGTTTGAACCACCAGCCTTCTGGTTAGCAGTCAAGTGCCTTAGGCACAATGCTACCAGAGCTCCTAATAATTTATATAAACTTCATACAATGTTTATATCATCACCTCTCTCTCACGAACATACACTCCGTTCAGAAAATAGAGTTAGGTTATAGGTAACAGTAGGGACAGATGACATGTTCATGAGCTGTTTTCTAAGAATCCTTTAGAAAATAGGTTGCTTTCTTTCTAGTGTTGTTGTTCTGTGCCACCCAGTTGATTCCGACTCATCGTGTCCCTGTAGGACAGAGAGAACTGCCCAGAGAGTTGGTTTCTAAGGCTGTCATCTTTACAGAATACTGCCACATCTTTCAAGCACAGAGTGGCTGGTAAGTTAGAACAGCTGACCTTTTGATTAGCAGCGAAGTACTTAAATATGAATGAGAAGGGGTGGGAAGTACCTTTTTCCTCAAAGGCTGTCTATTAGCATAATGCCTGTACATAGTCATTTTGGGAAACTCATTGAATGGAAGTGCTTGGTATCCAAACTGTGCATTGGAAAGCCAAGCTGCACACCTACAGAATGCTGACCATTTCCACTGAACAATGACATTCTGATCTGTTCACAAAACTTAAATAGGAGGTTAAAGCTACTTTTTTTTTTTTAAAATCAAGAAACCTTTCATCATTCTGGGTTCTTGGCCTGTATCTCTCATTTCCCTCTGTCTCTTGAAAACAGCACCTAAATGCTAACAAACCAAACTCATTGCCGTCAAGTCGGGTCCAATTCATAGCAACCCCTCCTTGGGTTTCCGAGCTGGTATCACTACAGAAGTAGATTGCCCAACCTTCCTTCCGAGGAGGAGCTGGTGGGTTTGAACTGCCAGCCTGCTAGTTAGCAGCAAAATGCCTTAGGCACTATGCCACCAGAGCTCCCAAATGCTAACAGAGAAGAAGCAAAGATCAGTGATTTTTAAAGCATATTTTCCCTTTGTGTTATTGTTTCTTCTTTTTAATTCTCCATGAGAATTAAATGACATAATAACCTTTGTATCTTTTGTGATTATATTATTTACAGGAGATTTGAGCAAGAATCTTTTCATAATTAGAAATGTCCTGTTGGCTTCTGAGCATAAGGAAAGCATCACTGTACTGTGTAGTTCATTCATTACAAATAAAGACAAGTCTCTTGAGAGATGAAGTGCTGAGTGTTGCTCATATCCTATACATGTCAGATTTTGATGTCTGACTCATGAGAGCTACATTTACTTTACTTAATTTTTTTTTTTTTTTTTTAATCAGCATTTACTTTCAGACTTCTATGATTCTATAGTTGAGGAATTTGGGCTGGAATCCCACGTGAGTCTTTATTTTGCTTTATTTGACACCAGTCCAAAGATACACATCTACATATCCCCTGGCCACCATTCTGCCATCTATTCTTTCTGTAGGATGAATAGTTTCAAAGAGAGAGTTTCTTACTTTGGACCTATCACCAGGCAAGACCAGTCACTAGAAAAGGACATCACATTTGGTGAAGTAGAGGGTCAACAAACAGAGGGACACCCTCAGTGAGATGGATTGACACAGTAGCCACAACAATGGGCTGAAACACAGCAACGGTCATGATGATGCAGCAGCACCAGGCGACGTTTCTTCTGTTACACAGAACGTCATCATAACCTGAAGCCCACCTGACTGCTGCTAACAACCGCCATTGCTATCATATGTGGATGCGATACCAGCTCCCGATTTCCTAATACGTAGAAATATCTAGGACATAAGAGGTAGTCCCAAACAAGACATGTCTTCAAAGACTGAATAAATTATCCATAGCACAACTTCAAGGGTTTAAGGTTTGCTTTACATTCAATTTTGAAAGAAAAAAAAAGGGGGGGTTATTAGATTTAGCATATGAATCTCCCAACAAGTATCCAGTAAAATAATAATAATAATAACTATAATGGCTAAAAAGCATGTTTAAATTGAAAACTTAAACATTTTGGAGAGTTTCTGTAATTCTGACTTAACATAAACAGCTCATGTTGACGTGGCTATTAAAAAACAATGCAGTCTCAGACCAGACTAATAGAAATACTGTGTAACTTAATTGCTGGAAGTCATAGGCCCACTTGAATCCAAATGGGTCAAGCCCTACCCGGGGAACTGCGTTTCAAGGCACAAACAAGGTGATTCTGTTCAGAGGAGAGTGTGACCAGACTGGTGAAGGTTCTGGAAGCCAAGCCATATGTGGAACTGATGAGGAAAACATGTGAGTTTAACTTAGAGGGCAGTGCGATTGTCAGGAACACTCCTGAGTTTATCATGTTTATTTCAATTATTACAAGAGAAGAGTTGTCATATGGTAGAAATGCCTGCCTTTTGCTACTCCAAAGAGCAAGAACATGCAGAAGTGCCAGGGATAAAAGTTTCAAAGCACACAACCAAAGCAGTTCCTAAGGCTCAGTGTAGGGTGCCTTGCAGAGAACAGCCTCCTTCCTGATGGTGGTGGTGGAGGGTGTGCTGAGTGTCTCACGGCAGAGCCGCGATGACCATCTGTCAGAGACGTAGCAGAGCAGCTCTGTACATTGTGGGGGAAGATAGAGGAAATGATCCCAAAGTTCCCTTCCAGCCAAAATCTCCATGTTTCTAATTGGGTCATACACACATGGCCTCACTTCCCCTTTCTCTTCCGGAAATATAAAAATACATCTTGTTGAAAAATAAAAATAGAGAATTTTTCCTAAGTTGAAACAAAAAGTAAAACCAGAGCAGAGAGTGATTCCTGAAGGGAGTCGATATATTATGGCATCATTCACGAGGTTGTTTGGAACCTTTCACAGACGTTTTTCTTCCGTTGTGGGGAAGGAGGAGAAAATTGATCTGGAAACTTTCAGGTCTCTATATGTACATCCCACAACTCTTCTGTCTGTTTGTGGTACTGTGCTGATGTGCATGCTTCTGGGATGCTGGAAGCTATGCCGCTGGTAATTGAAGTATCAGCAGGGTCGCCCACGGTGGACAGCATTCCGCAGAGCTTCCAGACTAAGACAGACTAAGAAGAAGGACCTGTTGATCTTCACTTCTAAAAACGATTAGTCAGTACAAACCTTACGAATAGTAGTGGAATGTAGTCTGATACTGTGCTGAAAGATGACCCCCTCAGGTTGGAAGGCACTCAAAATATGATGGGGGGAGAGCTGCCTCCTCAAAATAGAGTCACCTTAATGACATGGATGGAGCAAACCTTTCAGGACCTTTATTTGCTGATGGGACACGACTCGAAATGAGAAAAAACAGCTGCAAACATCCATTGACAACTTGAATGTGGAATGTAGGAAGTAGGGATCTAGGAAACTTGCAAGTCATCAAAAATGAAAAGCAACACCTAAAGAACAATATCATAGACACTGGTGAGCTTAAATGGACTAGTGTTGGCCATTTTGAATTGGACAGTCATGTGGTCCACTATGCTAGGAATGACAAATTGAAAAACAATGGCATTGCATTCATTATCAAAAAGAATATTTCAAATCTATCCTGAAATACAACACTATTAGTGATAGGATAATACCAATATGCCTACAAGGAAGACCTGATTACCAGACAATGTTTCTACAAGTGTATTTTTATGATCTATAAGAATTCCCAGGTATATAGTAGAGATGACAATGGACAAGGTTGTAGTCGCTTCTTGGCCATAGCCATCTACCCAGAGAGAGTGAGTAGTTGGAGCTCTGGGCTTGGGACCATGGTCGCAGGGGACATCAAGCTCAGTTGGCATAACATACTGCATAAAAACATTGTTCCACATCCTACTTTGGTGACTGGGATCTTAAAAGCTTGCAAGTGGCCATCTAGATACAATGATGGGTCTCTCCTCGTCCAGAGCAAAGAATAATGAAGAAAACCAAAGATGCATGGAAACAATTAGTCCAAGCAACTGGTATACCATGTGATTCTCAGCCTATATGACTTTGAGACCAGAACTAGATGGTGCCCAGCTACCACTGTCAACCACTTGGAGGGGGATCTATGTCAGAGATCCTAGATAGAACGGGAGAAACATGTGGAATAAAACTCAAAATCATTTAAAAAAAAAGGGGGGGGGACCAGTTTTGCTGGTCTAATAGATCCTGATGGAACCACTAAGACTATGGCCCCTAGCTGCCCTTCCGGTGTGGAATTGAACCCACTCCTGTGGCTTCCAGCCAAACAAAAGACAAGCATATAAGCTGAACATTTACATTAGGTAGATACACTCCTTGGAGAGATTAATCATGGGAGAATATAAGAGCTGTGTACGCTCTTATAGGGAGACAGCTCAGGGAGCAGGAGTGCATGGAGGGAAGGACACAGGGAAGAGGTAACTATGGGGAGGAAGTGGGAGGGGAGCTGCTGCATTATGGGATTTTGCAGTCAATGTCATGAGACAAAGTGTATGTGAGCTGCTGTATGGAAAGTGAATTTGCTCTGTAAATTTCACCCAAACCACAATATTTTTTTTTTTTTTTTTAAAGAAGACCTGACCACCACCAAGATTAAAAGTCAGAAGTGGAACATGTCCTTGGGACCCAGTGTCCCTACACTGAGAACCTCCTAGATCCAGGGGAAACCTGATGCCAAGACACTTTGGCATCAGGCCCACAGATGTTTAAAGGAGACAAAGATCTTTCCCCAGAATGAACAGAGAGAAAGACTTCTAGAGCTGGCTTCCTGAACGTGAACTTCTTGCCTCTGAAACCATGAGAGAATAAATCCCTGCTTGGTAAAGCCATCCACTTGTGGTGTTTCTGTTACAGCAACACTAGAGAACTGAGACAGAATACTCCTTTAAGCAAAAATGGTGAGACCTCATCTCACATTCTTTGGACATATTTTCAGGAGGAACCAGTCTCTGGAGAAGGACATCATGCTTGGCAATGTAGAGGATCAGCAAAAAATAGGGAGACCGTCAATCAGATGGATTGACATAGTGGCTACAACAATGGGCTCAAACAGAGCAATGATTGTAAGGAAAGCATGGGAGTGGGCAGTGTTTCATTCTGATGTACACAGGTTTGCTATGAGTTGGAAACAACTCAATGGCATCTAACAACAGAATATACTTATACTGGTGTCTCTGGGTGGTGGAAAAAGTTAAATGCTGACTACTAACCTAAAGATTGGCAGTTCAAACTCACTTGGAAGCTCCTCGAAAGAAAGGCCTGGTGATCTGCTTCAAAATTTCACAGCCCTGAAAGCTCTGTGGAGCACTGTTCCACTCTGCATACATTGGGTCAACATGTTGTGGTTGTTGTTGTTGTTGTTGTTGTTGTTAGATGCCATCAAGTTGTCTCCAACTCATAGCAACCCTATGCAGAGAAGAATGAACCACACCCAGTTCTGTGCCAGCCTCACGACATGGTCAACTCATGTTGGTCAACCAAGGGTCAACATGAGTCAGAATGAACTCAATAGCAACTGATTTGGTTAGCTTTACACCTACATCGACCACCCATCTGTCAGTTTGTCACACTGTGGTGACTTGAGTGTTGCTGTGATGCTGGAGGCTGTGCCACTGGTATTTCAAATACAAGCAAGGTCACTGTCTTAGTTATCCAGCACTGTTGTAACAGAAATACTACAAGTAAACTTTAACAAACATCAATTTCACAGTTTAGGAGGTTAGAAGTCCACAGTCAGTGCCCTGGCTCTAGAGGAAGGCTCTTCCTCTCTCTGTTGTCTCTGGGGGAAGGTCCTTGTCACTTTCAACATCTTCTTTGGAGATATCCATGTGTCTTGACGTCAGTCTTCCTGTGGGTCTAGGAGGTTCTCAGCACAGGGACTCTGGGTCCAAAGAATGCACTCCACTTCTGGTTCTTCTTTCTTGGTGGTAGCCAAGTCCCTCTCTGTTTTCTAGCTTTTCTCTCCTTTTATCTCTTATAAGATAAAAGGCAATGCAGGCCAGATCCCAGGGAAATTCCCCTTACACTGGGTCAGGGTTGTGATCTGAGTAAGGGTGTTTCATCCCACCCTAATCCCCTTAAAATTGATTGGCTGATCACATCAGATCACATAATGGGGTATGGTTATATGATTGCATAACTGCCAAATTACATCATTATATAACCTCCAAACCACTGAGAATCATGGTCCAGCCAAGCTGACACATATGTTGGGGGGACACAATTCAATCCATGAGAGTCATCTGTGGTGGACAGATTTCAGCAGAGTTTCCAGAATAAGACAGGCTAGGCAGAAATGCCTAGTGACTTGCTTCTGAAAATGAGCCTATGAAATCCTCATGGATCCAGCAGCATTTTGGAGCCCCTACAGTGGAAGACACTCAAAATCCACAGTGGCCACAACCATGGGTATGAGCATCTCCACGATAATGATGATTGTGCAGACTGGACAATGTTTTGTTCTGTTGTACATGAGGTCTCCATGAGTCAGGGCCAGCTAGGAAGCAATGACCAACAACAACAACATACTTACCTATTCAGAAATCCCATTTTAACACACTTCAACATTGGGCCATTACAATAGGCTCATCTTAGTGT
>NW_006922000.1:1483865-1493179 GCF_000298275.1 Orycteropus afer afer
GTATAGCAGGGATTGTGGAGCTGACGCAGGATCAGGCAGTGTTTTGTTCTGCTGGGCATGGGGTCGCTATGAGTCGGAAATGACTCAATGGCACCTAACAACAACAACAACAACAGGAACAGGAGCTCTGAAGGCTGCTAAACAAAACAACTGTGGTTCCAAGAAGGAGAAAGATGAGTCAGTCTGCTTCTGTAAAGATTGACAGCCTTGGAAAGCCTCTGGTGCTGTTCTACTCTATCTTCTAGGGGCGTCGTGATTCGGAATTAACTCAGTGGCAGTGGGTTTGGTTTGGGCTTTGCTCCCGTAAAGATGACAGCTTTGGAAACCTTCTGGTGCAGTTCTACTCTGTCCTACAGGGTCGCTGAGTTAGAATTGACTCAATGGCAATGGATTTGGTTTGGCTTTTATCAAGTAATGACTCTCAAAACTTTTGAGATTCTTGCGTCTCATGGATAAGCAGGTCATCAGAGTCGGGAAGATCACCTATTTGTGCTGAAAGGGTAGACATGGAAACACTAAAGCATTCAGTACTGTAAAATGTTCTCTGCATCCATGCACATGAGCACATGGGGTCAGGAGAAAGCACCAGTCATTCAAACCTAACACAGAGATTGCCCTGGAGTGACTAAGATCAGCAACTGTCACTAGGGCTCTTTGCTACAACTTTCCCTGAGAACAGTCTTTGTTATGTTGAGGTCAATCCAGGAGATATCAGAGTGAACCAGTGTCTGCCTGCTAAAGAGCCTTCTACTTCACTCTGACGTGTACTAGGATCAGAAGAGGAAGTGTCGGTTGCTTTTGATTTTACTGTTCTTCTTAATCTAAAATGATAATCTTGGTTACAGAATAAACTAAAAACAAAAATAAACTCGGACTGTCATTGTACAAATAGGAAGGTAAAAATAAATGGTGCTTATTTATTTATGAAATGCATGTCTTTAGGCCTGTATTGTTAGAAAACACAATTCCTTGTCATCCTAGAAATCAATGATAATGGTAAAAACAGTAACACATTTTAGACCATTCCCTCAGCCAAGTACTGCACGGAGATTTCCATGAGTGTCACCTTGTTCCACTTTCATGGCAGCCCAGTGAAACAGATCTGTTATCATTCCCATTTCACAGATGGAGCATTAAGGTACTGAGAGGCTTGCTAACTTTCCCCTGGTGATGGAACAGGTTGGCTGCAGACCTAGGAGTACAGATGCCTAAGCTTGTAATTACCATAGCATGTTGTTGCTGTTGTTAGATGCTGTCAAGTTGAATTTTACTCAAAGTGACTGCATGTGACAGAGGAAAATTGCGGTGCAGTAGTTAAGAGCTCAGCTACTAACCGAAAAGTCAGTGGTTCGAACCCAGCAGCTTCTCCACAGTCTGCTTCTGTGAAGACTACAGTCTTGGAACGCTATGAGGCAGTTCTACGCTGTCCTATGGGGTCGCTATGAGTGGGAACCGACTCTAGAGCAATGGGTTTGATCTTTTAGGTTTATGATGTAAACTACACATGTCTACATTCTCCCAACAGCTTCAATTGCTTTCCAGGGCTTTCTCACCTCCATTAGCCTGTCTTTCAACTTTATTGAGTACTCTTATCCATTGACACTTGAAATATTGCTATAATTAAAGCGTTGACACTTTAGGGGTGCTATGAAATTTCTTCCGGAAAAGTGCCCCTGTGTCTTTCTCATCATGAAACCAGGAAAGTGGTTTGGGGATTTATTGAGTTCCAGATCATTTTAAAGCCTCCAGCAGTCCCCAGCATGGTCTTGCCTATGTGTGGCTGTCAGATCTGGGGTTAGGAATCTCCAGGCTAGCCCTAAAGGCCAGCTTTCCCAGCACTTTCATGCTTTTCAGAATTGCCAGAAGATGACAAATGCTGGGGGACCAGGGCGGAGAACAGCTTGGCCTCCCACTGCCACTCACAGGCGCGTGAAATGCCTCCATCTGGCTCCCGTTAGAGATGCCCAACTGTCACCCCGCCCGGGATCAGAGCTGGCGTGAGCAGTATTTATAGTGTGTCTGAGCAGCAACTGTGGGCCTGGAAAACTCTTGCTGGAAAAACTGGAATTCTTAAAAGAAATCCCAGCAAGCTGAAACGGTTCTGTGCAGTAAGGAACTATGGAGGAAATTTCCATCTGTTGGGTTGGCCTTGCACGTCTTCAGATGATACAAATATACAAATAGGTTCTTTCCCCAAAGCCATTACCATCAAGTCGAATGTTGACTCACGGTGACCTTATGGGACAAAAGTACAACTGCCTCACAGGATTTTCAACCAAACTCACTACCATTGAGTCAATCCCAACTCATAGTCACTCCCCTTGGGTTTCCATGCCTGTAAATCTTTACAGAAGCACACTACCCCAGCTTTCTTCCATGAAGAAGCTGGTGGGTTTGAAATGCTGACCCTTTGGTTAACAGCTAAGTACCTTAACTACTGCCCCACCAGAGCTCCTTTTATAGGTACCTTAAAAAAAAAAAAAAAAAAAACTCACTGCCCTCGAGTCAGTCCCGACTCGTAGCAACCCCTCCTTGGGTTTCTGAGGTGGTATCACTACGGAAGTAGATTGCCCAACCTTCCTTCCAAGGAGTGGCTGGTGGGTTTGAACCACCAGCCTTCTGGTTAGTAGCCAAATATCTTAGGCACCACGCCACCAGAGCTCCCCCATGTGTACCTTAGTCAAAAGCAAATAATACATTCCCCATTGCCATGGAGTTATTCTGAGTCATGGTGACCCTACGAGTCCTGAGCAGGATTGCTCTCTAGAACTCTCCAGGCTGTGATCTTTATGGAAGAAGACTGCCAGGTCTTTCTTCTGCAGCACTGTGGGAACCACCAACTTTCAGGTTAGCAGCCAAGTACAAGCTATTTCTGCCACTCAAGACCTGAAATGATGCATCACTATGACACATTTCCTTTTTTAACATCAGGAAACAAACCTATCATTTCTCCTCTTCTTTTATCGTCCTGTTGACAATCCTGATTTTCCTCCTAATCAGTTGTCTTCTTTATACAGCAATGCAGATCACATAGTCCTCACTTACATACTCAAGAAGCAGTTCTGATACAATCTACTATGATACAGGCAGCCAGCTGAGAACCACATATACAGGTAAAAAATAGTCCCTGCCCTCAGCAAGCAGAATGGCTTTGAAGGCCCCGGAGCAGGCCACATCTTGGCGTGCTCAAGGCCATGAAAGACCCCCAGGGTCACTGTTGCCTCAGAAATGTGATGAAGATTGGCATGAGATGGCAGCGACACAGAGCTAGATCCTGACAGCTGGGTTTCTGCACAGCTCTTCCCATTTTATCACACATGTAACTAAAGGGAAAAGCTCAACTTACTAATTAAGATAGAAACTTTATTCATACAGGTGTTAAACTATAAAATGAGGCTCATCAATTCCTAGTTGTTTCATACACGGCGTTTTAACCAGTCACCTTTCAGACTGTGATTTATATTATGGATTGATTTGTGAGGTTTTAGAAAGAAATACATTCATCTTTGCAAAGGATCCCACTAGGAGAGAGAGCTTTCCTTGTCATGGAGAGCTGAATCAATTGTCAACAGATTTTTGAAGTCAATGGACCAGTAAAATTTCAGAAAACATATTTGAAAAACAATATATGGTAGGTAATTTATTGATTGATTTTGGCAGTTGACACTTTATTCGGCCACATTACAGCATCACAAATAAAGCGACTAACAACTCCTCTGTCACTTCATAAACAAAAGGGAAATGTACACTAAAATCTGGAAAAGCATGGTTTAATTTTATGCAAAACCAACTAAATGTGCCAATTTCTCACAGTTCCCTCCAAACCTATGACATCTTCTCCATTGACAAAAGGATTGGCATTTAGTAGTCATTGAATGACTGGTATAATAGTGCCTAAGGCATTTCACTGCTAACCAGAAGGCTGGTGGTTCAAACCCACCAGCCACTCCTTGGAAGGAAGACTAGGTGATCTACTTCCATAGTGATACCATCTCAGAAACCCAAGGAGGAGTTCCTATGAGTCAGAGATGACTCAATGGCAGTGAGTTTTTTTTTTTTTTTTTTAAGTGACATCACATAGCATAAGAAGTCAGGCAAGGAACATGTGAGTTAAAATGAGTTGTGGTCAAGTTGGTTCGAACTCACGCGTGAGTCACGGGATTCCCAGTGGCTTATTTTTTTGGAAACAGACAGCCAAGTCTTTCTTCTAAGGTGCTTCAGGGTGAGGTTGAACCTCCAGCCTTTCCATGCTCACCATTTGCACCCCCAGGGACCCCGTGTATGACAACATGCCTTAATTCTGACATGTACCTATCAGTATCAAGAGTTCACATAAGATTCTGGTAAAGAGCCAAGGGGCCATGCCTGCAGTAGGCCTGTTCTCACACATTCTGGGAATTAGGAAAGGCCTAGTTCACTGGGCCTGGGTTCTTCTGGGTGAGACGTGGCCAGTATAGGCCACCAAATGCTACTGCATTCACGTATCATCACTCATCTGGCTACCTGTGATGGCTTGGACATGAGTCTCACCACAGTTCCTCCAGTTCCTGAAGGTTCGCTCCTTCAAATTCTCCAAGCCCTGGGCCAGATACACCTGCAGATCCATGACAAAAGGTTTCAGCTTTTCTGTGGGTGACCTGGGCCATTGGGTTTGGAGGTGATAAGAGTCAAGTGCAGACTTCAACTTGTCCTCATGAGATCCAGTTTGCCCTGTTTTTCCTGTGGTTTGAGCTTGTCCCTGCTCTCTTCTGCTTTACATTTGGTGTTGCTTCCCCACTGTCAGCCCTTCTGACCTACAGCCACTCAGCACCACTGTGAAATACAAAGGCAACAGCCTCCATAGACACCTTCACCAACTCCCACAATTATAAAACCCAACCCCTGTAATGAATGCCTGATTCCATATCACTGATTATGGCCTGCATCTCTGCCTGAACTCTAGGCCTACTGGAAGGTAAAAAGAAAGAATAAAACAATCTACCACTCAGAACTGACAGCGCAGACCAGAGAAGGCTGAAAGCTATGCATTATTTAAATATTGTTGATGTGTTAGTTGCTATCAAAGTCAGTTCCGACTCACAGCCCTATGAACAACAAAACAGAACACTGCCAGGCCCTGCGCCATCCTCATAATTGTTGCTGTGTTTGAGCCTGTTGTGGTAGCCACTGTGTCAATCCATCTTGTTGGGGGGTCTTCCTCTCCTTCGTTGACCCTCTACTTTACCAACCATGTTGTCCTTCTCCAGGGACTGGTCCCTCCTGAAAACATGTCTAAACTATGGGAGACAAAGTCCTTTCATACTAGCTTCTACAGACCATCTGTATTTCCTCTAAGACAGATTTGCTCATTCTTCTGGCAGTCCATGGCATATTCAGTACTCTTCACCAACGCCATAATTCAACTGCATCACTATTTACTTTGTTTTCCTTCTTCATTATCCAGCTTTCCCATGCATATGAAGTGATTGCAAACACCCTGGCTTGGGTCACAAACAGTAAATATTGATTTAACCTAAGGGTGTAAGAAGATAGGGGAAGAAACTTCTAAATTCTCATTTTCCATATTAGGACAGTAACAGATAATAGCTAAACTTGAACAATGGGAAATATTGGTATGAATTATGTATAATGAAGTGGTGAACTGGTTAAATTGGCCATACAGTAAATGAAGAGGGAAACATTTATATTTAAGAAATGTGAAAGCTGTGAAAAAAAATAAAGAGGTCAGTTTAATACCAGCCACTGTCTATAGGATGTCATAGAAGATACATATTTGGTTCTTTGCATAATCCAAGAGCACAGCACAGTAGGGCTCGCACATGCTTGAAAGTTTACCAGTTAGTGAGCATGCACACCTGCACGTGCACACACACACAGACACACGCACAAACACAGTGATATAATGATGTGGCAGTACAAGAGGAAATGACTGAACCCAATGTAGTCATGAAAGTGGAGGGTGGGAACCCTGGGACCAGCCAGGGAGTGCTGACGACTAAAGAGTAGTTAATAGAAGCAATACTAAAGAGGAAAAGGCCATCTGCTATTCTGCTGCTGTTTCCAATAAATATGGAAATCTAAGCATGCAAATGTGGGTATTTCCAGGACCCTCCCATCTGTTGTGTCTCTGACTCAATTTCCCACATTTAAATGAATCAGAGTTGGCATATCTGTGTCACTTGTCCTCTGCTGTTTCTCCATCTACCAATGCCAGCAGGCTTGTCACTTTAATGGAGGACTCATTGAAGCCACCCCTGGGCAGTGCTGGACCCACTTGCCCCCAGCGATGGCAGCAGTACTGCTCTGGCTGAATGGATGTCCCTGGTCATTGTGGATACCAAAGAAACTGGAGCCTTCCCAGTGTGGGGTGTTAATATGAAAGGTATTGGAAGTAGTTGATGGTGAAGACTAAGAATTGGAGGAGTGGAGGAATGAAGTAGAGAAGGTTCCTTTTTTGTTGTTTTCAATACATAAACATGGAGGAGCCCCGGTCACACAGTGTTTAAGAGCTCAGCTGCGAGCTGAAAGGTGGGCAGTTCAAAACCACCACATGTCCACATAAGAATTACCCAGGGATCTGTACCAATTACCTAGGGATCTTGTTAAAATGTAGATTCTGATTCGGTATAACTGAGGTGGAAATGCAAATTCCTAGCAGAAGGTTGAACTGGAGTGAAAAACTTTGAATCCCTGAGAGAAATCCATCCATAAAACGCCAGCAACAATTTACATGGCATATAAAAAGCCCAGACCTGCCCTGCAGAAGTTGGCACCATTAAGAAGCATCTACATCCTGAATCAGCCTCAGAAATGTTATCTAGAGAGAAAGAGACGAATCTACTGACCACCCGTACTGCATCCACACAGTGGAAAATTATGTGGCCTTCACAAAGAACAGTTACTAGTAGCCATCTAGTCAACCCTGACTCATAGTGACTGTCTTAGTTCTCTAGTGCTGCTATAACAGAACCACCACGAGTGGATGGCTTCAACAAACAGGAATCCATTCTCTTACAGTTTAGGAGGCTACAAGTCCAAGTGCAGAGTCCTGGTTCTAGGGGTTGGGTGAAGGCCCTTTGACCTTGGGCTTCAGCTCTGCCTCCTGTTCCAGGCCACTGATTCAAGGCCAGGAACTGGAGATGAGGATTTGTCCAAATGCAGGATTCAAAATATACCAAAAAGCTGGAGACCTTCTTCAAAGCTTCTCCTTATATACTGGAAATAGGCTACACACCAAAGGCAAGTACTTAGCTGCTCACAGCAGATTCGGTCATGGACATGGACGTGATTACGATCTCATCATGGGGAATCACTACATCCTACTGCCAAGCCACTCAAATCCACAGCCCAGCCAGGTTGACACACAACCTTAACTACCACAGTGATCCATGTGTGTCAGAGTAGAGCTGTGTTCCATAAGGTTTTCAATGGCTGATTTTTCAGAAGTAGATTGCCAGGCCTTTGTTACATTAAAAAGGATGAGATGGATCTACATTTACTGGTAGTAAATAATGATGTTGGTATGCTAGGAATAGCAATAGCAATAATAAGGAGCTCTAAGAGGAGATGATTTGGATATAACTTACTTGGTGGTTGGCTATCAATTCCCATCCTTGAAAAACAAAAATATTGCCATTGAGTCAATTCTGACTTACAGTGATCCTATAGGACAGAGTAGAATTGCCAAATAGGGTCTCCAAGGCTATCAATCTTTATGGAAGCAAAGCCAAAACCAAACTCACTGCCTTGAATTCAATTCTGACTTACAGTGACCCTAGGGGACAGGGAAGAACTGCCCCATTGGGTTTCCTTGTACTATGGGTTTCCTGGGTGTGTTCCAAGTGGCAACCATCAGGTTACTTAACCACTTAACCGTTTCAAGGACTGACCCTTGCTAACTCATTGCCATTGCATCAATTCTGATTCTGCAACCCTGGAGGACAGAGAAGAATTGCCCAAGGTTTCCAAGGCTGTAATCTTTATGGAAGCAGACTGCCACATCTTTCTCCCATGGAGCAGCTGGGTTTGAACCACAAACCTTCCAGTTAGCAGCCAAGTGCTTAACCTGTGTGCCAACAGAGTCCATCCCCCAGCCAGCCCAAATGGGGTAGCCTGATGATGTTCTTATCTTGGGAGGGAGTAGGACTGATACAAAACTGGCAGGTGACATCAATCTTGGGAAGCAATTGGAAGGTGAGTAGGGACCCATGACCCTTTGTGTTCACTCTGCCAAACCAGACTGAGAAAATGGGAGCCAGCTAGGAGTGCCCTGCAATCCCGATGCTCTCCTGAGTACTTGAGCCAGTCACAGGGCTACCAGTCCCCTAAGATATTTCAGTGGAAACAGAAAACTGCCACCAAAGGGGACAAACCACAATGGGGACCTGGAAAGATTTGGACCTTGGGTGATATACATATTTGGGTGAAATTAACATAATTAGCTGAAATTAACCTGAGGAAAATATAGATATCATGGTCAAGTTACAGATAAAGAAAACACATTTTTACTTGTATTTAAAAAAAACTATGTCTTTATTTGGACATCTGTTCTGACCCCACCACAGTTCTGTACTGAGCCAGCTTGTTGACTTTGTGTGATGGTGATTACACACCTTTCCATCTCTAAGCAAATGTCCCCTATCCCACCCATGCATACACCTCACCCCTCAACTCTCAGCTAACAATTCTATTCTGCATTTCATTAAGGAAATAGAATCAAGTGGCGGTGGTGGAATGCATCTTCCAACCATTCAGCATATAAATCCAACTGCATCTGCATCCCACTTCTGCTCCAGCGGGATTCTCAAGGCTTCTGGAAGAATCCACGAAGTGAAGTGCCTTACTCTGACAGCTCTAACCAGCCTGTTCAGAAGCATTCTTCCCACACTGGCCTGTTTGCCGGCTGCCAAGTATGTAAAGACAATCCCCTATTCCTCTCCCCTCTTTCTTTAACAAATCCTTTATTGTCTTTGTATACAGACAAGAGCCTAACATTCATCTTCACATATGCACATAAATTATTAGCATGCAGATAACTACCTAGATGTCTCTGAATGACTCATTGACAGTTTACTTCTGGAGCGTCCACTGAGGTACTACTGATCGGAATCCCTCTACATTATTTTTGTAAGCTGCCATAGAGTCAGCCCCCTGCCCATGGCAACCTGTGATGAGATGGGACCATTGTGATCCACAGGGTTCTCATTGGTTGAAAATGAACTTAGGCCATCAAAAAGTAGTCAGTTAAGAAGTCAGTCTCTACTAGTCTGTCTTAAGTCTAGAAGCTTCACTAAAACCTGTGTAGGATCACAACA
>NW_006922000.1:1494043-1495160 GCF_000298275.1 Orycteropus afer afer
TGTCAGGGAATCCAATGTGTTCAGGTTGACTTTCCTGGGTGTTTATCCTGATGAGTTTGATATTTCTGACACATGGAAATTGAGGGTTGAGAAGTCAGTGGTGCCTTGTCCTTCCCTTTGTAAGTGCAACCTGAGTTTGTTCTTGTTGCATTTGCACCAATATGGAAGCCTCTAATTTTGAGCATCAGAGCACCTTTCTTCCCCTACAAACTCAAGGCTTTTTATGTTTTCTCATTATGGCTCCAAAAGTTGTCACTATCTATGAAAATAGAATTTCTACATCAAAGATCCTTTTTTACAATGGCCTCCTGTGGGAACATTTGATTTTGGTAAAGTGCTGCACCTACGTGGAGCCTTAGAATAGAAATGAAAGAGAATCTTCAGAATGCAAAAATCAACTTCATTTAATTGATACACAGACGCCTCTATGATGGATTCATTCCAAATTAAGGTCCCTTCAAAGTTCTTTTCATAAGGCTAAATAAACGAGAGAAAATGAACTTATACCATCAAAAAGTAGTCAATTAAGTTTAAAAATTAGGCCTTTCTTTGTGTTGAAAGACTTACTCTTCACTGTGGAAATGTTTCCATTTGTCGAAGAGACTAGCTATCCTCCATTGACTTGCTTTTTACACTTTGTCAAAAATTAGTCAGCTGATTCAGAATAGGACTCTTTCTGGTTCTCTACTCTATTGCATTGATCTAGGTATCTATTTGTTCTCCCGTATTAAACAGTATTGATTATAACTATAAAATAAATCTTAAAATCAGATAGACTTGATTCTCTCCACTTTGTATGTTTTTCAAAATTGTTTTCACTATTCCAGTTCCTCTGCATTTCTGTAGAAATGTAAGAGTAATCCTTTTATATCTACAAAAATAATTTTCTGGGATTTTGATAGGACCTACGTTAAATCTGAATATCAATATAGGGAGTTTCCATCCAAACACATGTCATCGTCTTTCCAGCAACTTAGATGTTCTTTTATATTTTGTAGATTTCAACACAAAAGTCCTGAGCACGTTTTGTTAGTGTGACACCTAGCCATTTTATTTTTTAATCATAGCAAATATTTTAAATTTTGGTTCCCATATATTCATTGCTGGTATATAGAAA
>NW_006922000.1:1496345-1501053 GCF_000298275.1 Orycteropus afer afer
ATGGAATAGGAAGGAGAGAAATCATAGCACTACTGGAGGGACATCGCTCAACTTTGTTCTTCAAGATGACATCAAAGATTTCATCTTTGAAATACGGAAATTTGCACCAAATTTCCTCTCAAGCGAAGGAGGAAAACTATTCTTACTCCAGGAACATTCAACTCTTTAATCTTGTTTGTCTTTCCAGAGGAAGATTAAAACCTATGGACCTCAAGATTTAATTAAGTTTAGACAACTGAGAATATAATCAAGTCATCTCATTTTTCCAGGAGTATGGGGAAAGTAAATTACTTCACAACACTTTGTTTTCATGTAACTATTTTTTCATATTCTTTCCAAATGTAGGGCTAACATGTTCTCTCTGTTCCAAAGTCTTTTCCTGATAATGTTTGCCTGGTTAAATCCTACACATCCTTAGAGTCTGTTTTAAACTTCACACATCTCCAAATGAACATATAGTCTTTATAGCATCCTACATTTCCCCATCATGGAAGCCATTGTAGTTTTGTATTTATTTTGGTGCCCATTTTCTGCATTAGAAGCCTAACTTCTGTGATGGCCAGAATTAGGTCTATTTTATTCATTGTTACATCCCTGGCATGGTGCTGGCCTTTAATACAGATCCTGAAAACAGTGGATAAATAAATGAAGGAAAGAAGGAATACCTGCTGTTTCATGCATGAACTGTTCTCACGTGATCCCTTCACACTTTATTATACAATTTGTGCTACCCAGGGTGTCCATTTCTGGAATGACTCAAAATTACTATTATGAATGTCATGCTTGATGGTAATGGCGTGATGACTTTCAGCACCATTGAAACATTCAAGGTTCTTCCTCCCTAATGTACAATTCCCAGGTTTCTGTCCTTTTCTGTATCTTCAGTCAGCTTTTGTCAGACCACCTGATCTTTCCATTTCCAGTTGTCTGGGTATCTCTCCATTTTCAATGTTCTGTGTAAAGGCTACTGGATTCCTCATTGGACATAATGATCCAAGTCAATGATCCCAGCTGTTCACTCCTGCAATGATACAGAAATATACAACCGATTTTCACATTATGGCTAATGGTTTTAGTTTCATTTTTTAATGTTTTTTTTTACTATTATTATTCCCTTGTTTTTGTGCTGCCTTTCAGTTACTCTGCTTGGGGCATGTTTGGAATGGCTGTGAGGTCTGACTGACATGGAATTCCCATTGCTACAACTGGCCAGCATTACTTTCAGATTGAAATCCCAATATTTAAGTCCATAAAAATATGTCTAACAGGAGCCCAGGACCCCATGGCTGCTTAGTGGCAGACCATCTGGAGATAAAGTTCTATTATTTAGTAGCATGTGACCCTTGCAAAGTCCTTCCTGTCTCTGACCTTGGGTTCATTATCCATCAGTGAGGGACGCTAATACTTAATTCACAGGGAAATGAAAAGTAAAATGCTTTATGACTTAATAGTTGCTCAATAAATATTAATTCACTTTCCTTCATGTACAGTTTCATAGACTTGAAACTTTTTTATGCTCTGACAGGGCCAAAACTTCAAAGTTTGTTTGGAAAGATCTAAATTGTTGGTTTAGACCCATTCTCAGGGAGCAGGCTCTTTCTATCTTTCCAATCATTCTGCTAGGGAAGCTCTCAATGAACATGTTTTAGCCATCTCCAAAGTAAAACTGAGAGAGACAACTAGCCCTTAACCCAAAGCAACTCAACAAATATGCTTGGGGTCCCTATGAAGGTGAAGGCACTAGGCTAAATTGTGAGGAGGATACAGCTCTGAATGGGACCAGTCTCTGCCCTGCACCACAGCAGGAATGAGTCACTGACTAGAGCAAGAGTGGAAAAGAAGTTGATTGGACGGTTGTCACCAAGTTCTGTAATTGCATGCAAGTGAGCCAGGGGACTGGAGGGAGAGAGAGGCCCAGAGCAAAGCGAAATGAGCATGCTGGGAACTTTGCACACGGGGTTTGATAAGTTTCCATGGAAACGGTTAGACTTGAATGCATGCGTGCATAGCACAGTCTTACCAGGAACCTGTTATTGGTTTGGAGGAGGGGAGAAATTACATTTCCATGACAGTTACAGATTAGCTGAGCAAGGAGCTTTCCAAAGTGATGTACTTGCATCAAACAGATAAGCACTGTCCAGAACGAAAATGTTTGTATTCTTCAGTACCAGCTGGGTAATTAGATTCTCCCCTTAGCAAGGGCCAGATTGCACTTTATAATGTAGGACCATTTTACCCAAGAACTCAGGATCTCCCACACAGAAGAAAATTTCTGCGGGGAAAAAGAAACTCATAACATGCAGTTAGAGAGTAGGGAAGGTACGTGAAAATGGGAGAAAAAAAAAAAACTTGTCCTAAGGAGAACCACACAGACATCTTAGAGGTTCCTAAAATAAGACCAGGAGTCGAAGTGTGCGAACGCAAAGGAAGTTTGAAATATTTATGACGGCATTGAGACACTGAGGCATTTGACAGTGTTGTGAAGCAAGACTTCCGTTGCGATAATGGAATTTAAGGAAGCAAAATCAGCCAGCCATCACACATCAAGAAGTGGCAGAAAAAGAAAAGAAAAGAAAAGAATATTAGACAATGTTGCAGAAGAAATCTAACTATCTGAGTATGGTCTGAGATTCCATAAAGTACATAGTTTAATTTCATGCATTTTCAGGAAAACAGAACACAAAACTTATACTACCTCCTTCCAAACAAACCAACCATGATAGATGGATGGATAGACAGACAGACAGATGATACATGACAGACAGACAGATGGGTGGAGGGATGGATGGGTGTATAGACAGATGGCATTGTTGTTGTTAGGTGCCATCAAATTGGCTTCAACTCATAGCTGCCCCATGTACAACAGAATGAAACTCTGCCTGATCCTGTGCCAGCCTCCCAATGGCTGCTATGCCTGAACCCATCCTTGCAGCCACTGTGCTAATCCATCTTATAGCCAGCCTTCCCCATTTTCATTGACCCTGCATTTTACCAAGGATGATATCCTTCTCCAGGGAATAGGTCCCTTCTGACAACATGACCAAAGTAGGGGAGACAAAGTCTGGCCATTTTCTCTTTGAAGGAGCATTCTGGCTGCACTTCTTCCAGGAAGATTTGTTTGTCTTCTGGAAGTCCATTGAACTTTCAGTATTCTTCACCAACACCACAACTCAAAAGCATCAACTCTTCTTCGGTCTTCCTTAATCACTGTCCAGCTCTCACATGCATAGGAGGTGAATGAAAACACCATGGCTTGGGTTAGGTGCACCTTAGTCTTCAAAGAGATATCTTCACTCTTCAGCACTTTAAAGAGGTCTTTTGCAGCAGATTTGCCCGATGCAATAGGTCGTCTGATTTCTTGACTGCTGCTTCCATTGGTATTGATTGCAGGACCAAGTAATATGAAATCTTTAACAACTTTAATCTTTTCTCCATTTATTGTGATGCTGTTTATTGGTCCAGTTGTGAGGATTTTCATTTTCTTTATGTTGAGATGTAATCCATACCGCAGACTGTAGTCTTTAATTTTCATCAGTAAGTGCTTCAAGTCATCTTCACTTTCAGCAAGCAATGTTGCATATTGCATATTGCAGCTTGTTAATCAGCCTTCCTCCAATCCTGATGCCAGTTCTTCTTCATATAGTCCAGCTTTTTGGATTATTTGCTCAGCATACAGACTGAATAAGTAGGGTAAAAGATACAACCCTGACACACTCCATTCCTGAATTTGGAGTATATTCCCTTGTTCTGTGTGAAATACAGCCTCCTGGTCTATCTACAGGTTCCTCATGAGCCCAATGAAGTGTTCTGGAATTCCCATTCTTCTCAATGTTATCCATAATTTGTTATGATCCACACAGTTGAATGTTTTTGCACAGTCAATAAAACACAAGTAAACATCTTTCTGGTATTCTTTGCTTTCAGCCAAGAGTCATCTGACATCAGCAATGATATCCCTCATTCCACATCCTCTTCTAAATCCAGCTTGCATTTCTGGAAGGTTCCTGTCAATATACTGCTGCAACCATTTTTGTGTTATATTCAGCAAGATTTTACTTGTGTGTGATATTAATGATATTGTTCAATAATTTCCATATTCTGAGGGAACACCTTTCTTCGGAATGGGCACAAATACGGATCTCTTCCAGTCAGTTGGCCGGGTAACTGTCTTCCAAATCTCTTGGCATAGCCGAGTGAGTGCCTCCCGTGGGGCATCCGTTTGTTGAAACATCTCAGTGGGGATTCCATCGATTCCTGGAGCCCTGTTTTTTACCAGTTCCTTCAGTGCAGCTTTCACTTCTTCCTTCAATTGGTTCCTGATCACACGCCACCTACTGAAATGGATGAATATCAACCAATTCTTTTTGGTACAGTGACTGTTTATTCCTTCCATCTTCTTTTGATGCTTCCTGCATCATTCAATATTTTGCCCATAGACTCTTACAATATTGCAACTCAAGGCTTGAACTTTTTCTTCAGTTCTTTCAGCTTGAGAAATATGAAGCGTGTTCTTCCCCTTTGTTTTTCTAACTCCAAGTCTTTTTCTGCATTTCATTATAATAACTGACTTTTTCATCTTGAGCTGCTCTTTGAAATCTTCTATTCAGCTCTTTTATCTTGTTATTTCTTCCATTTGCTTTAGTTACTCTCCATTCAGGAGCAAGTTTCAGAATCTCTTCTGACATCCATTTTGGACTTTTCTTCCTTT
>NW_006922000.1:1502898-1503646 GCF_000298275.1 Orycteropus afer afer
TCCCATACTTACTATATTTTATCCATTCTCTTCTGTTTTCTGTTAGGTTTTAAGACACTCAGTATCATTTACTGAACGTGTGAAAAGGGACAGAAAAAAAAATTTGAAAACATAACAGCAGGATTTGCTTCCTTAAGCCCTTCCTTTGCAAGGAAGTATGGTGTAGAAGCTCTGTATTGAGAATCCGAAGACCAAGGAGATGGCAATTAAAATAAGTCTCTTTAAAGTCATAGAGACAGGTATGACCACTGACTCTGATGTTTACGAGATGTGTGATCTTGTTGTTGTGAGGTGCCACTGAGTCAGCTCCAACCCACAGCGACCCCTCGGACAACAGAACGAAATGCTGCCTGGTCCTGCGCCACCGTCACAATCCCTGCTAGGCTTGAGCCCCTCATTGCATCTCATTGAGGTTCTTCACCTTCTTCTCACCCTCTACTTTGTCAAGAATGCGATTCTTCTCCAGGGAGTGGTACCTTCTGACAAAATGACCAGAGTAGGTGAGACAGAATCTGGCCATTCTCACTTCCAAAGAGCATGCTGGCTGCACTTCCTCCAGGACACATTTGCTTGTTCTTTGGGCAGTCCATGGAATTTTCAGATATGAAGCATTTTTCATTTGTTCATTGGTTATCTGTATCTTCTTCTTCTTCTTTGTTAATTGTGATTTGGGTGAACACTGGCTATTTGTATCTTCTTTATTGACTCATTTGTTCAAAATTTACTCAACTGGTTTTCTTTGGAGTGC
>NW_006922000.1:1503761-1506062 GCF_000298275.1 Orycteropus afer afer
TAGTGGAACAGATTTCCTCTTTATGTATGCTTCCAGAAATGATAGCCTCAGTGCTTACAGTGAGGTCTACGGCCTGTTCGAATACTTTCTGTGTATGATGTGTAAAGTATAAAATGTCCCAGGTGTACTTTATTTTTACTTTATAGATATACAGTACTTCCAGCATGACTTATTAAAAAGCTAATTCTTCTACCCTGGCAGATTTTATAAAGAATCAACTGAAAATATCTGAGTATACTTTTGAAACTTCTATTTTCTTCCACTGATAGATTTATCTTGATTATTCTAGCTTTCTAGGGCATCTTGAAGTCAGGTAGTATATATTCTCTAACTGTGTTCTTCTTTTTCAAAATTGTTTTACCTATGCTTTGTCCATCAAATTGCCTTATAAATCTTGTAATAATCTCATCAATTTCTACAAAAAAATATTCTCCTTCTTGAGAGAGGTCACAGGATCTTCCAGCACTGACTTACTTATATTCACATAACCCTTATGACTATGTCTCAGAGAATGCAGTCCCCTTATATCAGCCACTAAGCCCACACTTACATAGACCCTGTTTTAAAAGTATAGCTGTATCAAACTATTTTGTTTATAAACGTTCAATATTGGTAATATTCTGACCATAATAATGTTCTTCATGGTTGAACTAAGTAGTCTATTATTTGTTTCAATTTTTTCTTAGAGTTTTGATTCCCCCTGTTAATTTGTTTTGTGTATATTTTGCCTAGACATACATTTAGCCTGTGTACCTATGTATCCACTCATAGATTAATGTTTGTCATCACTGATAATGCAGTATTTTGTGTAAAAGTGTTTATCTTTGTTATCTATACTTCTTGTGTAACTTTCTGTCCCTTTCTAACAGATGGATCAGAGACTTAAATAAAAAACCTTGTGGTAGTTTAGGTTATATGTCCACTTTGGTGGGCCTGGTTTTGAGTGGCTTGGCAGCTAGATGTAGTTACTCACCATGATAAGACAGCAATCAACCCCACAGTGGAATCGACTGGAGAAGCTGAGCAGCTGCCTTTGGTCTGCTTCCAGTATATAAGTAGAAGCTTTCAGGAAGGTCTCTAGCTTTGGCATGCTTGAATCCTGCATGTAGCCAAGTCATCGTTCAACAGCCTGCCACGTTGTCTGACGATCTTGGGAGTGTTAATGGACTTGAATTAGTGGCCTTCCAGATGGTTTGGTCATTTTAAGACTGTGCCATTTTACTTGTCAATGTTGGGTTTGTCAGCCGCATCATTCAGCAGCTGCCTGAGTGAAGAGATGCCTCCAGCTACAATGGGCTGGGAGCAAGAGGCAGAGTTGAAGCCCAATGTCAAGGGTCTTTTACACAGCCCCTAGAGCTAGAACTTTGAACTCAGACTTCTAGCCTCCTAAACAGTACGAGAATAAATCCTTGCTTGTTAAAGACATCCACCCATTTGTGATCATTTCTATTAGACCAGCACTAGAAAACCAAAACAACCTAAAAGTATAAAGGTGATCAAAGAAAAAATAGTGGGAAACTTAGGCATTAATATTTGGCATTAATAGACTATCAAACATAAACCAAGATTTACAACCAGTAGAAGATAAACTAGATGATTGGGACCTTCTAAAAATTAAATTCTCAGGCACACCAGAAGACTTCTCCAAAAGAACAAAAAGATAATCTACAGATTGGAAATATTTGGCAACGACATATCTGACTAATGACTTAGCTCTAAAATTTAAGGAAAACTCCAAAACTTCAACATCAAAAAGACAAACAATCCAATTTAAAAATGGGCAGAAAATATGAACAGATGCTTCATCAAAGAAGATATTCAGGCAGCCAACAAACACACGAAGAAATGTGTGTAATCATTAACTATTAGAGAGATGAAAATCAAAACAATAATGAGATACCATCTCACCAAGCAATTTATATCAAAGATCAACAAGACAGAAAATTGCAAATGCTAGCAAGGATGTGGAGAGATTGTGACTCTCATACACTGCTGGTTGTACTGTAAAATGATACAACCACTGTGGAAATGTTTATGGCGATTCTGTAAAAAGTTGGAAATAGAAATCCATCTGATCTAGCAATCCCATTACTAGGTATACATCCTAAAGAAGTGAGACCCAGGACATGAATAGATACACACACACCCTTGTTCATCACAATACTATTCATAGTAGCAAAGAGATGGAAACAACCTAAGTGCCCATCAACGAAAGAATGGATTACCAAACTATGGTACGTACACACAATGGAATGCTATGCAACACTAAAGAATAATGTAGAATCCACAAAACACCTCATA
>NW_006922000.1:1507247-1512528 GCF_000298275.1 Orycteropus afer afer
GACCACAGATAGAGGCCAATCAGATTCCTTCACGTTCACTCCGTCTCACGGCAGCCCCATCTGCGCACAGTGGACCGTGCTCCAGGGAGTGTTCAGGCTGTGGTCTTTCAAAAGCAGATCAGCAGACCTGTCCTCTCATCCCCTCTGAGTGGTTCAAATCATCAAACTTTTGTTAGTACTTAAGCATTTAGTTATGGCTCCACCCAAGGACTCCTAAGTAAATACACACATATATGTGCATACACATGTATACACACACGCATATATGTATGCATGTACATACACCTAGACACACATGTATGCACACACCAGGTAAGAAGGTCTATGAAGGATACACACCAAATTACCTTCAGGCAGGGACTTGACTGGTGTTTCCTGGACACGCTCTAGGTTTATTGGATTTAAAAGCACAGAGTAGAGGCAGAGGTTTACTTGCCCTTCTTCTCAAAGCTCTAGTGAGACATAGCAGAAGGCTTTGTAACAAAATACATGAACCCACAAGGACAAAAATAATCAGAGGGAAGCTAAACAACAGGGAAAACCTCTGTTGTGAAGTGGGAAAGGAGGGGGGGTCCAGGGTGAAAGGCTAGTAACAAAGACAACTCAACAGTTGCTTCCGGAGAGATGGGCAGTGGGGGTGGGATCAAACACAGCCATGGGTCCATGTCTGTCAGAATCGGTTCCCACACAGCACTCTTTAACTCTATTTATATTCTTTTAATCTTTGCTTGTTAATCATGAACATTCGTGAATACACTGTCAAAACTAAGAAGTGAAACATTATCAATAACTTGTATCTACCCGTGTGCCCTTCTGTGACCTGTTGCCTTATGTCTCCATTATCCTCAATTTTGAGCTTATTCCTTTTAATGTCATAATCAAGGAGCTCTGGTGGCATAGTGGATAAAGCATTTGGCTACTAACCAGAAGGTCAGTGATCCAAACCCACCAGCCACCTCAAAGAAGAAAGACGGGGCGATCTACTTCCATGAAGATTTACTGCCTCAGTAACACAATGGGGGTTGATTGAGTGGAAACCAGCTCAGTGGCAGAGTTTTTGTTGTTGTTGTTGTTACCTGATAATTGGGTTTTTAGTATAATTTCCACATGCATGCTTTAACCACGTAGCATTGTATTACTTGCTTTTCAACGTTACATGAATGATGCTATTTGTATGTGTGGGTTTGTGTAGTATCTTTAGGTTGAGTATGGATGTGGCTCCTTTCAACCTGGAGGCCTAAGTTCTCCTCAAAACCCAATGGACAATAATAGAACTGGGGGAAGATTACTGCCGTAAACATTTTGGAAGAAGAATGGGGGTCACACAGCATAGTCTTGTCCTCCCACTTAATGGACACTTGTCTGTAACAATTCTGAAGAACCCCTTAAAGGACGTTTACACATTCCCCTGAAAAAAATAGGTAGAAAATGATTCTTGGATAGATGCTGTTCTGCGTTCTGTGAGAAGCAACCGTGTCCGTCTTCCTGTAGGTCCACATCCTGTGTGAGCATTCTTGTTTTCCATTGTCCTCCTTGGCTATATCTAAATTGGGCAACAGGAAGCTGTTCTTCTAGAGCCTGAGATATTTTTGTCAGCTCACATCTTGTCTGTAGAGGGTTAGGATCCTCAGACCATTTTCAGTCTCAAATAGTCATGGTCTGTTTCCACCCAGGCAGGTGGCTCTTTGGGTGGCACAACTCTCTTGAACGCTTGGCTGTTTCTCTCTTATTAGTCAGCTCCATGAGCAGTGGCCACACCTGGCTCTTTTGAGTCATGATTCTCACTCTGAATACGTCTTTGCTCTCTCTTCTCCATGCCTCTTTATCTTACTCTATTTGATTTTGGATACGTAGAGCCCGTGAGAATGCCACCTGCTGCGTTCCCATCCTTCACATTTTTATCAAGTATTCAGCCACTACATGATAAGGATCCTCCTCCTTCTAGTCTGTAATACACTGCCTTGCTGTCTACATGTAAAGACTAAGCCAATACCACATATTTAAGTTTATTTTGTAGCATTCCTATATCAAGGTCCACCACTCATCTGTCAGTTTGTCACACTGTGGTAGCTTCTATGTTATTATGATGCTGGAAACTGTGTCACTAGTATTTCAAATACCAACAAAGTCACTTCCAGTGTACAGGTTTCAGCAGATTCCAGACTAAGACAGCCTAGGAAGAAATACTGTCTATCTACTTCAAAATTTAGCCAATGGAAACCTTATGCATCGTAACCAAACACTGTCTGACATGATGCTGGAAGACGAGCCCTCTAGGTTGGGAGGCATTACAAAGCAGCCTCAGCAATGGACTCAGACACGTCAATGATCAAGGAGATGGTGCAAGACCTGACAATGTTTCTTTCCATTGCACATGGGGTCACCATGGGTTGGAGTTGACTCAAGGGCAACTAGCAACACCACCATATCCAATACCAGTATCTGCATAAACTACCCTGGGCAGATCATGCCATGGTAGCAAACAACCCAATCAATATCTTAGCAGATTAAGGCAACGAAGTTTTGTTTGGGTTATTATTTTGAGTTGGCAGCAGTAATTTCTTAAGTTATCCCCACTTAGAGACACCTGCTGATAGGATCCTCACTAATGTCACTGATGACTTTGGCAGGATGACAGGAACGTGGGGAACCATATGCTGCCTTTAAAGCCTTCCACTCCCATCTACCAGGTCAAAACAAACCATATGCACATGCCTAACTTCACCAGGGTGGGTAAATGCAGTTTTACTGCATGCCTGCAAGAAAAAAAAGGAATATGAGAAATTGTAATGATGCCTATTATATGTATCAAATAAGAAATATTTTTTAAAAGTCTAAAGAAGCATGGATGGTATGGTAATTATGTTTGTGTGTCAACTTGGCTGGGCCTGGTTGAGTGGCTGGGCAGCTGGTGGTAGTTATTCCCCATGATGAGATTGGCAATCAACTCCATGGTGGAATCTACCACAAGCAGCTGAGTAGCTGCCTTTGGGATGTGGTCTGCTTCCCATATATAAGGAGAAGCCTTGGGAATGGTCTCTAGCCTATGGCACGCTTGGACCCTGCATGTAGCCATGTCATTGCTCAGCAGCTTGCTATGCTCTGCTGACTTTGGGATTTACAATGGACTTAAGTTAATGACTTGCCGTGTGGTTTGGTAATACCGGGACTGTGCCTTTTTACTTGTCAACCTTGGGGCTTCTCAGCCTCAACAGCCAGCAGTTGTCTGAGTGAAGAAATGCCTCTAGCTCCAGTGGGCCAGGAGCAGGAGACAGAGCTGGACCCCTAGGTTGAGGGGTTTTCACCCAGCCCCTAGAGCCTGGCACTTTGAACTCAGACTTACAGCCTCCAAATTGTAAGAATAAACTCCTGTTTGTTAAGGCCATCCCATTTGTGGTATATTCTTGTCAGAGCGGCACTAGGGAACCAGAACGGATGGAAAAAAAACAGAAGCAAATGTTGATGGAGCTTGTTCTAGCTCTACTGAAGCTAGAAGCCTTCGTCTGGTGTTTCAGTCCTCCGGAGAGATGGGGCTCCATGGTGGAGCTAGAGCATCAAGCCATCCGATTCTGATGCCACTGAACATTCTAAACACCTGCTCAACTAATCTGATTCCATTTCATGCTCACCAAACTACTGTCTAATAAATTGTCTTGCTATGTAGTGAGCTCACAAGAAAACATGCTCTGGTTTGGGAATGTGAACACTCTGTCGATGTGCCTCATCATTCCCTGTGAAAGTTAGAAAATCCACATTGTTCATTAATCTTTTCCCTGAGGCCTGGTAGCAGGAATCAGCATCACCAAGTAGGGCCAGTTCAGAGGCACTGGTATGACCAGACCGTGGACACGGTACATTTCATAGTAAAATATTACAGAAAACCTAAGGCAAAACAAGAGCCAGCCTGCCATTCTCCCCTCTTATATCTGGGGGCCAGATGAAGTGATAGTTCTAGAATGACAACAACAAACAAAACATCTTGCATTTCTTCATTATACAGAAGATATAGTTACAAATCTGGGTTAATAAGCATGAGGTCAGGGAAGAACCTTCAAACTGTGTTGTGGATCTAATCAGCTAGAGGCTCTTGTTTGCAAGGAAAAACTGGGCACTGGGTCAGAGAGTACAGATTTAAACTAATAAGAGAACCCATATGTATATATGGTGATTTCTTTAAAGTACACTTAGCCAAATTCAAATTCCTACAGTCAATGTGAATAATTTCTTGTAATAATTTACTTTGTTATACTTTCTGTAAATAAATGTATTATAATAAGCTTATACCAAACCCAACCCACTATTATTGAGTTGATTCCAACTGACAACAAACTTACAGGAAAAGTAGAACTGCCACATAGGGTTTCCGAGGCTGTAAATCATTATGGAAGCAGACTGCCTCATCTTTCTCCCCAGAGCAGCTAGCAGGTTCGAACCACCAACCACCTTATTAGCACCCAGATGCATAAACCACTACAACACCAGCTGTTGTTGTTGTTATGTGCCGTCGAGTCGGACCCGACTCATAGCGATCCCTCCTTGGGTTTCCGAGGCAGTATCACTACGGAAGTAGATTGCCCAATCTTTCTTCCAAGGAGTGGCTGGTGGGTTTGAACCGCCAGCCTTCTGGTTAGCAGTCAAGTGCCTTAGGCACTATGCTACCAGAGCTCCTAGTACAACACCAGAGTGCCTTATAATAAGTTTATAAGCTATGTGGTTATTATGGTTCTGACAACTGCAAGTGATGCTTCTGGAAACCTAATAAACAGTTGAAAACCATAGAAAACTTCTTAACTCTCAATAATCAATAAAGAGATAAGATGTAATCTTAACAACAAGATTTGTAAGTTTCTACTTTCCCACATTGCTCTTTGTTATGTTATGGTGATAACAGAGTAGTCTCTAACTTAATAACCTTAACTTGCTACGATGGGTAGTAAAATCCATCAGATGAAATTCTTAAACTACTTATGGAAAAAAAAAGTCTATGTCCCTGGAAGTCTTTCCTTAGATGTGATGGAAAGTTGTAGTTTCTGTCTATTTTAATTAAGGTTGAACCAAAATATTTGAGACTGACCAGTTTATTCACAGAATGGGTGAAGAAAAAAGCAGATAAATTCAGTTAACTTTAGCAATAATTTTCCCTTTTGTTCTCAATCTTTATCCATCAACTATTTGAAAAACTTTCAAATCAATGATCAGTCACCTAAGTGGTACTTCAACCAATGGGAGTCCAAGTTTTATCAGTTAATAAAAGTATATAAATCAAAATAAATAAATACTA
>NW_006922000.1:1513498-1520903 GCF_000298275.1 Orycteropus afer afer
GTTAGCAGCTGAGTGCTTAACCACTGTGCTCTTTTGCATAAATGGTATTGATGCATAAATGTGAGAATTCATTTCTTTTTCTCATTCAACATTACAAACATATAAAAGAACAAGTAAATAAACTAGACATCATCAAAAGTAATACTCTCTAAATTTTGAAAGTCACTGGTTAGAAAGTGAAAACACAACCTCTAGATTTGGAGAAAATATTTTAAAAACAGAAATCATAATATGGACTTGTATCTAAAATATATATTCTCCTGTTCATTAAATAATAAGACAAGTAAAGCGATAAAAAGTAGAAAAAATATTTAAAGAGACATTTCAGAACAGGAAGTATACAGTGGTCAATAAGCACATTAATAGATGATCAATATCACTATTCATTAGGGATATTCTTATAAGAACCACAATGAGATACCACTACCCACCCATGGGAACTGGTAAAGTTGAAATGACTGACACTATCAAGTGTTAGCAAAGATATGGAGCAACTGGAAGTCTAACACATTGTTGACAGGAATGCTGAAGGATGCTACCATTTTGGGAAGAAGAATTACAGTATCTTTTAAAGTTAAATGTATACTTACTATAAAACCCAGGATTCCACTCCTAAGTATTTATCCAGGTAAAATGAAACATACGCCCACACAAAGAT
The DNA here is from genome assembly GCF_000298275.1 of Orycteropus afer afer. NCBI lineage: Eukaryota > Metazoa > Chordata > Mammalia > Tubulidentata > Orycteropodidae > Orycteropus > Orycteropus afer. The sequence continues at coordinate 1,514,157 of NW_006922000.1, forward strand.
TTATCCTCTGTTTATAATAGGTTTTTGTATAATACCCCAAAATTAAACACAACACAGTTGTTCAACAGAGAATGAGTAAACACATAACTGCACATCCATAGAATGAGGTACTATACAACAACAACAAAAGGAATAGAATAATAATCATGACAACATGAATGAATCTTAACATGCTACTTGAAAGAAACTTTTTTAAAAAAGACTGTATACTGTATGAATATATTCATATGAAATTTTTTTAAAAAAATTGCAAAACTACTGTGACAGAGAGTAGGTCAGTGGTTGAGTGATTTCTGAAGTCAAGAAAGCAGATTGACTTCCAAGGGGCATAACAGAACATTTTACAGTGATAAAATTTTTCTGCATTTTGTCTGTGGTTCTGGTGCGAGGACAGTGTTTCCCTATCCAAATTTATCTAACTGCACACTTGAAATGGGTACATTTTATTTTATATAAATGATGTCTCCACAGGAAGGGTCATGTTATAACACCTCTCAAGCAGAAAGTGTTTTATAAACATTGCATACTTCTAATCATTAGCTGGTCAGCACCTACACATTTCCATCGAAGGAGACTTCACACCACAAACAAAACAAAACTCATCCCATTTTCAAACAACACGAACCATTGCAAAGTATCCCTATCATCAAGATAACAGGTGGAGCACCTACTAAGGAATAGCTATCCTATTTCTTGCAGGGAGATTGTTCTGTCAACGATTTATCTTATTTTGTTGTTTGAAGACCTTTCACAATTTTATGAATTTTTATGCATCACCAGTATTATAAAAACTTACTGCTGCATATACTCACAATTTTTCCTTCTATTTATTTTTTATCTTCTACTCAACAATAGGATGTCCCTGAGTCCTTCAGACTGCTTCTCTCCTGCAGAGCTGGGCACACTCTGCTTCTTTACAGTGCCTCGCTGAAATGTGGGCAAGGATGTCTCATCACTGTGCCATCAGAGTGTCCCAAGGTAGGACCTGAAGTCTAGTTGGAACCAAAGAGCTATGCCAGCACTGGCAGAAGCTACTGATATTTTTGTCCAGCAGTAGATGAAACAACAGAGAGATGTCAGCATAGAGAGCTGGCAAGGCTGGCTGGGCTACTAATGCAGTCCAGGTGAAAAGGGGCAAGAGTGTAGGCCAGGGCACCAAAAACCAAAACCAGAGAAAGGAGAGCAAGTGAGGTAAAAGTGAGGAAGTAAAACTACACCGAGAACAGAGCATTACAAAAAACCCAAACCAAGAATCAGAGCTCTGAGGGTGGTCTCTAGAAAGGTAGAGAACCCTAGGACTGATAAGTCAGTGAAACACTGGCATCTTCAAAATCAGAGGCAAGAATAAGAAGGATGCAATGAAGAGACTGGGTTTGAGACACTGTGCCTGAATCGAGCCAGTGAACCCCAAGTGCCGGTCCACTATCACAAGATACCAAGCGCACCTCCTAATGTGCCTGAACCCACACAGGCCCTGCTGTCTACCCAGGAAGTCCTTGGACTAGAGATAGGTGATAGGTTTTGGAGATGAGAGAAACCAAAACCAAACTCATTGCCATCGAGTCAGATCTGACTCCTAATGACCCCTCCTTGGGTTTCCAAGATGGTGTCACTACGGAAGTAGATTGCCCAGTCTTCCTTCTGAGGAGTGGCTGGTGGGTTTGAACTGCCAGCCCTCTGGTTAGCAGTCAAATGTCTTAGAAACTACGCTACCAGAGAAGGAAAGCCTAATTAAAATAGTCTTTCAGCTTAATTCTCAAGCCACTCCATGTCCACCCCAGCTATCTTTCTTACTTTCAATTTTGCTTCTACACTACATTGTGGCTTTTCTTACCACCTTGATCTGTTCTTAGTACTACCTTAGAAAACCCTGTTTTGGTTCTTACTTTCTCATCCTCTGACTCAGCTCCATGAATGGTAGACTCAAATTATAACTTACTTAAGATGTGGCTATAACTTGCATGGCCTTGGCTTCTTACTCCGCCCAAGCCCAATCCCATAGTATCAGCAGGCATCACACACTGGCATGATGTAGGATCTCAATGTATTTATTTGTGTCCACTCCAAAGAAAGATGATCCAATGGAATGCAATAATTGTGAACAGTATCATTAATACCACACACAAGTAAAATTTTGCTCGAGGGAATTAAAAAACACTTACTGAAGTATATCAACAGGGAACTGCCAGAAATTCAGGTTGGATTCAGAAGAGGATGTAGAATGAGGGACAGCATTGCTGATGTCAAATGAATCTTGGCTGAAAGCACAGAATACCAGAGAGATGTTTACCTGCATTTTATTGATTATGCAAAGCCATTAAACTAGGTGGATCGTAATAAATTATTGATAACATTGCCAAGAATGGGAATTCCAGAACACTCAACTGTGCTCGTGAGGAATCTGTACATAGATCAAGAGGCAGTCATTCAAACAGAAAAAGGGAATACTGCATGGTTTAAAATCAGGAAAACTGTGCATCATACGTAGTCAACCTGTATGCTGTGCAAATAATCTGTGAAGCTGGACTATATGAAGAAGAATGTGGCATCAGGATTGGAGGAAAACTTATTAACAACTTGTGATATACAGATGATACCCCTGGCTTGCTGAAAGTGAAGAAGACTTGAAGCACTTAATGGTGAAGATAAAAGACTATGGATTGCAACTCAACGTAAAGAAAAAAAATTCCTCATAACCTGACCTATAATCAACATGATAAAAGGAGAGAACACTGACATTGTCAAGGACTTCATTTGACTTGGATCCATAGTAGTCAAGAATACCTGGAAGCAGTAGTCAAGAAATCAAATGACGTAATGCATGGGGCAGATCTACTGCAAGAGACCTATTTAAACTTTCAAAAGCAAAGATGTCACGGTGAGGACTAAGGTGCACCTGAACCAAGCCATGGTATTTTCAATCACCTTACACACATGTGAAAGCTGGACAATGGATAAGGAAGACTGAAGAAAAACTGATGCATTTGAATTATGATATTGGAAAATAATATTAAATATGCCACGGACTGTCAAGAGAATCAAAAAATCTATCTTGAAGACACACAGTTTTCCTTAGAAGTGTTTGGACATGCCATCAGGAGGGACCAGATCTGAGAGAAGGACCTTACGCTTGGGACAAAAGAGGGTCAGGGAAAAAGAGGGATATCCTCAGTGAGATGGGTTGACACAACGACTGCAACAATGGACGCAAACGTAACAAACATTGTGAGAGTGGTGCAGACCAGGCAGTGTTCCATCCTGTTGAGCATGGGGTTGCTGTGAGTCAGATTCAACTCAAAAGTACCTAACAGCAAACAACAACAATAGGATCTGGACAATCTCTCTAAGAAATCCATAAAGTGTAGAGGTATGCCATTTGTTTGGTTGTCAGTATTATTATATAAAAAGGGGCAGAGTTTCAAAGGTGTGTCAGGATACAAACGCATGTATTTTAGATAACAGGACTGAAACCACTTGTCAAACTGGGCTGAGGAAGTCAGAGTTGAAATTACACTTCTAATGATGGTTAAGGAGCTCTGGTGGTGTAGTGGTTAAGACTTTTGGCTGCTAACCAAAAGGTCAATGGTTCAAATCCACCAGCCACTCTGCAAATGAAAGATGAGGCAGTCTGCTTCTGTAAAGATTTACAGCCTTGGAAACCCAGTGGGGGTCACTGAGTCAGAACTGACTCGATGGCAGTGAGTTTGGTTTTAGCTCAATGATGGTTATTTCATTTACTGTTAACAGGCTCATCACCTGAATGAGATGAAATCCTGAGTGAAAGTGAAGAACCTGAATTAGGACAGAGAGAAGTTCTAACTTGAGAAGCTGAGCAAACTCATGGGCATCTCTGGGTTTTCTGTTCTCCTTAACATACACTCAAACTCACCTTAAAATGTTATCTCTCAGTGTCCTTTGATCATCACAATTTTCCCCATATTGCCATTTTCATAAGTTCTGTTGATATTTCATCTTCTCACAACATCCATTGGCTACTAGATTGTAATTTAGAGGCATTTTCTTTCACATATGTTCTTTTTTTTAATTGTGATTTAGGTGAAAGTTTACAGAGCAAATTCACTTTCCATACAGCATTCACACACACATTGTCTCATGACATTGACTACAATTAACCCCAACGCAACAGCTCCCCTTCCACTTCCTCCCGATAGTTACCTCTTCCCTGTGTCCATCCCTCCATGCACTTCTGCCCCCTGAACAGTCTCCGTGTGCATACACAGCCCTTCTTTCTCCCATGATTGTTCTCTCCAAGGAGTGTATCTACCTCAGGTACATGTTCAACTCTTATGCCTGTCTTTTGTTTGGCTGGAAGCCACAGGTGTGGGTTCAATTCCGTACCTGTCTTTCAGATATGTTCTTAACTCAAGTCACTCTCAACAGTGGAAATTAAACTGATGAACAAGGAATATCCCACTGGACTTGATACAGGAATGTGCACACCTGGCCAGTTTACTGAAGCACAGACCACCCACCAATTGTCTCCATTGTGTCTTAGGAATGCTCTTTTCTCTTGAATAAAAAATAATATTCCTTGGCCTGTTCCACATTCCAAACATACTCAATTTCCATCATACCCGGTAAGACACTATTTGGATAACATTTAAAATATGGTGGTAGTATGACACTGAGCCCCTCATAAATATCCAAAGCAATTCACTGAGTATCAATCACAAAAGATTCTGCCTCCTGTCTCTGAGGGACATATTTTGTAGTTTTACTCATCAAAATGAATAATGTATTTCCAGTGGAATAGTGAACTGGAAAATATATTTAAAGGAGTAATTTGTTTTCGAGCCAGAGGCAAAACAAAACAAAAAAAACAGCAAGGAGGCCACAAGACTGTTCCTGACTTTTAATTCTCAAAATGGAAGGGACCATCCTACAGTAAATCTATTTTAAAGTGATTCTTTTAAAGAGGGAGTTTGGGAGATAACCACAGAGGGGAAAGTATTTTTAATCATACGAGAGCAAAGGAAAGCACTTTGCATGATCTAAATTCGTTCCATCTCCTCCTAAAATAAATGCATGGCTCCTGCAGGCAGACCCGCCATGTCTGTGTGGACAGACAACGGGGCTGGGGCTCCTGTTGGAAGGGCTGCTGCCCTCCTCCTCCCTCTCCTTTTCTAGAGGTCCCTGGTGTTAAGATGCTCACAGATGGCACTAGAGTCACGGAGGAGTTATTTGAATACAAGTCCTGCCTCACACACCCCTGAAAATAACTAGCGTGGAACTCATGATCAGAAGGTAGAATTCACTGACTATTATTTCTACTCAAGTTATTAATTAGGAGTACTGTACACATAAATGGGATTTTCAGAAGAGCCTGTGACAATCAAGAGATCTTTTTAGGATCCGCAGTTCCCAGTCCTTCCCTGAAACTGTTGGCAATAGTAAAATCCAGTTGTTTAGAACACATGGTCAGATTTTTCTCATTTCCATACCCTGTGTAGAACATGCTGCAATGAGTTCTTGAGGAAGGAACGTAAGGAAAGAAGTCCTATTAACGGATACATTCGAAGCATGCTTCACAGCTTGCAAAACAATTAGCTAACTGTTCACCACAACCCTATGCAATATATTACTAATATTCTTGCCATTTTAAGGAGGCCTGGTGGTGCCATAGTTGAGTACTTGGCTGCACTGTTCCTGTAAAGATGTCAGCTGAGGAAACCCTATGGAGCAGGTCAGCTCTGTCATAAAGGGTCGCTATAAATCGGAATTGACAAGAAGGCACACAACAACCACCACACTTCCATTTTACACACAAGAAAAGTGAGGCCTAGCAAGCATTAGTAACTTGCCAGGATCACATGGCTATCACATAGTGGAGTTGGTGCTCCAGCGATCTCTAGTTTTGACTGCAGGTCCGGGGACTAACTACACCAAAATATGAAGTGACCAGCCAACTCCAGAGGAAAGAGGTCCACGTATGATTAGGCACAGTCCTCTCAGAACATAGCAAGTTATCCTTGCTGAACGCTAGCTCTCTGCCCAGCACAGAAGTAGAGGATACAGTCAGCATTTGACATGCCTGACAGCAGAGCTCCCAGAGTGGGGCCCAGAGACCAGCACTGGTCCCTAACTGGTCTGCAGAAAGCTAAGCACAGAAATTGGAAGAACATGGATGGGAGGTATTTGAAAACATGTATGGCAACCTGACAGATAAGAATTTTAAAAATTGGGGTTTGTATTTTAATTTTTTAACATTTTTCTACCAATTTATTTTTCTTGTATTTTTCAAACGAGTCACTCTATGGCATACGGGGGTGGGGGGATGGTCCTTCTCCAAAACTTGTTAGAGGAAGATTGCTTCAGGGGGTGTTCACTTCGTCCTGCCAGAGAACATGTCTGTGTTCAAAGCCACTAGGGCATGCTGTTCTCCATCATATTGAAATGACGTCACTGGCTTCTCAAATTACATTCGGATCCACCCTACTCTGGGATGACCTTACCTTACCTTAACTGAGAACATCTTCCCAGAGTCTGTTTCCAAAGGAGGTCACATTCACAGGCCCCAAGGGCAGGGCTTCGGCTGTCTCTTCAGAGGACTTCCTTCAATCTCGAAGAGGACCTGAACATTAGGAGAATTTGAAAACAGAGTACAGGACTTGTATTTTAAGAATTAGGAGTTCTGGTGGCACAGTGCCTGTGGCATTTGGCTGTGAACCAAAAGGTTGGTGGTTCAAACCCACCAGCCACTCTGCAGAAGGAAGATGAGGCAATCTA
>NW_006922000.1:1523993-1524707 GCF_000298275.1 Orycteropus afer afer
ACAGGCATACTAGTTGAGCATTTATCTGAGGTAGATACACTCCTTGGAGAGAACAAGCAAGAGAGAAAGAAGGGCTGCTCAGACACAGGGAGACAGCTCAGGGGGTAGGAGTGCATGGAGTGATGGTCACAGGGAAGTGGTACCACTATCAGGAGGAAGTGGGAGAGGAGATGTTGCATTGTGCTAAATTGTGGCCAACGTCATGAGACAAAGTGTATGTGATCTGCTGTATGGCAAGTGTATTTGCTCTGTAAATTTTCACCCAAATCACAATAAAAATTAAAAAAACAAATAAAAAAGATTTACCACCTTGGAAACCCAATGGGGGCCACTTGGAGTTGGAATTGACTTGATGGCAGTGGGTTTGGTTTTAAGATTGTAAGAGTTAAAGCTTGTCCTTGAATTTTGGCACATCCAGGTTCAAATCTGACTCTGTCCTTAATTAAGAGAGTAACGCTTGGCAAATTGCTTATGATTTTAAGTCTCAGTTTTCTATAAAGTTTGGATAGTAATATCTATCACATGAGATTCTTGTAATAGTTAATGGGTAATAGACATGATGTCCTTAGCAAAGCAGCTTACAGCTAGGAGTGCCAAGAAGTGTGTGTGCAATCCTGGGTACCAGAAAGGAAATGATGGAAAAATGAGACCATGAAGACAAGTTAGCACCATTACAAGGAGAGTCTCCCACTGGGCTGAATTCAGGAGGCAATG
>NW_006922000.1:1526487-1527012 GCF_000298275.1 Orycteropus afer afer
TATCTAGATGGCATGCTTGCAAGCTTTTAAGATCCCAGTCACTCCTTGCCAAAGTAAGATGTGGGGCAATGTTTTTGTGTAGTATGTTATGCCAGTTGAGCTTGATGTCCCCTGAGACCATGGTTCTGAGCCCACAGGTCCAACTACTCTCTTCCTCTGAGTAGCTGGCTGTGGCCAAGAAATGACTACAACCTTGTCCCTTGTCAGCTCTACTATATACCTGGACATTCTTACAAAACACACAAATACACATGTAGAAACATCATCTGCCAACTCTATACATGGTCACAGGAAAAATCCTCCCTGCATCAAACAAAAGCAAACACAGTGCCATCAAGTTGGATCTGACTCATAGCGACCCCTCCTTGGGTTTCTGAGGCGATATCACTACTGAAGTAGATCGCCCCACCTTCCTTCCGAGGAGTGGCTGGTGGGTTTGAACGACCAGCTGTCTGGTTAGGTGTCAAGTGCCTTAGGCACTATGCTACCAGAGCTCCCAGCTTGTCCACCCATCTATCTACCTGT
>NW_006922000.1:1527825-1538501 GCF_000298275.1 Orycteropus afer afer
AATTTATTTGCAGGGAGGGTAGTAGAAAATGAGCTTGCTTTCCTGGCATGGAGAGAGAGACTGATGATGAGACACTTAAATATGAAAGTGAAGCTCAAAATGAGAGCAGGAAACATTAGCTCCTACAGGGGTTGGACCAATTTTAGATAAATCAGAATCTGAAGGAGTTGACCTGAGCAAGGAAAAAGAATATTTTTATCTCAAAAAAAGAAGACAGGAAAAGAGGTTTAGTGAGACTACAGAGAGACTGAAATTCGGTGAGAGCCTATTCAGTGAATTTATGTTGTTCATTCGGCACCTTTTGGTAAAGTAGGGGGCAAAGTTATTTGCATAGAGACAAGAGGTAAGGACAGGAAAGAGGGTTTGCAGTCTAGTACAGGAGAAAGCTGGAGACAGTCTTAAGGATGGAGAGGAAGCTCAGAGAGAAACCAAAGATTTGGGAGAAACAGTAAAGGCTAACCTGAGTAAGCAATCTGAGTTTGTATGAAAACCAGGCAGTTCAAAGTTAGAGGACTCTCCAATGTGACCACTCCCAAGTGCAGAGCCAGCGTAATCCCTTAGACAACCATGATGTTGGTTCCTCCCATCTGCCCCTTGTCATGTTAACAGAATTACCAGATAACATTGAGGCATATGCTCATTATGATATACATTGGCCCTTTCCCAAAGATATTAATCTATATAATAGTGGTGCTAACCCCAAAAAAGGATACATTGGAGAATTATATGTAGCAGGTGCTTCTTTCATCATCTCAGAACATCAGTGCTAAGTACAAAGATGGAGATCTAAAAAGAGGTCATTTGAGGAAAGGAAGGAATACCCCACTATCCTGACATACCCCACCCCTCCAACTGGTCCTTCTCACAATTCCCACAATCAGAAGAAGGCTGAGTTTAATGTCTACTTCTGAAGAGTGGTCCTATTAGTGTTCAGTGGCTACATAACAATTTACCACAAACTCAGTAGCTTAAACCACACACATACATTACCTCATAATTTCTGTGGGTCCGAGGTGGGTGTGGCATAACTAGAATCTAGCTAATGGTCTCATAAGGCTGAAATTGGGATGTCAGCAGGACTGCAGTCCATCTGGAGTTCAGTGTGCTCTTCCAGCTCATTCATGTTGTTGGCAGAAGTCAGTTCCTTGTGGTCATAGGACTGAGTCCTTGTTATCTAGCTCGTTGTTGGCCAGGGATCCCTCTCAGCATCTAAAGGCTGTTCCCAAGTCCTCAGCCCATGGTCCTCCTTCCTACACAGATCACACAGGCTGTTTGCTTTCTTCCAGGCCAGCAGGAGAGCATTTCTGATGTTTCCTTCTTTTAAAGATGTCCCCTGATTAGCTCAGGCTCACCAGAATAATCTCCCTTTTGATTAACTCAGAGTCATCTACTCAGTATGCTTAGTCACAGGAGTGGTATCTCATCAGCTCACTGGTCCCAGCTACACTAAATGGGGGGAGGGGGCATATACACCAGGACTGAGAATTTGGGGGTCATCTTCGATTCTGCTCACCACATGGCCAGCATACTTGATAAAGAGACTCAAGGAAAACACATTGTTAAATGGACTTGTCCTATCCTCTTTAACTATTTTCCCAGAGCATATTATTAATTGAAATTGGCAAAATTCCTTGTATTTTGCATTATACTGGCTGTAGCCTCTGATTCCATGGCTACAATTTCACACAGAAAAAGTCATCTGTCCTAAGAGGCATTTTGATCTTCAGGTGCTCTAAGGCCTTGATGCATCAAGCCCAGCCTCCTCCATGTTTTGCACCACACACTGTTGCCAGATTACTGGAATCCTATGTATGACAGCTAGCAGTCGTGAGATCATGGGCTGTAAACAGAATAGGAAGAGTCAGGTCCTAAAGTGAACAAAATCGACACAGAGGGCAGCACTACCCAGCAGTGCATATAGCCCATCCCACAGTGGGACCAAGGCACCCAAACCAAACACACACAAAATGAACATAACAGAAAACAAGCTGTCATCTTGGAAATCCTAATAGTTCTATCAGGAAGTAGCACTGTCATGGCAGACACTTCGGAAACTGCTAAAAAATGCTAAAGGAGAAGTCTTTGAAAATTAGAATTTTTCATTCTGTCTACATTACTAGGCAAAGGCAACACAGCTCCAGATAACTGACAACAAAAAAAATTAAAAATCAGTACCTGTTACAGGTACATCCCCTGCAGCAATGGATGCATCAAGCCACCAGAGTGAAAGACTTTTCTCTAAATACCATTTAATTCTCTTCGTGGGTAAGAGACAATGCCATTCATATGGCCCTTTCAAATCCAGTGTTGCATTATTGAGAGACACGCTCTTACTGATTCTAAATGTAAAGTCTCAGAAACAATATGCTGATTATGGTTTGATTTGTTGAGTGGACTGCCCTATTGATACATTACACACACACACTGTGCAGTAATTAGAATATTTTGATGCAGGTAACAGAAATTAGGCTAACCTAGGCAAAAAAAAAAAAAAAAAAGGGGGGGGGGGAGCATTTATCAGAAAGATGACAAAAGCAAAAACCAAACTCACTGCCATCAAGTCTATCCCAACTCACAGTGACTCCCCCCTTGGGTTTTAGAGGCAGTATCTCTACGGAAGTAGGTTGCCCAATCTTCCTTCCAAGGAGTGGCTGGTGGGTTTGAACCACCAGCCTTCTGGTTAGCAGTCAAATCCTTAGGCACTATACCACCAGAGCTCCCAAAAAGATGACAGAGGATCATTTTTTATAAGCCATATAAACATGGCTGTCGTGTGGATATAGAATGAACACATGTCAAAGATTTTATTGAACTCAACCATTATTTAGGGAAAGAGTAGATACTACCACTGATTCAGAAGAGAAGTCAACCCTACACATTTATCCTCATATAAGGAATCATGAAAGGAATTTACAAAGGGATGCAACACTAACAAGCTGCTCAGGAGCCAATACTCATAGGGGTCAATAACCAATTGCATTTTACTGTTAGTCTCCTCTGGCCTGGAGAAAAGAAGAGTGTAGAAAATCAAAGTCACCTGGAAACAATTAGCCCAAAGATATAATGGACCACGAGGACCTCAGTCTTCACCACCCTGAGACCAGAAGAACTAGATGGTGTCTGGCTACCAATGCCAACTGCTCAAAAAGGGATTAAAAATGGAGATCCTGGATGGAGTGGGAGGCAAAATGTGGAACAAAATTCAAAAACACAAAAATGACCAGAATTACTGGTCAGACAGAGACTAATGGAACCCCCAAGACAGCAGCCCAGGGTTACCCTTCGGGCCTAGAAACAGACTCACTTCCGTGGAATGGCTCTAAGCCCAAGAGTAGAAAGACCTACATGCAGAACATCTATCATAGGGAGATGCACCCCTTAGATCTACCAGCCATGAGACATCAGAGAAGCAGCATTCACATAGAGGGAAAGCTGGACAGACAGGAATGCATAGGTAAGAAGGGCACATGGAAGAGATAGTCACAGGGAGGAGAGGGGAGAAGAGTTTTTTATGGTTGGAGATGGCAGTTGGGGCCGTGAAATCAAAAGGATGTGAACTGTTGAATGTAAAATAAATCTGCTTTGTAAATTCGCACCCAAAACACAATTTAAAAATAAAAATAACCAATTGCATTTTACAGACACAATTTACATCTTTCAGATCAGGAATAATTTGTATTACTAGCAGCTTCCTACAAGTTTACTTCTGTGTAGAATTTTAATGTACCTTATTTTAAAAACAGACAAGAACAAAGGCTCATATTGCTATAGTATCGGTACTTGGTGGCGTGAGCGGATCGCTATCAGCTACCCAGCAATGTCTTTCACCCACTTATAGCACCTCCCAGAGCCCAACACAGGGATCCAGTGTGGCTTCAGGGATGAGCTTGCACCACGTGCTGAGATGAACTCAAGATGTCATTCACCTTCACTTCAGCTTTTTACATGCTTTCCTGTTCTTGCTCCCAAGCTCAGTCAATAATGGTCACCAACTAGCTTCTCCCAAGTTTATATCTCAGAACTTCCAAAGGCCAGCCGGACTAAGCCCAGTGCTTTTCAGTTCCATTCCAGCAGTGCAATCCACCCCACTCAGGGGGCAATTCCTCTTGGATAAACTGTATAAACTGAATTTTCAAGCTGAGCCACAAAATCTGGACTTCTTTTCATTCTCCCCAAGTGGATGCACTCCAGGAGACCCATACAGAAAGAAACAGGTGAATTATTAACCATTAAAATGAAGGGAGACCATTACATGATCAAATCAACCATGGCGATGGGCTTGAGGGGAGGGGGCAGTATAGAAGTAACCAGTGCAGGAACTCCATAGAGTTTAAGGACTGGACTGGTCTGGTTTTGGTCTTGAAACTAGACTCCTAATTCCTTTCTAATGTTCTGATTTCACCCTACTGTAGACCCAAATAAATGTATCTCTTACTCAACCTGTCCTTCCCTAAAGACAGCCTTCCCATTCCAGATTTGCTAACAGAAGGGGACACTGTGAGGACGTCTCAATAATTAAGACATTGTTAGTCTAATTACTTCTATCACACCCTTGCCTCACCTTCGCCCTCCCCATTTCTGGGAGAAGCATCTGCTAAATGTCAGGAGTTGAGATGTGTCAGACAGAACCCAGAGCCACAGAGCGGAGTTTGCTGGGAGGCTGCCAGCAAGCAGAAGAGGAAGAAAAATATTTCTTTCAAATTCTTTTTTCAGTTGCCGTGCTGATGGTTGTACAAAGAAAGAGAAGAGTCTCACAGAATCCAAAGACAGGGTAAGCGTGTGTGAGAGAGAGAGATACAGAGAAAGGGGAGAGAGAGAGACAGAGACAGAAAGACAGAGGAGAGAGAGGTATTTGCCAGTAAGACAAGGGCATACACACATGCGAGAAATAGTATGACATCATGGACATGATTTATAAGCCCTTCAGTGATTTAATGATTTAATGGCCCTTTAAATGGGGGGAAGGGAGGGGGTGAAACACATATAACTCTGCACACCATTTATGTCCTGATGGATCAGAACTTAACAATTAGCTACTAAACAGGATGCCAATTATGTATGTCTGGCTACTTGGGGATGCTATCTTTTGCTAGCTGGAAATGATCAAAACTATGCATACTATCTATAAAATACAAAAACAAAAAGCAAACTCACGGCCATCAAGTTGATTCCAACTCATAGCGCCCTCCACTGGGTTTTCAAGGCTATAAATCCTTACAGAAACAGACTGCCTCATCTTTCTTCCACAGACCAGCTTGTAGGTTTGAACCACCAACCTTAGCAGCCAAATGCCTTAACTACCATATCACCAGAGCTCCTTATAAAATGCAAAAGCAAAAAAAACCAAAACCAAAGCCACTGCATCACGTCAATTCTGACACATAGGGATCCCCATTGGGTTTCCAAGGCTGTAAATCTTTACAGACGCAGATTGCCTCACCTTTCTCCCGTGAAGCAGGTGGAGGGTTTTAACAGCTGACCTTCTTGTTAGCAGCCAAATGCCTTACCCACTGTGCCACCAGAGCTCCTTATAAAATGCAGCCACTTCCCTAATCTCAGTTAGTTGCTGCACCAGCCTCTTTGTATGTGGAATCGGCTGCCACCAACAGTAAAGCAGGAATTCTTTCTTCAGCCTCTCATAGGAACAGCTACTTACTGAAGCCGTCAACATTTCAGTACCTGCAGAGGGTAAAATCGTTTGGGAAGAAAGATCTGTTTGTCCAAATATCATCATTTCCTTGTGTAAGTAATGATGCCATCTGCAATCAGCAGTGTGTGTGTTCAGTCCCACAGAGTGGTGGGTCTTCACTTGACGTGCCCCTAGAAATACCTCCCTCCATTTCAGACCTACTATGTCAGGAGCTCTGGCAGCATAATGCCTAAGGCACTTGACTGCTAACCAGAAGGCTGGTGGTTCAAACCTACCAGCCACTCCTCGGAAGGAAGGTTGGGCAATCTACTTTCATAGTGATACTGCCTCGGAAACCCAAAGAGGGGTCACTATGAATCGGTTTAAACTCGACAGCAATGAGTTATGTCAGAATATCTAGAGGAAAGACAGAAGCATAAGCTCATTTAAAAAAAAAAAAAAAAAAATCTACAGCTGCTTCTCTGCTATAGCAGGGTATGGGTAACACTTTACCAAGACTGTTCCCTGTGGTCTGCCATACCTATCATAGCCATTACTGGGTAAATGGGCAAGCACTGGGTAGACACATAAAATCGGAAGAAAATAGTAAGCACATATCTTTTCAAAAATAAGATAAAGCCCAAAATACCAAACCCATGGCTACGGAGTCAATGCCAACTCATAGCAACCCCATAGGAGAAAGTCGAGCTTCCCCAACAGGGTTTCTAAGAATATACGTCTTACAGAAGCAAACTGCCCTTCTTTCTCCCGTGGAGCAGCTGGTGGGTTCGAACCACCAACCTTTCAGTCAGTAGTCAAGCATTTAACCACTCTGCCATCAGGGCTCCTTCAAAAATTAAGATACAAATTATTGAATAATTTATTCATCATCAGATAGAAACAAAGACAAAGAAAAGGAATATAAACAACACAGTATTCGCAAATTACTCTCTACCTAAGCTTACAATTCATGTTGGCCTTCACTGACCCCTGCTTCTCCTCAGTAGACTGAGCAAACGGCACTCTGCAATCTCCAAGGACAGGGACTTTGTTGTACCCTTTGTTGTATCTTCAGACCATACAACATTCTTGGGCACACAGGATGGATGAGATAAATAACTGTGGAATGGAAGACCTCTGTTCTCAGAGGCAGAAATCATGTGGGGATTTAATACCTCTGACTTAGACACAACCCTTTTCCTTTTTTGATGTCTCGGGGATATCCTTTGATGTCAAAGCTCCCCTATTCTAATAAATGAGGGTAGCGCCGAATACCTTTCCACCCTGGCCTGGCCCATTCCTTGTAGCCAAGACCATATATGTGCTTGTTCTAGTTTCTACAGCACCCATTCCTCTGGCTCTACAGCCCAAAGGTCTTCCGTGCTCCGTAACGGGAGAAACAGTCCATCAGACTGATTTCTGTGCGCCAAGATCTAAAATAAACAAACAATGAATTAATGGCTGAGGGAAATAAAACCCAATAGGAGAATGCATATTATTCGCATACCCCTCTCTGGGGCATCTCTCTTAAATTACCTTTACCCGTTAGAATAAGGTTAGTTTGGGCATGAAATCGCCCACTTCCATCTTCCAACTGTAGCAGACATTAACAAAAGAGGAATGTCTGCTCTCCTCTCTGGCTTCTATAATTTATCATTTGGCTCAGGTCTCTGGTTGGAACTGCTTTGAATTATTAAAGGGAACAATTTGTGATTCTTTCTCTGAACATTTTACAGCGTTTAATAAATCACACTTACTCATTCACTTAAGGTATTTATTGGAAACCTACTATGTGCCAGACACTGGGGATATAAGTTGAATGAGACTCAGAGTCTGGACATGTTCTGCTACAAGAAGCACACATATAAATTAGTGGTTTCCATGGGACATCTACGCTGCGAGAAATGCACATATGGGTCTCTAGGAGTAAGGAAGAGGGGGCCACATAGGACACTGAGGGAAGACTGCTCAGAAGAGGGGATGCTTGAACTACAGAGATGAAGACAGAAAGAGTAAGGACATGTGTGTATGGGTGCTGGGAGATGGGCAGAAGGCATTAAGGCACATGGAATGGCAGGATTGCATAGAAAAGCGTCAAGTCCAAAATGACTTATTTGAAGAACTAGAGTTTGATACAGCTGGGAAGTAAAACGACAGTGTGGAGGGAGATTGCATGGGACGAGCAGTCAGAGTGAGAGAAAGAATGTATGGGAAGGGACCAAAGGTAACAGCTTGGCTGGCAGAGAATCCAGAAGTCGACTGATGTATAATCCAGTGTGTGACAACTGTTGGTTCACATAAGAAAGATGAGTCTTTGGTAGTGGTTTGGGGGCAACTGGCTGGTCATCTGGGGCAAAAGATAAAGTCACTGCTTCATGTTAATCCTGACCACAAATTAAAGTCCAGGTGAATCAAAAATACAAAATTCAAACCAGAAGCATTGTAGAAGGAAATAATGACGGGATGGTTTCCTTATATCTGGATTTAAAAAAAAAAAAAAAAATTATAGGACATGCCATCTAAAGTCAGAAAATATAAAGAAAAATGCTTATAATCAACCCACATTTAAAATAAGAATGACAGGACATTCTGAATGATATAAAATAGCTTAAGTATAATCAGGTATAAACTAAAGGATAATATTAATGTTAGTAATGATCATGAATTTTTTTATTAATTGCCAAGCACCCTGTTAAGCATTGAGATACATCATTTCATTTAATTCCTCCAACAACTCGGTGTCTCTTTAAAAATGAAGGCATTATAAAGCCCAATGATCTTGCTAAAAGTCCCATAGCTGGGAATTCAAGGAACTGGGATTTGCAATAAGCTTGCTTTGATTTCAAAGTCTGAGTGTTTAATGATTATAATACTAACTCATCATAGGATAATTATCATTTATACAAAATCTTGTAAAAATAATACCCCCCAAAAGGAAAAACAATAAGTACAAACGCCACCTTCTCTCTCTCTCCCTTTCCCTCCCACACTTGTATTTCATGTCCACTCTCATATGCATATAAATTGACAGTAAATACGCAACACAAATGCTACACACTTCCGTGGAGTGGGATCCGACTCACAGTGACTCCTTCTTGGGTTTCCAAGGCAGTATCATTAAGTAAGTAGATTGCCCAACCTTCCTCCCAAGGAGTGGCTGGTGGGTTTGAACTGTCAGCCTTCTGGTTAGCAGTCAAACAGAAACTTTATCTGTAATCAAAAAGCAAAAAAAAAGAAAACTACTTTTCATCTAAGGATACTAATTGAAGCTAAGAAGACTGGCTACATCTGTTTTGAAGATACTTTGAGGGAGCCATGCTCTCTGGTACTTTCAGTGGAAATGTAAATATGTGTATCTTTTTTGGCGTATTCCGGAAACACTGGTCAAAGCTCTAATTGTGCACACTCTTTGATTCAGCAGTCATGTCCAGCAATAGTTTCTAAGTTGATGATCAGATAAGCATATAAATACCAAAGATAACACAAAGAGAGTTCGTCCTGATGTTATTTATAATGTGACAAAGGTTAGAAACAATTTGAATGTCCACCATCATGGGATTGGTTAGCCATAGTGTGGCCATAAATCCTGGCTTTCTTAGAACAGTTCTATTTTATAGCTGTTAACCTCTTGTGATTCTAAATAATGCACTCTCAAAATTGCCCCATTTTGGAAATTACATTGTGAGATCAGTCTAAGACACTGGGAGGATTACAAGACTTAAAGACAACAAAGGTAAATACTGTTGTTGTTGTTGTTGTTGTTTGCCGTCGAGTCGGCCCCGACTCATAGCGACCCCTCCTTGGGTTTCTGAGGCAGTATCACTACGAAAGTAGGATTGCCCAACCTTCCTTCCAAGGAGTGGCTGGTGGGTTTGAACTGCCAGCCTTCTGGTTAGCAGTCAAGTGCCTTAGACACTATGCTACCAGAGCTCCTAAGGCAAATACTATTACATACTAAATCCCACGATAATAACAATAATCTATGAGTGGATGCATAGATAGGCACACAGCTAAACAGGAATGGGAAGCCAGATGGGACTGCTGTTGACAGAGGGTATTTCACATATATATTCACATGTATACACTGCGCATATATCCATGAATACACTGGGGCCTACAGGAGGCAAAGGTATGAAAACTTCTTAGCCATAACATGACCCCATAAGAGAATGACTCATATGGCCTGGGGTTCAGGACCATTTGTCTCAGGGAAAACCAAATTCAGTTGGCAAAACAGAGTCCACAAAGGCAATGTTCTGCATCCTACTTTGGTGAGTATCGACTGGGGTCTTAAAAGCTTGTGAGTATCCATCTAAGGCGCAGTTCTTGGTGTCTCCTTGTCTGGAGCAAAGAGTGAAGAAAATCACAGATGCAAGGAAATAATTGATCTAATTAATGGACTAACGGACCATGTGAACCCCAACCTCCATGACCGAGAGACCAGAAGAACTAGATGGTGCCCAGCTACCACTGCCAACCACTCTATAAGAGATCACAATAGGAGGTCCTGCATAGAGTGGGAGAAAAACATAGAACTAAATTCAAAACAAAAATAATAAAACAAAATAAAAAAGACTGGGTTACTGGTCTCACGGAGACTGGTGGAACCCCTGAGACTACACCCTTAGGCATGCTTCAAGCCTGGAAGTGAACTCACCCCGGTGACTCAACGTCCAGCCACAGGATAGACAGGCCTGTAAGGTGAACAGTAACACCAGGCATGTGCCCGGGGATAAAGCTCGGAAGGCAGGAAGGGATAGGAAAGTGGACAAATGGAAATGGGAAACAGGGAGGAAGTGACAAGAGTCATATTGCAGGTGTTGCAATCAATGTCACTAAACAAAATGTGTATGAATTGCTTATTGGAAAACTAAGTTGCTCTGCAAACATTCACCTAGATCAAAATAAAAACTTTTTGGAGTTCTGGCAAGATGGCGGACTAGGCACAAGGACTGCACAGACGCTCTTCAACAAAGAAAAGGGAAACCAATTAACACAGACACAGAAGATAATCTTGGACCCCTGAGCCTTGAAGGGAAGGATACAA
>NW_006922000.1:1542262-1543638 GCF_000298275.1 Orycteropus afer afer
TGGGAAGAGGTAACTATAGGGAGAAAGTGGGAGGGGAGCTGTTGCATTGTGGTAAACTGTGGTCAATGACATGAGACAAAGTATATGTAAACTGCTGTATGGAAAGTGAATTTGCTCTGTAAATCTTCACCCAAATAAAAATAAATAAACTAAATAAAAAAATAAACTAAAAAATAAAAACTTTTTAAAGAAAAAAAGGAGAAGAATACTGAATATTCCAAGGACTGCAGCAGACCAAAGGAATCTGCCTTGAAGAAACACAGCCAGAATACTCCTTAGAAGCGGGGATAGCGAGACTTAGTCTCATTCACTTTGTACACAGTACCAGGAGGGACCAGGCCGTGGAGGAGGACATCATGCTTAGCAAAGCAGAGGGTCACTGAAAATGAGGAAGACCCTCAAAAAGACGGACTGACACAGTGGCTGCAACAATGGGCTCAAACACAGCAAGACTGGGCAATGTCTCACTGTTATGCTTGGGGTCGCTGGGCGTCGAGAGCAACTTGAAGGCACTTGACAACACAACAGCACACTCCACTAGAAGCCACAAAGCTTTATGAAATTCCACAAGCATTAATCTTACTACTGATAACTGATAACTGGTAGGAAGGATGGAGAGGGAGAGGAAACTTAAAGCTAACTGAAGTTAGTTGCCAAGATTTCATCAAGGAACAATTTGCTCAATTTCTTAGAATTCTTATTTTTGACATTTCGTAGTCCAGAGTTACGGCAACTGCTAAATGCTTTCTGGTACTAGGTCAACAGATGCTGCTTTACACTGCCCCAGGTTTCTGCCGTTTAGCTACAAAAGAGTTGAGAATGGGAGTGGCCTTCATAGAAAGAGATGAACCACAAGAAGTATCTCAGATCTGTCTCAGCCTTACCCACCATCGCTGCTTTGGAAATGAGGACAAGAAGGAGTCTCTTTAATTGATAAAAAGAAAGATGGGGCTGAGTTCCTCTCAGTAACAGCTGTCCAATTGCTGCTGTTTCCTTTCTCCAAGGACCAGATTTCTTCTTCATTTATAGATGAGAACAAGTGTTGACATGGAGTAATATGCACAAACAATGTCAAAATCAGGGTGTTGTCTCTTTAGTATAGCAATTTTTCCTTTAATTCATTAACCTGCTAACTTTTACTCCTAAAAAGCACCACTCCTCAAGCAGAGGTATGAAGTATCTATGACTTCTGCAGAATCAAAACCATTTTGATGTTCCGAAAAGCACTGTCTTTAATTCGTCACTTCAATTATACAACTAGATACTCAATCCTACTAATTAAAATTAAGAAAAATAACACCCTTAAGTACTTTGATCGTTTATGGACACCAGATGGAACACACAGGAATCAGATTGACTACATCTGTGGCAAGAGG
>NW_006922000.1:1545713-1551464 GCF_000298275.1 Orycteropus afer afer
ATAGCAGGGATTGTGGGGCTGGTGCGGGATCGGGCAGTGTTTCGTTCTGCTGTGCATGGGGTCGCTATGAGTTGGAAACGACTCGACGGCACTTAACAACAACATTGCTATGTGGTCTGTATTTATTTTTTAACTTTAAATCAGGGCCATTGTTTGAAATAACATGAAGTTCTTATATTAATAAGTATACATCCTATTTACTTCCAAAACTAAACATAAATAATTAAAGTGAGACATTCATCTTAAGGCACTAAATGAGTATCTAGATTGTTTGGTATTTTTCTAACTTAGCTTATAAGGAGCCCTGGTGTGTTAACAGTTAAGTACTTGGCTGCTGACCAAAAGACTGGTAGTTTAAACCTATCCTGCAGCTTTGCTGAAGAGAGACCTGGCAATCTACTCCCATAAAGAGTGCAGCCAAGGAGACTCTCAGGGGCAGTTCTAACCTGTAACACATGGGGTCACTGTGAGTTGAAATTGACTTGACAGTACCTGACAACATACTCCAGTCATGATGCTAAATAGTATTTTGCATTTTCATACCAGGATTTACTTTATGATCTTTCCTTCACTTAGACTGAACTGAAAAACTTCTGAGACATCTGATGTACAATCTTTTAAATCTATTCTTGCTCTAAAATTGTATGGTTCTGTGATTCTATTGCAAAATGGTTCTATTACTGTATTACATGAAGTTTTTCATTCAGTGCAAAGAAAAAAAAAAAAAAACTTGCATTGTAATTTTTATCACCAGTGTCTACCAGGGACGTGATGGACACAGAAATGCTAATCTGAGATGTTTCTAAACCCAGAGAAAGGAATAGTTGCTGCATGACTTGCTTAACCAGAAACATCAAAAGCCTACAAGCTGCCCCAATGAGAACCATGATCATACAACTATATTTGTCCGCTTCTTTATTTTTAATTTGTTGTGAGTTCCTGTTGCATACTAAATAAATATTCCTCTTGTATCTAATGTGATGCTCGTAATTCAGTAGTACAAGAAATTAAAATGATCCTCAAAATTGTAAGAGTGTCATACCCCGTAAAACCTGGATCCTTCCCTGCTCACCGCAATTGCCTTCATCTTTATTAATATGTCTATGGTAACGGGCTCAAACACCTTAAAATCATGGAGATGATGCAGAACTGGGCAACGTGTTGTTGTGCAATACAGAAGGTCTCCGTGAGTCAAGATGATGCAACAGCAACAAACAACGACAAGATCACAAGAAACAGTGTGCAAATTCACAGCACAATAAAACAGAAATGACATTTTTTCCCCACTATTCATATAGTTAATGAAATATATAAAATGTTGCAAACCTCCACTTAATTACTGGAAATAACAACAGCCTTTCTGACTAGTCTGAGAAAACCCTCACTCTCTACCCCGTGTATCCCTTTGAATTAGCATCACTGGTAGGTTAGTCAGAAACTGTGTTATCTCATTAAAAAAAAAAAAAAAAACCTTACTGCTGCCGAGTTGGATATGACTCATAGCGACCCCTCCGTGCGTTTCTGAGGCAGTATATCTATGGAAGTAGATTGCCCAATCTTCCTTCCGAGGAGTGGCTGGTGGGTTTGAACTGCCAGCCTTCTGGTTAGCAGTCAAATGCCCTAGGCACTATGCCACCAGAGAATGCTGTTCCCCACCCCATCGCAGCAGGCTTTTCTGTCAGCTAGCAGGAGACAAACGTTGCTAGAGAAAATTAAGCAAGACGTAAGGGGAAAGAAAGATGACATACTGCAAGGAATAGCCAAGAACCTCCGGGGTATCCCTGACACTGGGACCAGAGATGGCCTATTTTGTACTTGATCAGTTTAGACCAGAGAATTTTAATCTAGAGGGTCCATGAGTGGACCACAGGGCATTCATCAAATGCAAGGTTGTATGAGATTGAATGCAAAATATTGGTTGCGTATGAGTGAGTGTTTTTGTATTTTGCATTTTTTTTCCCCCTTGAGATGACTGAGATCTAAAAAGGTCATGCACCTTAGAATTGGAGAGAAAACCAACAAGAGAACCAGACAGATGCCATCTTAGATAAGTACAGGAGCTAGGTTCTATGTCTAAAACAACACCTGGGTTAGGGTCCTGGCTCTTCTACTCGATAGCTGTACGATCTCAACAGGTTACTTAACATCCTTGTCCCTCAGGAGTTCTCATCTGTAAAAAGGATGATAATAGGATCTACCTCACAGGGCTCTGGAGAAGACTGAGTGAATAAAATCATGTAAATCTTATGGAAAAACACCTGGCATATGAGAAATATGTGTTGTTGTTGTTGTATGTGCCGTCGAGTTGGACCCGACTCATAGCGACCCCTCCTTGGGTTCTGAGGCAGGATCACCATGGAAGTAGATTGCCCAACCTTTCTTCCGAGGAGTGACATGTGTTAGCCATTATTATTGTGAAATCCTCCCACGCATTGGAAAAAGAGATTGAAATTTCTCGTTGTTTTGTTGTTACGTGCCATGGAGCTGATTCTGACTCCTAGCGACCCTGTATCACAGCAGAACTGCCCCCTAAGGATTCCCAGGCTGTAATCTGAATGAGAGCAGATCGCCTAGAAAATAAACATACACAGAGATTGGGTTTTTGGAGATAGTGTAGAGTTAGGGTGCTGTGTTGTTGATAAGCATTGACTGTGGACAATAGCTATTATTGCTAGAGAGGGAGATAGAAATGTTCAACAACAGCTATGTGATTGGTTCTCTAAAAAAAAGTTGAGATACCAAAAAAAAAGTAAAATTTTAAAGAAATTTAAAGAAAGAACATCGTCTGAAAATATATGTACAGACAGAAGAAACAATTAGCAAACAGTTTTTCAAGCTCTGAAATTCAAACAAACAAAAAAACGCTTCCGTGAGACTGTACAGAAAACCAGAAGGAGAGCATATGCTAGTTCACAATCAAGTGCAGTGTCTAAGACATGGGTGGGTCTCTTAGTTTCCAAGGGCTTCCATAACAAAATGCAGTAAAACAAGGGGCTTCAAAGAACAGAAATGGATTGTCTTACCCTTGTGGAGGCTGAGAGTCCAAATTCAGGTCATCAAGGTCATGTTTTCTTTCTGCTCTAGGGGAAGACATATCCTCTCTCTCTCTCCCAGCTTCTGGTAGCCCTAGATTTATCTTCCCGTGCCTTAAGTCTCTGTCTCCTGGTCTGCTCCCTTTTTACAAGAAGCCATTCAGAAGGGATTAGGACCCACCCGACTTAAACACTGTTGTTGTTGTTGTTGTTGTTATGTACCATCCAGTTCGACCCGACTCATAGCGACCCCTCCTTGGGTTTCCCAGGCAGTATCACTATGGAAGTGGATTGCCTAGTCTTCCTTCCGAGGAGTGACTTAAAGATTGGGGCCTCATTAATTTAACTGAGCACATCTTCAAGGAAAGACCCTGTTTTCAAACAAGATCACACTCACTGGTATAACAGTTAAGACTTCAGTATATCTTTTGTGGAGGCAAAAAGTAATCCATAACAGATAGGATAAGAAATAATTTAGCTGTTACTGTGGGCCGTTGAGCCAATTCCAACATATATCAACTCTTCAGGAGAGAGAATAACTGCTCCTTGGGGTTTTCAAGGCTGTAACCTTTACAGACCAGCACTCCTCTACCCATTTGTTGTCCTGTGGTGGCTTGTGTGTTGCTGTGATACAGGAACCTATGCCACCAATATTTCAAATACCAGGAGGGTCACCCATGGAGGACAGGTTTCAGTGGAGCTGCCAGGCTAAAACAGACTGGGACAGAAGCCCTGGTGATCGCCTTCTGGAAAAAACTGGCGGTGAAACCTTCATCAAAAGCAGCAAAACACTATCTGATACAGTACTGGAAGATGAACCTTGCAGATTGGAAGGCACTCACAGTATGACTGTGGAAGAGTTGTGTCCTCAAAGTAGAGGCAACCATAATAATGTGGGTGAAGTAAAGCTTTCGAGACCTTCAATGGCTGATGTGGAAGAAACAGCTGAAAACATCCATTAATAATTGAACCATGTACTGTATGAAGTATTAATCTAGGAAAAGTGGAAGTAGTCAAAAATAAAATGGAACACACAAAGACTGATATCCTAGGAATTACAGAGGTGAAATTGGCTGGTATTGGCCATTCTGAATCAAGAACCCTATGGACGACTATGCTAGGAATGGCAGATTCAAGAAGAATGGCATCATATTCATCATCAAAAAGAACATGTCAAGACCTCTCCTGAAGTAGAACACTGTATGTGATAGGCTAATATTCACATGCATACAAGATGAAGAGCTCAGGAAGGGCTTTGAAGAGAGACACAAAGAAAGACAGCATAAAATTTCAGGACAGATATTTGTTGTAGGCCTATGAATGCCTTTAAGTTATTCTGCATTTCTAATGTCTAAAGGGGGGCATTTCAAATACGAGCAAAAATGAGCAACTAGGCTAAAGAAACCTTACCTGTAATCATTTTAGGCAATCTCCTTAGTTCTATTTGAGTGCACCATGTCTGTCTCTAATTCGAACAATGGTCATGCAATTGTTTGAGGATGTGTGTCTATTTTCTTTAGCCTCTGAAACTCAGTCAGGACCCCTGCCTACCTCTTGACTATGCAGTGACTGGCAATAAGATCCATGTGTTGAAAGAATAAATGACATGGTTATATAAAGGAGAATTGTCGTTAGATGCTGTCGAGTTGGGTCGGACCCCCAGCAACCCTGTGCATAACAGAAGGAAATGTGGCTTGGTCCTGTGCCATAGTACTACTCACAACAGTAGGTGTGTTTGAGCTCCTTGTTGCACCCCCTGACCCTCAAGTTTACAAAGCATGTCTTTCTACTGTGATTGGTCCCTGCTGATAACATGTCAAAACTTACCATCCTTGCTTCTTAGGAACATTCTGGCTGTACTTCCTCCAAAACAGATTTGTTCATTCTTCTGGCATTCAGCAAGATATTCAGTATTATTTACCAACATCATAACTCAGTAAGTGGATATCCAAAAACAAAAACACCAAACTCACTGCCATCAAGTCGATTTCAACTCATAGCGACCCCTCCATGGGTTTCTGAGGTGGTATCTCTATGGAAGGAGCTCTGGTAGCATAATGCCTAAGGCACCTGACTGCTAACCAGAGGGCTAGCGGTTCAAACCCACCAGCCACTCCTCGGAAGGAAGGTTGGGCAATCTACTTCCGTAGCGATACTGCCTCAGAAACCCAAGGAGGGGTCACTATGAGTCGGGTCCAACTCAATGGCACATAACAACAACATCAGTACAGCATCTCTATGGAAGTAGATATAGTCAAACCTTCTCTTGACAGTAGGAATCCCCTGATAACTGGTAATTTAGAATCCTTTGACTAGCTTCAGTGACAAAGAACTCATTACCTGTAAAGGTAAATTAGGTCATATTTTGAGGACTGAAATTATTGAAAATGTTAAAATGGAATTCCCTTCCCTTCCACTGTAGTTGTTGTTGGTTGCCCCTGATTCAACTACGACTCAAGGAGACTTCATTTATGATGCAGTGGAACACTGTCCCGTCTTGAGCCATCTTCATGATCATTCCCTCCCATTTGTTCTTATTGTTGTTAAGTGCCGTCGAGTCGTTTCCGACTCATAGCAACCCCATGCACAGCAGAACGAAACACTGCCCGATCCCGCGCCAGCCTCACAATCCCTGCTATACTTGAGCCCATCATCGCAGTCACCGTGTCAATCCATCTCGTTGAAGGCCTCTCCCTCTTTCGTCGACCCTCCACCCTAC
>NW_006922000.1:1554519-1558945 GCF_000298275.1 Orycteropus afer afer
GGCTTGCTGGCTTTTAATCCCCTTTCTCCTACTCTTCTGGCCTGCTGCTTTGGGCATCCCTGAGTTGTCCCTGGGGCTGACTGCTCCTCTGTCCGGGTTCCTGGCTTTTATCCCCTTTCTCCTGCTCTTCTGGCCTGCTACTCTGGGCGGGCCTGAGTTTCCTCTTCTCACCTAATCCCTTCGACTAATTGCTCTTCTCTCTGGCTTCCTGGCTTTTATTCCCCTTTCTCCTGCTCTTCCCGCCTGCTACTTTGGGCATCCCTGGGTTGTCTCTCCTCACCTGGAACCCTGGGCTGACTGCTCTTCTGTCCAGGTTCCCTCCCATTAGCTCTACCTTATGAAGCTAAATTAAATGTGTCTATTTCTGTCTCACACCTCCTCCAAATCTAACTTCTGCTACCATGTATGCTCTTTGTCATTATTTATTATCATAAGCAATTCACAGATGCAGAAACTGTGGCCCAGATAAATTAAACAACTTGGTCAAAGACATACTCAGTTCTCTGGGATTCCATAATCTGTGAGTTTAACCACTCTGCTACACTGAAAATAACTACAATTCCTAACAACTATTCCTTTAAAACTTAGCTTCCAGAACATCACCATCCTCAATTTCTTCCTCCATTTCCTGTTTAACTTGTCAGTTGTTGTTGTTGTTAGTCGCCTTTGCATTGGTTCCCGGGTGTTATGGAACAGAACTGTTCCATATTGGTTTTTTGGCTGTAATCTTAAAGGAATCTGAATACCAGCCATTTCTTCTACACCTCTCTATCTTGAAATGCAGCAAAAAAGTCAACATAATACGTAGGATGCTCACTCCTGACGACAGAGTGCATGCAGTAGGATGATTATCAAAATTGTTTTGGGCCTAACAGTTTCTTTGTGCAAACTAAGAATATAAGGGCATTTTTTACTGAATTTATATGTATTTCCAGATTTTTTAGCACAAACTCTTTCAAATCAAGTTGTTTTCTTTTTTTCCAATCCAGTCATAAAATTTATTTTTTAAATAAAGTCTGTGATCATTCATTTTTGCCAAATCTCATTTTTGGCATGGGGCAACCACAATTATTTTAAAGTTTGATTCTGACATTCATCATCTTAGCTATCTTCCAAACTTTGTATCATCTGCAAATTCAATAACCATGCTTCCAAGCATTAAGTCATGTCAATGCTAAAATATTAAATGGACAACATAAATCAGAGCTTAGCAATCTTCCACTAGAGATGCCACTAAATATGGAGGAGCTAAACATGTCAGGAGACAACTGATTTGTAGTTGGAGAACCATCATCTAGATCACATTGCACCCTACTATGAATGAGGAAATAACTTTGTTCAAATGCTCTGCAGAAATAATTGTACCCTACATGTCAAGCATATGGAAACAGGCCAACTTATTCTGGCATGCTTAGTCACTGAATCCGTAGTGGCTCCTGGTAATCACATGGTCTTCACTGCAGCCTCAGAAAGCACAGGGCTCATAATACGCTCTTGAGTTTTCCAAGGAGCAGATGGTAGTATGGTTGGGAGTCTTGCTCCTAGAAGAGGAAAACGAACTCTCACTGTGGAAGATACACTGAAAATACATGATGATGTTCTTTGTAGTCACATGGTTTTGGATATTGTAGGATTGCTGTCCATTATTCACTGGTCATTTCCTCAACTTCAGCACATTTTGAACTACATTCTATGCATTTGAATATTTTTAAATTCTCATGATATTATGTACAATTTTAGTGCTCTGAAACAAGAAGACAGACAGACTTGGTATTGGATTTTCTTAGAAATAGGCCAAGTTCTTTAATTTTACCAAAACAATTTGCCAATTAGAAGACATCTTGTCATGTTAAATCTTCCTGATAACTGACCCCCTATTGTCTTAAATATTCATCAAAAAAGTGAACCCATCCAGTAGCACTTTATTTAATATCTGTATCTCCTCTTAGAATAAAGATTTCCAGCAATTTTCCTGTTTAAAATTATTAATTGATCCTAATAGTATACTTTTGTGGTAGTTAAATTTGTGTGTCAACTTGTCTAGACCTCGTTGAGTGGCTGGGCAGCTGGATGTAGTATTCCCCATGATGAGACTGGCTATCAACTCCATGGCAGAATCTACTGTGAGCAGCTGAGTAGCTGCGTTTGAGTATGTGGTCCACTTCCCATATGTAAGAAACAGCTTTGGGAATGGTCTCTAGCTTATGGAATGCTTGAACCCTGCATGTAGCCAAGTCATTCATTGTTCAGCAGCCTGCCATGCTCTGCCAATACTGGGACTTTTAATGGACTTAAATCAGTGGCCTGCTATGCAGTTTGGTAACATCAGGACTGTGCCATTTTATCTGCTGACCTTGGGCTTGTTAGCCTCAGCAGCCAGTAACTGCCTGAGTGAAGAGATACCTCTAGCTTCAGTGGGCCATGAGCAAGAGGCAGAGCTGGAGTCCAAGGTCGAAGGGCTTTCATCGAGCCCCTAGATCCTGGCACTTGGAACTCAGACTTCTAGCCTCCTGTTTGTTAAGGCCATACCATTTGTGGTATATTCTTGTCAGAGTGACACTAGGTAACCAGCACAACTTTTAAGTTTTACCACATGTGTTCTGGTTTCAGCCCGGGAGGTCCAGTAAGATGGCAGAATAGCCAAAAAAACTGCACAGACCCTCTTCCACAAAGAAAAGGGGAACCAATTAACACAGATACAGAGGATAATTCTGGACCCCTTCCTTAGCCATGAAGGGAAGGATACAGAAGTGGACTAAACTCCAACTAGCAGAAGAATTTACATGAAAACACCAAAAAAGGAGACATATGCTGTCTGGCAGCAACCCTGACACCAGACACAGCTTGGATATTGCTGAGTGTGGTAGGACTTAAGAATTAACCCAAAAACCAGCCCTGCTAGCCAGGGACTGCACAGAGGACTGCTCTGGTGGCTGGGGAAGAAAAGGGGAAGCAGCAAAGAGGAAGGCGGGCTGAGCTGTGGACTTTACTCTGTCTGGAGGGCGCAGCCATTTTTTACAAGCAGCTTGACCATTTTGGATATTTAAAGTGACAGTGTTCTCCCGGATTCCAGGAACTTAAGAACAGTCTCCACCTGCAGGGAACGCCAAGGACATTCCAGACCCAGACGACTGGAAAGGTGCGAAATTCCCCTTGTTATGCTTATACCCCACACCCTCTTGGTGAACGGAGGTGCAGCCATCCCTCACTCCCACCCAGTTTCTGGGCTGGCAGGAATTCCATTCCAGTCTGTGTGCTTGGATGGAGACTGGGTGCCCTGCCCCACCCTGCCCCGATTTTTTTTTTCTGTTTTCTGTTTTGTAGTTTTTAGTTTGTTTGTTTTTGTCTATTTTAAGCTACTATTATTATTACTATTATTATTATTACTTTTATCCTTTTTACTATTATTCTTTATTCTTCCCCTCCCAGGTTCTAGTTTTCATTTTTTTCCCTATTCCTGTTTGCAATTTTTTATTTTCTTTCTCGTGGTTAACCCTGTTCCTTGTTTTTTCTTCTTGGGTTTTTCCCATTTTTCTCTTCATTAATCTCCTTCTGTACCTTTCTTCTCTTATTGCCCTCTCCCAAGATATTGCAGGTTTTTCTTCTTCTTTTTCCCTTTTTTCATTACTGTTCCTGTGAGATTACATGGTGTATTTTTTGTCCATTTGCTTTTACTTTTTTGATGGTTATTCAATTGTTATTTTTGTCTAACTGAGTGAAAGACAGCAACAGTCCCCATATGACACAACTACACCCACACCTCCTGCAGCTTCATTTACTAAGTGAGAGCCACCACTCCCTTCTCCACCAATGGCCAACGATAAACAACCACCAAGAACAGCCTGACTCACCCTTGGCTGCTCTTCACAAACAGTTAACAGTGATCTAAGTACAATTACACCACGATGTATCAGAGACAAGAGACCATCACAGTCCACATGAAGAAGCAAGATAAAGTGGTAGAAACAGGATAGCAGGATATAGACCCAGAACACATCCATGAGGAAGCAGCAGCATTGGAACTCTCTGATAAGGAATTCAAAAGAATTATGTTTATGTATCTTCAAAGGATTGAGAGATAGACCAAGGAAAACACAGAAAAAAAACCCAGAAGAATTTTGGAAGAAAATACAAGAACAAAATGACAAAATAAATGAAAAATCAGAAATGATTCTAAATCTACAGAGAGAAATCTAGAAGATTAATACTAAATTTTCAAAATAGGTAACACATTGAAAGGGCAAAGGAGTTGAATTGATGCAATGGAATACAGAATTAATGAAATTGAAGACAAATACCTGAACACTTCTTTGGAAAGGGATGAATCAGAAAAAAAGATCAAAACAAAATGAAGAAAGCCTAAGGTTCATGTGGGATACCATCAAAAGGAATAATTTACGTGTCAATGGAATTCCAGAACAGGAAG
>NW_006922000.1:1561515-1562312 GCF_000298275.1 Orycteropus afer afer
AACACAGACTGATGTGGAAAAGTTGAACAGATCCAAAGCAAAAGAAGAATTTGAAGAGGTCATCAAAAAATTACCAATAAAAAATAGTCCTGGCCCAGATGGTTTCAGCAGAGAATTCTACCAAACATTCAGAGAAGAACCGACATCATTCCTACTCAAACTATTCTAAAACATAGAAAAGGATGGAATCCTCCCTAACTCAAGCAAGCATAACCTTGATACCAAAACCAGGCAAAGACATCACTCAAAAGGAACACTATAAACCAATATCCCTCATGCATATAGATGCAAAAATCTTCAACAAAATCCCAGCCAATAGACTCCAACAACATATCAAGAAAATCATTCATTATGACCAAGTGGGGTTCATAGTAGGTATGCACGAATGGTTCAACATTAGAAAAACAATCGTCATCCACCACATAAATAAAACAAACGAGAAGAACCACATGACCATATCAATTGATGCAGAAAAGGCATTTGATAAAATCCAACACCCCTTCCTGATCAAAACTCTCAGCAAAATAGGAACAGAAGGGACATTCCGCAACATAATAAAGGGCATCTATGCAACACCAAAAGCCAACATTGTACTCAATGGAGAGAGACTGAAACCATTCCTCTTGAGAAAAGGAACCAAACAAGGATGACCGCTATCACCACTTCTATTCAACATTATGTTGTTGTTGTTGTTACGTGCCGTCGAGTTGGCCCCAACTCATAGCGACCCCTCCTTGGGTTTCCGAGGCAGCATCACTACGGAAGTAGGATTGCCCAACCTTCCTTCCAAGGAGTGG
>NW_006922000.1:1563417-1575030 GCF_000298275.1 Orycteropus afer afer
TTGAACCACCAGCCATCTGGTTAGCAGGCAAGTGTCTTAGCCACTATGCTAATTTAGGGGCCCTAATATATGACATAAATAGACTATCAAGCATAACCCAAACTGCATAAACAGCAGAAGAGAAACTAGATGAATGGGAGCTTCTAAAACTTAAATTTTTATGTGCTTCTAAAGACTTCTCTAAAAGAGTCAAAAGAGAACCTATAGATTGGGAAAAAATATTTGGCAATGACATATCTAACAAGGGTCTTATTTCTAGAATTTATAGAACACTCCAACACCTCAATAACAAAAAGACAAATAATCCAATTTAAAAAATGGACAGAAGACATGAATAGACACTTCACCAAGGAGGATATTCAGGCAGCCAACAAATTTATGAAGAAATGCTCACGATCATTAGCCATTAGAGAGAAACAAATCAAAACAACGAGATACCATCTTGCTCCAGCACTAGTAGCAAAGTTCAACAAGACAGAAAATAACAAGTTCTGGTGAGGATGTGAAGAGATTGGGACTCTCATACACTGCTGGTGGCACTGTAAAATGGTACAACCACTGTGGAAAGCAGTATGGTGATTCCTTCAAAAGTTGGAATTAGAAATACCATTTGACCCAGCCATTCCATTACTAGGTATATATCCTGGTTTCAGCCTGTTGGGGTTTGTATACATCCCCTTCATATTGTCTGATTTCACTGATTTTGATCGCATATTCTCGAGTTATTTCAGCCCTCCCTTTCTGTCTTTCAAATAAGTGATTGGTCTTCTCTGAACCTTCTCTGGATCTTCTCCAGGCTTAGTGTGCCTTTTGTCAGTGAGTTGCACAGGCATTTGTGCAATGAGGATGAATGATGACTTGGTCATTTAAGGCTCTTCCATCCTGCAATGGGGACATGAAACTCACTGCAGTTCCATCAGGTTCCACATGATGGTGGCCTTTGTCTCTGCAAACCGGACTTCAGAAGCTTCTCTGTGCTGGAAACCTTGTTGGCTTCAATTTCAAGTTCCAGTAATAAAACAGCCATCAACTTACCAGGGCTCACATAAAATGGCTGAGGTTCTCAGCCTGGGCTCCACCACCTGTGGCTCAGACACAGGGACTGAGAGCCATAGCACATTTGCTGCAAAGCAGAGGGACTGTCTGAACATTCACAGCTGCTTCTTGTTTACACAACTGTGCTTTGTTTTTCTGTTGAATCCTTTTCTAGCACAATTCACGTTTTGAGAATAGAGGATGGAGATGCATAGTGAAAAATTAATAAAGCTGCATTCTACTCTATGTTAATTAATCCTTAAAATAATTCACCTCTCTCTAGAGCTGTGCTTTCCAATATAGTAACCAACACACCGCATTTGGCTCTTGAGTATTTAAAGTCTAGTGTAAACCGAAATATGTTGTCAGTATAAAACACACAGCAAATTTCAAAGACTTAATACTAAAAAGATAATAATTATTTTTTATACTGATTAAATGCTAAAATATAATCATAGCCTTCATTGCCAAGAAGAACAATTCAAATCAGGGAGATAAAGTCTGTGATATTTTGAGAACAAAGTGCCAGGCAGAAGAGAGGCACCTCGAACATCACTGGAGATACACCAATTTTTCAAAACGATGATGCTGGAAAAAAGGAACATTTCAAGATACATCCTTAAATACAACACAACAGGATAATATTCAGACGTTAGGCAGTTAACATCATTGCTATTCAAATTTACTCACCAACCACTAGGGCCAAAGATGAAGAAATAGATGATTTTTTTTTTACCGACTTCTGCAGTCTAAAATTGACCAAACATGCAATCAAGATGTATTGATGATTACTGGTGACTGGAATGCAAAAGTTGGAAACAAAGAATGATGAGTAACTGAAAAAATACGGCCTTGGCAATAGAAGTGATACTGGAGATTACCTGACAGAATTTTGCAAACCCAACAACGTATTCCTTGCAAATACATTTTTTTCAACAACATAAACAGTGATTACACAAGTGAACCTCACTGAACGGAATACACAGGAATCAAATCAACTACATCTGTGGAAGGGATGGTGAACTCGGTATCATCAGTACAAACAAAGCCAGGGGCTGACTGTGGAACAGACCATCCATTGCTCATATGCAAGGACAAAGAGAAGCTGAGGAAAACTGAAACAAGTCCATAAGAGCCAATGTGCAACCCTCAGTATTGATTAACTGAATTTAGAGACCATCTCAAGAATAGATTTGAACACTGAACACTAATGACCAAAGACCAGGAAGGTGTGGGATGATATCAAAGACAACATACATTAAGAAGTCAAAGGTCATTTGAAAGAAAGGAAAGATAAGACCAAAATGGAAGAGACTGTGAAACTTTCTATTGAACAGAGTTGCTAAACTGAATGGAAGAAATAATGAACTAAAGGAGCTGAACAGATTTCAAAAGGTGGCTCAAGAAGAAAGAGTAAAGTATTATCATGAAACGTGCAAAGACCTGGAGTTAGAAAACCAAAAGGGAGTAACACACTCAGCATTTCTCAAGCTGAAAGAATTAAGGAAAATATCCAAGCTTCAAGTTGCAATATTGAAGGATTAGACGGGCAAAATACTGAATGATGCAGGAAGCATCAAAAGAAGATGGAAGGAATACAGAGTCACTGTACCGAAAAGAATTGCTTAATGTTTAAGAGCATCACATATGAAGAAAGCAAAAAGTCATTTAAAAGACAGGAAAGGAAGAAAAGACCAAAATGGATGTCAGAAGAGACTCTGAAACTTGCCCTTGAATGGAGAGTCACTAAAGCAAATGGAAGAAATGACAGGATAAAAGAGTTGAACAGAAGGTTTCAAAGAGCAGCTCAAGAAGACAAGGTAAAGTATTATTATTGTGGTAGTTAAAGCTGTATGTCAACTTGGTTGGGCCTGGCTGAGTGGCTGGGCAGCTGGTGGTAGTTATTCCCCATGATGAAACTGGCAATCAGCTCCATGGTGGGATCTACCACAAGCAGCTGAGTAGCTGCTTTGGGTATGTGAGCTGCTTCCTGTATATAAGCAGCGGCTTTGGGAATGGTCTCTAGCTTATGGCATGCTTGAACCCTGCATGTACCCATGTCATTGTTCAGCAGCCTGCCATGCTCTGCTGACCTTGGGACTTTTAATGGACTTGAATTAAGGGCCTGCTGTGTGGTTTGGGAACATCAGGACTGTGCCTTTTTACTTGTCAACCTTGGGCTTGTCAGACTCAGCACCCAGCAGCTGAGTGAAGAAAAGCCTCCAGCTCCAGTGGGCCGGGAGCAGGAGGCAGGGCTGAAGCCGAAGGTTGAGGGGCTTTCACCCAGCCCCCAGGGCCTGGCACTGTGAACTTGGACTTAAAGCCTCCAAATTGTAAGAATAAACTCCTGCTTGTTAAAGCTATCCCATTTATGGTATTCCTGTCAGAGTGGCACTAGGTAAGCAGAACAATAATGAAATGTGCAAAGACCTGGAGTTAGAAAACCAAAAGGGAAAAACATGCTTGGCATTTCTCAAGCTGAAAGAACTAAAGAAAAAAAAATCAAGTCTCAAGTTGCACTACTCAAAGATTCTGTGGGCAAAATATTGAGTGATGCAGGAAGCATCAAAAGAAAATGGAAGAAATATACAGAGTCACTGTACCAAAAAGAACTGGTTGATGTTCAACCATTTCAAGAAGTAGCATATGATCAAGAACCAATGGTGTTGAAGGAAGAAGTCCAAATTGTACTGAAGGAATTGATGAAAAACAAGGCTCCAGGAATTGACGGAATACCCATTGAGATATTTCAACAAACAGATGCAGTGCTGGAGACACCTAATCATTTATGCCAAGAGATTTGGAAGACAGTTACTGGTCAACTGACTGGAATATATCCATATTTGTGGCCATTTAAAATAAAGTTGTTCCCTCAGAATATGGATATTATTGATAATGGTGCACCATTAATATCACATGCAAGTAAAATTTTGCTGAAAATAATTCAGAAATGGTTGCAGCAGTCTATTTACAAGGAACTTTCAGAAATTCAAGCTGGATTCAGAAGAGGACATGGAATGAGGGATATCACTGCTGATGTCAGATGGATCTTGGCCGAAAGCAAAGAATACCAGAAAGATGTTAACTTATGTTTTATTGCCTATGCAGTCATTTGACTGTGTGGATCATATACACATAAATTGTGGATCAATTTATAGGTAACACTGCAAAGAAAGGGAATTACAGAACACTTAATTGTGCTCATGAGGAACCTGTACATAGACAAAGAGGCAGCCATTTGAACAGACCAAGGGAACATTGCATGGTTTAAAATCAGAAAGAATGTGCACTAGGGTTGTATCCTTTAACCACACTTATTCAATCTGTATGCTGAGCAAATAATCTGAGATGCTAGGGTATATGAAGAAGAACACAGCATCAGGTTTGGAGGAAGACTCATTAACAACCTGAAACATGCAGATGACACAACTTTGCTTGCTGAAAGTGAAGATGACTTGAAGCACTTACTGATGAAGATCAAAGAGTACAGTCTGCAGTATGGATTACACCACAACATAAAGAAAATTAAAATCCTCACAACTGGACCAATAAGCAACATCACCATAAATTGAGAAAAGATTGAAGTTGTCAGGGATTTCATTTTACTTGGATCTACAATCAATACCCATGGAAGCAGCAGTCAAGAAATCAGACATCGTATTGCACTGGGCAAATCTGCTGAAAAAGGCCTCTCTAAATAGGAGCTCTGGTAGCATAGTGGCTAAGGCACTTGACTGCTAACCAGAAGCCTGGCAGTTCAAACCCACCAGCCACTCCTCGGAAGGAAGATGGGGCAATCTACTTCCATAGTGATACTGCCATGGAAACCCAAGGAGGGGTCGCTATGAGTCAGGTCCAACTCGATGGCACATAACAACAAATGTTAGAAATCAAAGATGTCACTTTGGAGACTAAAATGTGCCTCCCAAGTCATGGTATTTTCAATTGCCTCATATTCATGTGAAAGCTGGACACACATGAGGAAGATATAAGAGAAGTTGACGCCTTTGAATTGTGGTGTTGATGAAGAAAACTGAAAACTTCATTATATTTATTGTAGTGGATGTGCAGTGATATCCCATTGTGGTTATTATTTGCATTTCCCTTATGGCTAATGATACTGAGCATCTTTTTGTAGACTTATTAGCCATTGATTGATAAAGCT
The DNA here is from genome assembly GCF_000298275.1 of Orycteropus afer afer. Taxonomy (NCBI): domain Eukaryota; kingdom Metazoa; phylum Chordata; class Mammalia; order Tubulidentata; family Orycteropodidae; genus Orycteropus; species Orycteropus afer. The sequence goes on from NW_006922000.1 coordinate 1,568,618, forward strand.
CTGGTAGCATAGTGCCTAAGGCACTTGGCTGCTCACCAGAAGGTTGGCGGTTCAAACCCACCAGCCACTCCTTAGAAGGAAGGTTGGGCAATCCTACTTCCGTAGTGATACTGCCTTGGAAACCCAAGGAGGGGTTGCTATGAGTCGGGGTTGACTTGACGGCAAACAACAACAAGCAACAACAAAGTTATAGACAAAGAAACCAGAGTTAGGCTGCAAAGAACCAAGAAGGGAATGGCAACAGGAGCCAAGGAGTTGTGGCTGTGAAAGGACAACAGGAAGGACCCTTGTGTGATGGAAAGGTTCTGTATCTTAACCATCTGCCTCACCACCTGGTTGTAATGTTGTGCCACAGATTTGCAAAACGTTACTGGCTTAGTCGAGGTTCTCTCAAGAAACAGAATCAGTGATTTTACAGGTGTGGGTGTGGGTGTGTGTGTGTGTGTAGAAAGAGAGAGAGTTTGAGATTTACTTCAAGCGATTGGCTCATACAATTTTGAGAGCTGACCAGTCCAAACTCTGCAGGTCAGGTGACAGGCTGGGGACTTCTGCTGGCTCGACAGATTATAGGAGGCTGACAAGTCCAAAATCTGTAGACCATGAGGCAGACTGGAGGCTTCCATGGGTAATAGGAAGAGTGCAGAGTGAGAGAGTCCTGCCAAAATGTCTATTTACAGTTTCAAAGGAGACCACACCCTCAGGAACTCCCCTTTCAACTGACGTATTGATTATGTTAGACTACTTTATGGAAGGTGATTGCAGTACGTTGCATCGAAGTACATTACGGAACAGCAATGAGTCCAGTGTTTGGTGAAACCACCAGGAACCACAGCCTAGCCGAGTGAATACATAAAATTGCCCCTCCCAGTTCCATCAAGGGGAGCTTGGTAAAGGGTACATGGGACTCCTCTGTATTATTTCTTACATGCAATTCCAGAATTATCACAAAAGACAAATCATAATAAAAATAAACACTGTTTATAAAGACACAAGGTGGGCCAGCTAAATGGACTAAAATAATAGAGTAAATGAGGTAAAATCTGAGCACAACATCCAGGCAAAGGCTACCCTGTGTTCTTCCAACGTTTCTGTAAGATTGAAATTATTTTCGAAAGAATGTAAAAATGACAAATTGACAAAAAGAAGACCCAAGAGGTGCTAGGGAAGCAAATGCAGATGCCACGCTTTGGGGCTCGCACGGAAGCCAGTTTGTGAAGAGAATGGAAGGGAGGCAGAGGGGAGATGGGCAGTGAGGTCCAGGAGATTCTGACAGGCTGTGGGGTATTTCGACTTCCAGATCAAGAAGTTCAGATTCTGTGCACTAAGCAGTAGAACGCTGTTAAAGAATTCTGAGCAGGGCAACGACAGGACCAACGTGGGGCTTTAAAAAAGTAATCAAGTGCTGATGGGCACAGGCAGAGCTGGAGAATAATGTCTGGAAAATAATGCAGACTGCTTATCTGTTTACAGACATTATGTAAGTGAATGCTGTAAACAGGTAGAAAAGTCGTCCACTGTGTCTAAAAAAATAATTGATCTTTTTGAGTAGTAAATAGGAGAGAATCTAGCCGTAATAGCGACTGGTGTAAAAAATAATTAAAACTCTAGGGATTTGAAATGACAGTGCATTCAGTATGAACCAATACTATTAAAAAAAAAAAAAAATCTAATGGAGTCTTTGTCCGTTCCAGTAGAATTGCACTGTTTTTCAGGATGATAAAACCCCAGGATAATGCACCTTGGTCAGATCAAACCTGAATAGTGTGCAAAGTTCTTGGCAGGACATTTTACGAAAGCCTTCATGTTGTTTGTAATCTGGCTGTAGTTTTGAGGCAATAAAGCAATATACGCCTGATGTGTAAGAAGTACTCACATCTGAGATCAAAAAGTGTATGTATATGTGTGTGTGAGAGAGAGAGACAGAGACAGAGAGAGGAATTCACAGTGACCCTATGTGACAAGGTAGAGTGGCCTCTGATGGTTTTCTTTGAGCCACTGGGTGGGTCCAAACCAGCCACTTTTTGGTTATCAGCTGAGCATTTAACCATTGTGCCATGAGGGCTCCTTAATATTGTCTATATACACAAAATATGTGTGTGTGTGTGTGTGTGTGTGTGGTATGTTTGGCAATAGGTTGGAGTATTGTTAAAATAAATTTAAATTTAAATGAATGAATTTAAAATCAGGACAATTCAATTTGAGGTCCTAGATAGGAAAAGTACATGAGAGATCTTGTTGGAAACCCCAGAAGGCATATTCAATTTTCGTTTGGGTTTTATGCAATTACGTAAGGAGCTCTGGTGATGCAGTGCCTAAGGCATTTGAGTACTAACCAGGTTGGCGGTTCAAACCCACAAGCCGCTCAATGGAAGGAACACAGGGCAATCTACTTCCAAAAAGATTGACCACCTCAGAGACCCAGTGGAGGTTGCTACGAGTCAGAATCTACGCCATGATAATGGGTTTGGTTTTTTTTTTTTTTTTTGGATCCAATTAGGTAAGAAAGCTATAAATAAAATATACTCCTTATATGCTTTCCACATCGTTCATATATTTTATTTTTCAGTCAGAGTGTGCTTAGTATATATTGGAGCATCCCTAAAAATAAGCCCACTATGCAGAGCTCTGATGGCGTAACGTCTAAGGCATTTGACTGCTAACCAGAAGGCTGATGGTTCAAACCCACCAGCCACTCCTCGAGAGGAAGATAGGGCAATTTACTTCCATTGTGATACCACCTTGGAAACCCAAGGAGGGGTGGCTGTGAGTCAGACACGACTTGAAAGCAATGAGTTTGGTATTTGGGTTATGCAGAGATGGCCTGACATAGTGGCTGCAACAATGGGTTCAAACACAGCAAGGACTGTGAGCAGGGTGCAGGACCGGGGTTTCGTTCTGTCACGCATGGGGTCGCTGTGGGTTGGAGCCAAGCTGATAGCTCCTGATAACAACACGCCATAGGATGGCAGAGGGAAAAGAAATCTTTTCTTGCATGTTCTCCATCTTTCTCCTATTAAATTTTCCTTCTCAAATTGAACTTTCCGGTAGCCAGGACACGCCAGCCACTTGCATAAGGACAGAGTCTACGCATGCATTGCGATCAGCTCTCCCAGCACTTGTAAATAGTCTAAGGCTGTCTGTCACTCCAGTCCTGAAGGTGCTTCTTGACATACCAGAGCACTCCTCTTCGACTCATCATCTTGAAGCCTCTCTTTCCGCTCTACTCTCATAATATGCAAAGAGGCTTCTTTCCTAAGGTTATTAGAGCTTATTTTGCAGTCCATTGGCTGGGAATGAGATTTCCTGGTGATTTAATTGTTTGTGTTTCCTAAGTTGGGCTTAATTCTACTTCTCCCATAAGAATCGGAGGAAAGAAGTACACGTCACGATGAAAATGCACTGGATTGCTCTGAAGCTGATGACATTTTGAATAATTCAGGACTTTCATACATTGCAGAGTACTTTCCACTCCAGCAATTTTAATGACCCACATCAACCGTCAGACTTTCAAAAACAGTTATGTGAAACAGAAGTATCTCCTGGAAAAGGCTGGCTGCAGAATCCTATTGGCTAATCTTTCATAGTTAAAGGGTTCACTCCAGCTGGCTCAAAGATTGAATTATCAGTGCATCTGGCAGGGTGAACTCTAAATCAACCACATTAAAGGTGTATTTTCTTTTCCCATTGCCCTCCAGATGATTACAACTCGTTGCAACCCTATAGGACAGAGTACAACTGCCCCATGGGGATTCCAAGGCTGAAAATCTTCATGGAAGCTGACTACCTCATCTTTCTTCTTTAGAGCAGCTAGTGGGTTCAAACCACTGAACTTCGTGTTAGCAGCTCAGTGCTTAACCACTGAGCAACCAGAGCTCCTTTAAAGATGTATGAAAAAAAAATCACTGCCATACAGTCGATTCCAACTTACAGTGACACCCCTCCCCCCCCTTTGGGCTTCCAAGGCAGTAAATCTTTTCAGAAGTAGACTACCCCATCTTCCTTCTGCAGAGTGGCTGGTGGGTTTGAACCTCCAACCTTCTGGTTGACAGTCAAATGCCTTATGCACTACACCACCAGAGCGCCTTTTTAAAGGTGGAGCTCTGGTAGCATAGTGGCTAAGACACTTGCCTGTTAACCAGATGGCTGGCGGTTCAAACCCACCAGCCACTCCTCGGAAGGAAGGTTGGGCAATCCTACTTCCGTAGTGATAACTGCCTCGGAAACCCAAGGAGGGGTCGCTATGAGTCGGGGCCGACTCGACGGCACATAACAACAACAACAACAAAACTAAAAACCAAACTCACTGCCCGGGAGTCAGTTCTGATCTCCTTGGGTTTCCCAGGCAGTATTTCCAGGAAAGTAGATTGCCCAATCTTTCTTCCGAGGAGTGGCTGGCGGGTTTGAACGGCAGCCTTCAGGTTAGTAGTCAAACTCCTTAGGCACTACGCCACCAGAGCGCCCTAAAGGTGTATGTTGTTGTTGTTGTTATGTGCCGTGGAGTCATCCCTGACTCATAGCGACCCCTCCTTGGGTTTCCGAGGCAGTATCACTACGGAAGTAGGATTGCCCAACCTTCCTTCCGAGGAGTGGCTGGTGGGTTTGAACCACCAGCCTTCTGGTTAGCAGTCAAGTGCCTTAGCCACTATGCTACCAGAGCTCCTAAAGGTGTATAGGGATGTATAAAATCATAAGATAATTGATTACAGTGACAAAAATGACTACATCTTTGGCTGCAATACTCACTTTGATATGGAATTAATTTTCTTCCTCCATCAACCTAATCGAGGCGTAGATATATCTTCTGGTCAAGGCCGTGGGTTTGGCGGTGTCAATGTTTTACTTAAGTTGCTCCCTCCATGCGCATGCTCATACCGGCCCTGCAATAAGTGTTCTCCGGGCCGCCATCTTCCGCCAGCCCCCAGCCTCTGCTCCTAGTTCCAATTGGCAAATGCTTCTTTGAGTTCTTGACCTAAGAGCCAATCCACTTTCACGCTGCCTTTGTTCGGGGCCTATTGGATGCCGATTGCAGAGATTCACTTTCAGTGGGCAGTCTACTTTTGTTTTAAGTATCTTTTAAAATTTGTGGAGAAATGCCTCTCTGTAGCCTCAAAAAAAAAAAAAAAAAAACCACTTACATAATGGATTAGAAATTAAAATGTGGTCATTTAAACCAAATCTATCAGAAATGAGACATATGATTGGGAATTATTATGCTGAGTTCATGGAAGTTGGCTATTAAAAAGCCAAGTTCAAGTTAGACCTCAGAAAAAAATAAGTAAATATTGATTACCCTTGGGAATAAACTATTTTGAGAACCACATACATATTACAACACTAAACAAAAGACAGTAGAGTGTAAGTAAAGGACTCATGTTATAAACAATTTCCCAACCGAGTATTGATTTATAATGAGAAAAATAATGACTTCTCTGGCTGCAATAATAACTTTCACATGGAATTAATTTTCTCTCCGTGTGTAGAGATCAGTATACAATTCTTCAGACTAAGCCGACCTTAACCACCACATAGGCAGTAGGTCTTTGACATCTGAGATCTTCCAGGTCCTGTGGTAGCAGATGTGAGGTGCAGCAACTTGTCTTTCACATTGAAATGGAGGGTCCCCCAGAAAGCCACTTATCTTTGGACCCCGAAAAAATGTCACTGAGGCTTCAGGTCCCTGAGTGTTCATAGAGTTTATCTTCCACCCCTTGGAGCACAAGCGTCTCACCAATGTCTCAGCCGCCACATGTTCATCCTGCCCAAGTCTCCTCTACCACTGACCCTGGATTCATCAGATGCATTATCCAGGTGGTCTGGACTCCTTCAGACCACAGTGTGACGGCGGGGGGCGGGGGTAGGTAATGTAGTTCTGAGGCAAAACTATACATGGATACTGTCTGTTCCACAAATGAAAACTCTTTCTGATCCTTTTTTATTTTTTCTATTTGGAATCAAAGCAAATGTATTTGCCAAATCAGTGGCCAAATGTAATGTACCTGGGGCATTATTAATCTACTGTAATAATGATGTTAAATCTAGTGCAACAGCTTCAACTGGGGCTTCTACTGAGTGAAGCATGCAGTAATCTACAATGTTTTTTTCTAATTCTTTTAGGCTTTTTGCAGGGGCCAGCCTGTAAAAATAAAGAAAGATATAAAGAAAGATATGATTGAGACCATCACTCCTGAACCCTTTGGGTTTTCATAGTGGCAGTAATGTCTACTGTCCCACTGAAGATGTCATATCATTCTTTATTTATTATTTTGGCTGAGCTGAGGGGTAGTTTCAGAGGTTTTCTTTCAACCTTCTCCACTAGGATAGCTTTTACCTAAAGCCAATATGAGAGTTAACCAATGTGAGAGTTAACCCACTGCTATATATATATATATATATATATATATATATATATATAT
>NW_006922000.1:1575130-1578170 GCF_000298275.1 Orycteropus afer afer
ATATATACATACTCCAGTTATACATCTGGGACTGGACAAATGACCACTGAGGGGGTCTGAGGTGGAATGGACCCCTGGGACCTACAGCGTAACCAGCCACCATATTTCACTTGTTTGCCCCACTCTAAAAGAAGCCATGATGATGCTTTGGGTTTGGAGACACCAATGGCAAGTCAGATGCTTTGTCTAACAGCCCTCAACATGCCTAGGTATCCTCCTTTCCTGGTGTATAGTCACCCTTGAAGTTACTGTAGGTCCACTTGGGAAGAACTAAAGGAATCCTGTTTTATATTCTTATCACCATGTTGTTGAGTCTTTCCTCCCAGAGACCCAGACACCTTTTCAGTCATCAGCTTCCAAATACACAAATTACTCAGTTTTGAGAGCTGAACAAGGAATCATGGCTGCTTTTGGAGCCTCCCATTCTCCCATCCTCGCCCTTTGCTTGTTGTTGATATGCAACATCCCTCTTGTTGGCTGCCTTACTATTTTGCCTCTATGAACGGTCAGACTCAGTTGACCCCCTGCAGGTAAAGTCCTGAGCTACCCCAGAGGCCTTGCCGGTCATTAGGGTAATGGCAACCACCTGGATGCTGGTTGTTAAGTGTTGACATCCAGCTTCTATTTCTTCTGGCTGCCTTCAAAAGGTGCATCCTGGAGCCCATGGTGTAACATAATCCTCTGGTGGAATTTTTTGGCCTCACATGGTACATCCATTCCAGCATGTCCACTTGCCTGAGCCCTTCAGTGTTTTCTTTTACCCTCTGCGTTGAAACTAGGCAGTTTTACTCCACTCTCTATAGGTATTTGCTTTCTATGGGCTTTTAACAGTTAAAACTTTTGTCTCAAGAAAGTGCCCCAAGTCAATGAAATCTTGCTTATCTAGTCTTATATTCTTGCTACCTTAATCAAGCATCCTCAAAATCCAGTCCCTGGGATACTCCTCATGTACCCTCCCCGAACATGATCGCTAATTCTTCCAGCTATCATAGCTTTAGTGTAAAGTAGCCTTCTTGTCTCCTCAGACTCAGGGCCTCTCCAGCTGGGTTATACTGTGATCTGTCCCCAGTTATGGGCCAATAAGGCTGAGAGTTGATGGGGCACCTCCTGAGGGCAGCATCATATTAATGAGAATCAGCATGAAGCCAATTCCCAAAAGGCAGAGATCAGTTACATCCCTGCTTTCCCATTTTCCATCATTTCTGATACCAGTCACCCCCTATCACTGTCCTCTCTGTCCTTAGTCACTGATGGATAAGTCAGACCTTATAGTGGACTCTGTTCTTGGGTTAGTTACTTAACTTGAAATGACTTACAGAACTCTTGGAAGATAGTATACTTAACAACTACTAGTTCTATTGAAGCTGTTGCTGTGTTGTTGTTGTTGTTAGGGGCTGTCCAGCAGAGCTTTGAACCGGTTTGTTCCAGTTCAACCCACTGCTGAGGATTTGTAATTCCGTGCCAGAGATACTGAGTCAGAACCCACTTTTTAACAAGGTCCTCAGGAGATTTTTATGTATAAATGTTAAAATGTGGATTCTGATTCGGTATATCTAGGGTAGAAATGCAAATTCCCAGCAAGGGGTCGAAAGGGAATGAACTGGTGCAGAGTCATGCTGTCAAGTCCATGTTCAACCCCATGTGACAGAGTAAACTGGATGATAAAGAAGAGATGGAGCTGTTATGGCTCAGGGAAGACACGTGACCCTCCCCTTGCCAACCAGGAAACCCACTGAGCCTCCGTGTCCTGGGCTTTGATTGGCCAGCCCTGCATGGTAGACTAAATCATACCTCATAAGGCTAGTTGATATCCACTTCCCAGGTGAGTCTGTTCTGATCTGGCCAGCCTCCACTCCACTCCCCAGGTGTGGCCTCCAAGTCCCAGACCAGCCAGACCAAACCCACTGCCATAAAGTGGATTGTGACTCACAGCTACCTGGCAGGACAAGTTGAACGGAACCATAGGGTTTCCAAGCTGTAAATCAGTACAGAAGCAGCCTGCTATCTTTGTCCCACAGAGTGGATGGTAGGTTCAAACTGCTGACCTTGTGGTTTGCAGCCAAGTGCTTCCACCACTGCACCACCAGGTATCCTACTCTCAGGCCAAGTCTCCCCAATTCCTCCAAGGGTTATTTCTCTAGGGCCAATGACAAAGGGTACCTTACTTCAAATTAGGTTCTTGACAGCACACACCTCTGCTCTCACCCGTTAGACACCTCTGCTGTCTTCCAGCACAGGGAAGTGCCAGCTCTTACTAGGAAAGAGTGGGTTACCTAGTAAGCTCCAAGGTTCAGGGTATCTGCAGCACTAACATCCTCCAAAGGATTCAACCAGATATCCTATCCCCCATGTCAGTGTTCCTGGTTCTCCCAACAGGGCCCTGACCTTAACCTCACAGATATGCCTTGTCTGAGTGTCTGAGCAGAGAAAGGATGATTGCATATGAAGTGTTTCAGACTGCAATAATGGTCCAGGAAAATTTCAACCAGGCCTATGGGAGTTCTGGAGCTAACGTCACCTGTTGGAGGAGTCCCACATCTTGAGAAAATGAGCCAGTGTGAGTGTCACCACTGTGTTCCACCATTCACTTGGATCAGCCCATGGAAAGAATGGCCTCAGCAAGAAGGCTTTGGTAGAGGGTAGCAGCTGGACTGCCAGCCACTTATGTTCTCTAAGTGGTGCAATTTCACAGCCACCCCAGGGGCACAGCAGCATATCATGGTGATTGTCTCCATTTATACCCACTCCTCACTTAGCAGCATGGCTAGGTTCCAAAGACCAGGTTGATATATGGAAATCAGCATTATGTGAAAATGGAGGATGACTATATAATTGCATAACTGCCAAATTACATCATGACATAACTGCAAATTTCATCATTGCCAAACCACTGAGAATGGCCCAGCCAAGTTGACACATTACTGTTGCCTTGCATCTCAGCATTTGTTACTGCCAGATGTTCATCATTAATGGACAACATAGGCAGAGAGTAGATTTTTCACTGTTGTCATAAATGTGGAATGCTGAATGAGATAGTCAA
>NW_006922000.1:1578507-1580086 GCF_000298275.1 Orycteropus afer afer
CAATATCAGGAACATATTCACACTGAAAAATTATTCATGTTTACCTGAAATTCAAATTTCATAGGATATTTTTGCGTTTTTATTGGTTAATCTGGGAATTCTACGTTTTGGGATTCAGTGGTGAAACTCCACCGGTGTCGTCCATAGCTCACACCTTAGCTAAGCTCTCAAAGAACTGTCCCAAAGTCTGACTGACCCAGTGGAGCATGTGGTCACATACCTATTACAGCATGTTGGCTGCTGTATAAAGTGAGTCCTTTGAGACAACAGTGGAAGGGACTCATAAGCCACTTAATCAGGCTCACACAGCCTGTCTAAGAGGATGGCAGAAGCTCTCTAGGGAGAGATAGTAAACTCATCCAGCACGGGAATCAGTCCCAATGAGGATGACATGGCTGTGCCCTCCAGAGTGTCTTGCTCCAATATAACCTAGTTTCATCCTCAGAGCTCCAGCAGATATGTGCACACAGCAAATAGTCTTAGAAGAATACAAATACAAATATTAGCATTAATTACCTCAAGGACGTCCTCTCTTTGTCACTGCCATCAAGTAGATTCCAGCTCATAGCAGCCCTCGTTGGGTTTCCAAAGTGGTAAATCTTTACAGAAGTAGATTGCTCAGTTTTCCTTCCACAGAGTGGCTGGTGGGTTTGAAACCACCAACCTTCTGATTAGCAGTCAAATGCCTTAGGCACTATGTCACCAGAGCTCCTTCAAGGACATATTGGGCATTATAAATTTTTCCTAATACATTGTCATTTTGTCAGATGCATTTGGAAAAACAAAAAGGTAAAAAGAAATGATAGTTAAATAAGAATTAATAATTCTTTAGGTAGGACATGTAAATGACTTTCCTTACTCTTATTTCCTTTGCCTACAATTCCTGAATTAACCTGACAAAACAAATAACCATTATTCTTTTATTTTCATAGGAATTTCATGGTTTAACCTCAGCAATGAAGTGATTCCTTTATATTTAAAAAAAAGGGAACAAAAATGTGTTTATAAGATTGCATTTAATGTCACGAGATGTATGCAAACAGTTGAATGGAAAAACACTTGCTCTGTAACCTTTCACTCAAATCAAAATAAAAAGTTTTAAAAATGTGTTAATAACAAAGTACAGACTCTTAGCATAGTGAGCGGATACATAATAGGAAACACAAGGAACTAAAACTCATAGCTGCTATCAGTGTATAAGTGGCTCCCAGGTACAATTGAAGGTTGAGTGTTTGCACACTGGTGGTGTGGTGGTTAAGGGTTCAGCTGCCAATCAAAAGGTCAGTGGTTTGAAACCACCAGCCATTCTGTGGGAGGAAGAGAGGCAGTCTGCTTTAATAAAGGTTACAGCCTTGGAAACCCTATAGGGTAGTTCTACTCTGTCCTACAGTGTTTCCATGAGTAAAAAGGCATCAGCTCAATTTTAACAGCTTTGTGTTCATTTGCACACTCCACCTGCAGAACAGCATTGGGCTAACTTGTCTTATCTTTTGTCTCATGGCTATTAGTCAATCTAATGACTTATGGAGGTAATTTATGTACAAATAACAGAACAGTGCTTACCATCCTTGTTTAAATA
>NW_006922000.1:1580906-1585386 GCF_000298275.1 Orycteropus afer afer
TGGAGGGACTGGAGACAGGAAACCAGGAAGGTTATGACAACTTGTCCTCTCTCAATCTGCTTTGCTCTGAGTGACAGCCATTCCATATGACATTGGACTTCCAGTGCATGAAGCAAAATGGGTTATTAAGTCAGATCTCCTCGGATCACAAAGAAAATAATAAGGTGACAGTGACAGAAGAAGAGAAAAAGAAATAATCAAGAGAGAAAATGATTGGGTGGCTAGAGGCAAAAAAGTATGACAGATCCAAATGGCCTTCATTATTTCTCAGTTGGAAAATTCCAATAACTTCCTAAATTGTGTCCCCATGTTGAGGGCCTCCTTATTCTAATTTATCTTATAAACTAGTTCCAGGTGACAGACTGAAATTCTATAGGTATAAACACTGCCACTCACTTCAACCCTCTATTGAAAAATGCTAACAATTCTTCATGGCCTAACAAACTACTGCTTTGCATTCAGATTTTATAGTCTGGCCCCAGCCCATGTCAGTGCTTATTTCTGGATATTCCTTAATATGTTTTACTTTTAATACTTAAAATATGTAAAATTAATCATTTATATTTATATAAAATATAATTATAATATATAGTTATATAAAATATATTCATTCATATTTAACATTGCAACACCTTATTTTTAGTATTTCCTTTCTACTTGTGACCAATGTGCCCTTTATAAAGTTACCCTACCCCATTTCCATGGGCTTCCTTTGAGCTGCCAATCTAAAGACCATAGCTCTCTGGCCACCAGGCAGGTTGGGGCATGTGGCCCAAATGTGGTCAATCAGAGTTCTTTGCCCAGGAATGGGCCAAGAATACAAGAACCCAGAAGGACCAGAAGTGACTGGATCTGAGTCCTGTGAGGTCTTGGGATGGGATGCTCAGAGTATCCTCAGCTTTCAGCTGTCATAACTATCTGATGATTATCTATCTTTCCTGTTATGGGATGAATGGTGTCCCTCAAAAGATATGTTGAAGTCTTAACCCCTGTACCTGTGATTGTGGCCTTGTATGGAAACAGAGTTTTTGAAGTTGTGAGCAGTTATCAGTTAACAGGAGGCCATATGGGAGTAGGGTGGATCCTAATCCAGTTTGAGGAGAAGAGACCAAGAGAATCCATGTTGATGATGGAGGCAGAAGTGGAATGATGCTGCAGGTGCAAGCCAAGGAACACCTAGAGTCACCAGAAGCTGGGAGAGAGTAGGAAGGAACCTCCTGTAGAAACCTGAGAGCCAGCATGGTCTGAGCAGCACTTTGATGTGGACTTTGCTCTCCAGGACTGTGAGAGGGGAAATATCTATTGTATAAAGCCACCCAGTGTGTGTAGATGTTAAGGTGGCCCTGTATAACTAATGTACATCTCAAGGCTCTTCTCCTCATTTCTTTCTTTGAGTTACTTAATACCTTCTCTATCAATTCATTTTCCCCTCTTCCAAACAGACACACACAGAGTTTGGTTTCAAATAGTGGTTCCTATTGCTTGCAACCAAAGAACATTAACTGTGTGGAAATGAGGGCAAAAGCAGGGGTGTTTTGGTTACCTAGTGCTGCTCTGACAAGAATGTCTACCACAAATGGATGGTTTGAACAAACAGAAGTTTATTCTCTTATAGTTTGGGAGGCTAGAAGTCCAAGTTCAAAGTGCCAGGCTCTCAGGGCTGGGTGAAAGCCCCTTTACCTTGGGGTTCAGCTCTACCTCCTGCTCCCAGCCTACTGGAGCTAGAGGCTTTTCTTCACTCAGACAGCTGCTGGCACTGAGGCTGCTGAGACTGACAAACCCAAGGTTGACAAGTAAAAAGGCACAGTCCCGATGTTACCAAACTAAATGGCAGGCCATTAATTTAAGTCCATTGAAAGTCCCAAGGTCGGCAGAGCATGGCAGGCTGCTGAGCAATGACACGGCTACATGCAGGGTTCAAGATGCCATAAGCTAGAGACCATTCCCAAAGCTGTTTCTTATATACGGGAAGCAGATCACATACCCAAAAGCATCTACTCAGCTGCTCACAGTAGATTCCACCATGGGGTTGATTGTCAGTCTCATCATGAGTAATACTACATCCAGCTACCCATCCACTCAACCAGGCCCAGCCAAGTTGATCCACAAACTTAACCACCACAATGGGAATGGTGTGGAAGGTTGGACTCAGACCTGTCAGGCACTGTTGGAGTATATGAAATTAGTAAGTGAGCTAAAATGTCACAAAAAACTACAGGAATAAGACTCATATTCCAGACTGAGAAATTAAAGCCCATGATATCTAATGAAGACCTGGTTAATAAGGTTACTGACAGTACCTCCTAGGACACTGAGCTTAACATTCTTCAGAACTGGGGATCATTGCAATTGATCTAGATAATTCAACGGAGAGAATGGTTAACTCAAATTTTATAATATTCACCTTTGGGCATGGGCTAAAACTCAGGTTTTCCTTCCACCAAGGTCCAAGTACATCTTTTGGTTAGTTGTCATAGGACTGACAGTGAGGAAAACCAAACTTGAAGATGGATCATTCATCAGGAAGAAACACAACTGAAAGGACACTCAGATTGGATTTTCCTTTTGTACTTACTGTTGTCATTTGTTTCTCTGGAGATCTACTTCCAAAAAAAACCAGCCATTGAAAACCCTATGGAGCACAGCTCTACTCTGACACACATGCGACCGCCATGAATTGGAGTTGACATGATGGCAACTGGAGTTTGAGACTGTGATGGACATACACATAAGAAATCCACCAAACAACGTTCTGCCTGTTAAGGTTTTGTCCTTTAAAAAATCTCTACAAAAAAACCCAGATACCAGGAGATACATATTATTCATTTCTCTTTATTAAATTCAAAAGAAATCATGTACCTCTGCATTGTTTTGTGTGAAACAGTCTTGAATTATTTTACACATCAGACTAGAGGGATGGACACTTTACCTTTGAAGCCACCTTAGAGGAGAGCCAGACAAGAAAACAGAAGCAACGAGAATGGGAGGGATGAGGTGCTGTGGATTTCTACAATGATGATATATTTTCTCTGATTACAGCGTCCCTTATCCTGTATTCCAAGAGGACTTAGAGTCCCGGGAAGTGTCATGGTAACCATTACTTGCTGGATATTCAGAATGGCATCGTGTCTCTTCCTCCTATAAATGTACTCCCAACACTACAATTGCTTTTACACTTAGATCGAAGCCTTTGCCATTCCATAGACAAGGGTATTGGTCTGCCTTGTTAGTTTGAATGCGTGGGCACTCTGCTTCACTTCAATAGAAAACCCCATGATGAAAGTTGAGAAAGTTTCAATTGCTATTTTCAGAAACTATTTGAAAAGAAGTCAGCTTGTGGAAGGTAGTGTTTTCTAGTGCTTCATTCACTATTTCCAACACTTCATTCATTCAGACTCCTAAGGCATGTTTACTTCTGTTCATTTAAAGAAGTTATAAAACAATTAATTTAGAACTTACAGAATTATGGGTAAAAGTGTGCTGTGTACTAGAGCTTAAATTCTAAAGCATCTGGTTTGTGGAAGGCCATGGCGTACAGTGGGAGCCCTTTGTTTTGAGGCTTGACATAAGTTTCAGATGCCACTTGGTTTCTTTCTGACCCTTAAGCCAGCACTGTGGCCTTGCACAGACAAGTTCCAGGATAAACCTAGGGAGGGGCGGTCTGCCTTGAGGAAGAGTGTGGTTGAAAGTACATTATGCTTACACAGAGAACTAGGGAACTTGCCAGAGTGAGTCCTTTTCTGATTTAAACTGAGGTTAGTGTCTGGTATTGTTTGGTAGCCTGTCCAGACCACCACCCAGCCAGGTAGTCAAGGCCCAGAACTAATCCTGTAACACTTTTCCCTCTTTAATTATGTATGCATCCCAGTCACAGGTTTTTCCTCGCTTCTGTAGTTCCACCTGCAACAGTGATGAATCGATCCACCATCAGTCATGATTTTGTGATGATTCTGTTTCCTTCAATCATACATAATGAGCCCCACGGCCATGACTCAGTGGACTCCATTCAGCTTTCTGTACTGTGTACATGCTGATGGTTTTCCTCCTTCTGGATACTGTCTTTGTTCTGTCCAAGACTTAATAAAAATGTCTCTGTTGAACCTGTTTGAATCTGAGGTCTCTTTTCCCTATTACAGTTGTGTTATCTCTTATCCTAAGAAATCTCTGGCTTCCCAGTGGGGAATGGACTGGACAGCATGTAGCCTTTCCTTATTCAAATAAAACTTGTGATGGTCAGGGACTCATAAATGAAATTGTTTAAAGGTTTCACATCCGTATGTTTTCACCCACCCAATTTCGTGGAACTTTCCTTGATAAATATTCAGAGCATAGAGGGAACACAATGTGAAGCACAAACAAAACCATCTTAACCAAAACCAAACTCACTGCCGTTGAGTCAATTCAACTCATAGCCACCCCTCCTTGGGTTTCCGAGGAGGTATCTCTACAGAAGTAGATTGCCCAGTCTTCCTTCTGAGGA
>NW_006922000.1:1586346-1600668 GCF_000298275.1 Orycteropus afer afer
GAGCTGACTTCTTCCCATTTCCTTTCCCTTCCGTGAAGCTTAATCAGCTTGAGAGTAAGATTCCTCACGTTCAGAACATGTGAGAAGAGAGTTTGCTGGACACTCAGGGAAGCTCCTGAGCATGGTCTGTTTTGTCCTGTCTGTGAGAATCAGTGACGTCTGAAGCTTCTTGCATAAAGACATTGTGCCTTCATACATTCCTGTAGTGGCATCTTTGTTGTCGTTGTCAGTTGCCAGCCCAGTGAATCAGACCCACAGCAATCTTGTTTATGCTTCCAACACTTCAGTGTGACTTAGCACTGCGTTTAAAGAGTAGATTGGGGCAGGATAACTCTGGAGACTAACGAGAAGTTTAATTTCACACCCTGTGCATCAGAGACCAGCACCTCAACCCTTTCTTTAGCATAGAACCAAGGAGTCATTTTATGGTTTGCTAAGAGTCATTCTTAGCCCAGCACAGCACCTCTGCTGCCCGCTCCCTGCCATGCCCTAGGAATAATGAAGCGTGGTGGTTGTTTACAGGGCTCTTTCCCTGGGGAGACTCTGTTCTAGTTCCCTTTAACTCATTACTGATTCATGGGCTGTGTTTCTGGCTAAAGGACACTGGGGGAGCAAGGTTAGGTGAGAGCCTAACAAAACTGGCTGCAGACTCTTCTGTATCCTCAACCTTATGGGACTTTGCTGTCAAGAAATCCACTTAACACATTGCCTTTCTTTCGCCTTCTTTCCTTCTCCTCCCTCCATTCCCATGAGCACTTTTTCCTATTAAGGTCAGCATGTAAAAGGACAGCATTTACTATTCACATTTTTATCATTTGCACTTTACAAGGTACTCTGCTTTTATGAAGCACCAGTCCATAAAAAGTTTAGTGCGTGTGTCTGGAAGGTCATCCTTATGTTTTTCCCCCACTGGCAATGGTTTTGACTTATTATTAGTTGTCGTAGAGTAGACCCTGACTCATGGCGACCCTGTGCATCATGAAACCAAACTGCTGTGATGACACGGTTTTCACTGGTTGTTTCCTGCAAGCAGATCACCAGGCTTTTCTTCCTAGTCCATCTTTGTCTAAAACTCCACTGAAACCTGTTCAGCATCATAGCAACAGGCGAGCTTCCAGTGACAGGCAGGTGGTGGGCGCATTGTGAAGTGCACTGTCCAAGAATCAAACCTGTGCCTTCTGCATGGAAGGGGAGACTTTACCACTGAACCATCACTGTCTCCTGGTTTTGACTTACTGGTGAGAAATAGGCACCCCCAGTGTTCCTAGCGCAAGTGGAGTCTTAGACTAGATGCAAAAATAGTTTGGGAAGATCCATTGCCTACACCATCAGACCAGTTTGTAAGAATCTATTTTATAGAAAACCAAGGGCTTGTTGAAACCTTCATTTCTGAAGATGGGCTTATAGTTATCTTGGTAGTTAGGTATTTGTTTATTGAGTTTTGTCACTTTAAAATAGAGGTGATTCAAGAGCAATGCTTAAGGCCTAATCCCAGGCAATCTTCTGAGACTTTCTTCTCTGGATAACAGCAGCATTGTTGTTGTTGTCATGTGCCATCGAGTCAGACCTGACTCATAGGGACCCCTCTTTGGGTTTCCAAGCTGTATCACTATGGAAGTCGATGGCCTCATTTTCCTTTTGAGGAGTGGCTGGTGGGTTTGAACCGCCAGCCTTCTGGTTAGCAGTCAAGTGCCTTAGGCACTACGCTACCAGAGCTCCTAACAGTAGCATAGTCATGTTTATTTAAAGACCGAGTCTAGAGCCCAGCAGATAAGGGAGCTGTGTAGATGGTCTTTGAGGATGGAGATCATGTCTGTGCTGGGAATCCACAGTTTATAGAAACCAAGCACAAACTGCCATCCCACATTCTGTTATTCTGATCCTGAGTTGGACAACGCCTGGGTGGTGCAAATGGTTAAAGTGCTCAGCTGCTAACCAAAAGGTTGGGGGTTCAAGTCCAACCAGAGGCACCTTGGAAGAAAAGCCTGAGGCTCTACTTATGAAAAATTCAGTCACTGAAAACCCTATAGAGCACACAATTCTACTCAGACACAGGGTCATCATGTCTCAGAATGGACTTGATAACAACCAGTTAGCCCAACCTCATTCAATACAAAGTGAGAAAAGCACTTTCTTGTTCCATCAAATGCTACTCCACTTGGAGACGACCAGGGACGTCCATCTGACTATATAAATATGGATAGAAAGTAAAATAAAACCTCTACAACATTTTGGTCTAAGAGTGATTTAGCTAGTTCAACTGTTACATTCACACTGATAACAGGTTGACTTGGGTTGTAAGGGAGCAAAAGGGAGGAGGTGTTATAATATCAAATTGTTGCACAAAAGCATCTTCTTTTCCCAGCTTCCCCTTGATTTATTTTCCCAGTAATTTTCTCTCAGATGGAAAAAATAATTTTATCAAGAAAACAAATGTTTCTGCCAAAGTTTAAGAATTTCATATTTAATGTTTTTCTTTGAAAAAAAGTCAACAGTGAACTAGGGCGTGCTCCCCGCACAGACACACTTCGCTGACGAAAATAATAATAATAATAAAAAAATCCACTGGCAGAAAACAAGATATTTTCCTCAAACAGTGTGATTATATTTTATTGCTGCTTGGTTTAGTATATACTTTTTGCAATTGGGAAAAAAATTCTAAGTGAAAAAATCAGCTAACAAGAGAAGTAGTTTACAAGGTCATAACATTGAAATTGTCACCAAAAGAAAAAAAAAAGTAAAAAAAAAAAAAAGGAAAGATTTTAAATGTAAAATATCACATAATTTCAAAAAAAAACTTACCTAATTTCTATCATTTAATCAGGTACTATACGTCAACTTTCTAAATAGGATTACCATCCTTCATTATGAGACTAATGGAACTAGGGCATACATTTCTTTAAAATGCTACTACAAAAATGTTCTTTTCCTTTTGTTTCTGCCTATTATGTACTTAAGCTATAGATAATTCTGGAATAAAAAGCCTATCGTAGGTATAAATGCGATAGTTAAGAGATCCTGTTTGCTGTCCTCTTCCGCACGTTCCACAGATGATGGTGGCTTCTAGTCCAGCGTCTTCTCCTGTTTCTTGCCTTCCTTTTTCTTCTTCTTAGATTCTGCTGTGATTAGAAAAGAAGAAAGGAAAGCATCATTAAGCTATAGACAGGGAAGTAACTACACTTGGTCGTTTTCTTGGTAAGTTGAGAAAAATGTGTTTGTTTGTGCACCGTGTGTGTGTCCTTTGTGTCTGTGAAGAGAGCCTGCTCTTACCAGGAGAGTATCTGTGATAGAAAGAACACAACCTGCCTATAAAAACCGGTTGTAGTTGAGTGGTTTTCCGACTCAGAGTGACCCCCTCTGTATCAGAGTAGAACTGTGTTATATAGGGTTTCCAGTGGCTCATATTTCAAAAGTGGATTGCCAGGTCTTTCATCTGATGGATGAAAGTCCACCCACTGGATGGACTTGAACCTCCAACTTTTCAGTTAGTGGCTGAATATGTTAACCATCTGCATCACCCAGAAATCTTTGCACTGAATGCCAATAAATGCCTGATATCTTATTAGTTGTCCCCAGTGGGTGTACATGGTACTATCCTGAGGTCCTCCTAGGAGTTAGAAACACAGCAGACATCTGTGAAAGAATGACCAGGCCACCATGCAATGGAGACCTACAAGAGCTTTGTGTAGTCCTTGCTTCCCACATGTTTTCTGCTAGTCGATTGTTAGCATTGTTTCTGAGAAAATGATTCTATAGTGCTTCCTTTTCTGGTCTGCCCTCTGCTTATAAGTTTGGCTTAAAATCCCATGAATGGCCAGCTATGGTCATACACACCCTGTCTGGAGCTTCTACTAGAGGGACTCCTAGTCTTAGGTGAAGCAAATGGTATACACCAACAGCTGCTCTTCCCTAAGAATTCAGCTTCAGTTTCACTCCCTTAGGGAGTCTTCAACATTTCAGCATTTCTTTATAGATAAATATTTTATGAAGAATCAAATGTAAAACATACACACATACATAAAATTTATTCATAGTTCCTAACATTTTTAATGGGTATCTCTAGTCTTTAGAGAACGCTCTGGTGGCATAGTGCCTAAGGCATTTGACTGCTAACCAGAAGGCTGGCGGTTCAAACCCATGAGCCACTCCTTGGATGGAAGACTGAGCAATCTACTTCCATAGAGATACCACCTCAGAAACCCAAAGAGGGGTCGCTATGAGTCAGAATCGACTTGAGGGCAGTGAGTCTTGGTTTTAGCCTTTAGTGGACTGGATGAAACTCATTCAGGAAAGGTCAATGTCCCCTTTTAGTGGCCTTTGAAGGTTATGGTGTGAGCTACACTATGAGTATATTGTTGTTGTGTGCTGTCCAGTCAATTTTGAGCATAGTGATTCCACATGACAAAACAGAACTGCCCTTTAGGGTTTTTAGACCATGGACTGTCAAAAAGAAGGAAAACATCTGTCTTAGAAGAAGTACAGCCAGAATGTGCTTTAGAAGTGAGCAGGGTGAGACTTGGTCTCACGTACTTTGGACTTGTTGTCAGGAGGGACCGTTGCCTGGAGAATGACATCATGTTTAGTTAAGTAGAATGCCAGCAAAAAGGAGGAAGACCCTCAAGGAGATGGATTGACAGAGTGGCTGCAAAAATGGGCTCAAACACAGCAATAACTGTAAGTAAAGCACAAGACCAAGCAGTGTTTCCTTCTGTCACACATAGGTCGCCATGAGTTGGAAATAACTCATCAGCACCTAACAACAACGATGACCTTTATGGGAGCAATCACCAGGTCTTTTCTCCGGTGGAGCAGTCATTGGGTTGGGACTTGTGATATTTTGTTTAGCAGTCAGACACTTAACCCTTGTGCCACTAGGGCTCCTCTTACTACGACATAAAGGTCAAGGATTGGAATGGAGCAAGGTGCTAAGTGGGTAAAGCAAAGTTCATCGTGGAAGAGTCAGACACGGCTACTCTTAAAGATTTTCAGAGTCAACATGATCTCATCCTGATGGAAAACAGTTGCTGTTGGTTCTTCTTGTGTGCTGTTGAGTCAATTTCAACTCACAGTGACCCTAGGACAGAGTGTAATTGCCCTGTTGGGTTTCCAAGGATGTAATCTTTCTGGGAGCAAACTGTCAAGTCTTTTCTCCTATCAATCAGCTGGCAGGTTCGAACATCACCCTTTGGTTAGCAGCTGAGCAATTTAACCACTGGGCAACAAGGGCTCCTTGTGAAGCAGTTGGGTGCCTTAATTCATACTGAAAAGAGCCAGGCCAAGGGAAGGAAGGGCACACATGCAACACAACAAACAACACTCCAGGCTCCTGCTACTCCCCCGCAGAGACCGTGGCTGTGTGTGAGCTGGGAGGAATGGGAACAGAAAGCCAGCTGTTGGCCAGGTGTGCGTGGGAAGGGACCTGGCTGGTTACGACATGTCCAGGTGTGCATGGGAAGGGACCTGGCTGGGCTCAACTTGTACAGGTGTGCACGGGAAGGGCACCTGGCTGGGAGTGACCTGTCTGCTCCCCTGGATGACACCCACCAGGATTTTGCTGCATAGGGAACATATGAAGACATCCCTGGGCTGTCTCTGTCCTGCGTTTATAAACTTCATCATTTCCTTAGCCACTTTTTAACTGGATGGAAGATAGTATTTGTTATGGATTGCATTGCATCCCCTCAAAATGAGAGTTGGAGTCCCCACCATTATACCTATGAATGGGATCCTAGTTGAGAACAGGGTCTTCTTTGGTATTTCAATGAGGCCATATCAGTGTAGGTGGGTCCTACACCTAACAAATTCTGAGTTATAAAAAGAAAAAAATAGAGAAGGAAGTACAAACAGGGAAGACAGAAGCCACATGCAGGTCCCCAAGGAACCTAGGAACACTAGGGCTCGCAAAGCTGGAAAAGACAAGGGTATTCCTCCAGAGCTGAGAGAGAGCAAGAGAGCGAGAGAGAGAGTGAGGGAGAGAGAGGAAGAGAGAGGGCAAGAGAGAGAGAGAGGGAGAGGGAGAGAGAGAGAGAAAGGGAGAGAGAGGGAGGGAGAGGGAGAGAGGGAGAGAGAGGGAGAGAGGGAGAGAGAGAGGGAGAGAGCGAGCCCTTGCCTTTAGCCAGTGCCCTCAATCCGGACTTCTGGACTCCTGAACTCTGAGAACATGTTTCTGTTCTTTAAAGCCAAGTAGTTGTATTTTTGTTACAGCAGCACAGGAGGCTAAGGCCGTATTCACAGCAAGCAGAATAGCAATGAGAGGATGACAGGTATGTAAAACTCTGCATTTTCAAAGAAACATGTGGTTGTGTTTAAAATAGATTTGAAAGTGTTCAAATAGTCCCGAGACTCTTAAAGCAAACACTCGAGAAAGAACCCAGGCTCCTCATATTGGTGGAATCATTGGATCGGGACTGCCAGTTTGAGTCCAAAAAATGCAGTTAGCCAAGGGAATTCTGTCGATGCCCAGAAGCTACTGTAGAAGAGAAGAGGGTGAGAAGAGTGAGGAGGACCTGGGACAGGCCCCGAGCCTGTAACATTCCAGCCTCCACGGGCCTCCTAACTAGAAAGCCACATGCTGGGGAGCAGTGAAGTAATTGGGGGTCCACAACCACGGGGCTTACAGGGAGATGGTGGAGCTCTGCCAGGATCATTCTGAGTACCACGTCCTGACCTAGGGAGTCAGTTCCTATCCATATCTGCCTCATATCAGCTGGGATCCTGGGCAAATCAATCACTCAGCATCTGTTTCCTGTATTCTAGGCATAAAAAACCTACTCTATCTTCCTGGAAAGGTCAGTGTGGGCATCATAGGAGACAATGACCTCTAAGAGCCTATTTTAGCTGGCAGTGGTGGTGCTGTGTGCCACCATTTTAGCTCTAGGGTGGTTGTTGTTGTTGTTGTTGCATGCCATCAATTAGCTCTAGTCTTGTTGTTGGGTCCCACCATTTTAACTCTGGTAGCAGTGTTGTATGCCACCATTGTTGCTCTAGGGTTGTTGTGATTGCCATTGTTGCTGTGTGCCATCAGTTAGCTCTAGTCTTGTGGTGTGCTACCATTTTAACTCTGGTGTTTAGAAAACCCTACACCTACTCATTCAGAAAATCCTTACCCCATCCCACTGTGCCCCAGCACTGTGCAGATGCAGGGATATAGTGGCAAACAAGACAAAGCTCTGCCCTCATCAACCGTAACAAAAAACACAAACCCACAACAGCAGATGTGAGAGCAGCTAACAACATCAGTTATCTCCCAGTAACCCACCAGGGCCAGTAGGCTTAATTCCATCCCTCTTCATGCAAAGCCCCCTGTCTCTGGCCATTTTAGCCTCTTTTCCCTTCTGTCTCTCCATTTCCCTGAGTTGTCTATTGACTTCTCCAAACTGTCAGGAATGGGGCTTCTTCAGGGTGCACTTCACTCATATGAAGGGGGGGCTCTGCCCATGCATGGGTGCAGGGAGGTTGCTTCCTGCTCAGCCCTTCATGCACATGCCCACGACGCAGCACAGCACCAAGTAATCCCTGGAGTGAGACAGATTCTAAAGTAATCCCTGGAGTGAGACAGATTCTAGCTCAACACGTCTCCACTATCCTTCTGTATCAGCTACACCTCTCTGATCATTTAGAAATGTCAAAACTGGCTGGAACGTTTTTGTATATTTTTCCTGAAACTCACGAGCAGGAAGACCAGTGGAGAAGAGAACTGGAAGTGCTTCATCTTTTGGTCTTTTAGTCTTGGACTCTCTCACTTGTATACACTTGTTGTTTGACATTGAGTTGATTTAGACTCATAGCAACCCCATAGGACAGAGTAGAACTGCCCCATCGGGCTTTCTTGACGTAATCTTTATGGAATCAGATTGCCTGGCCTGTCTCCTGTGGAGCATCAGGGTGTGTTTGAACCTCCAACCTTTCAGTCAGCAGCCAAGCATTTAACCATTGTACCTCCAGGGCTACTTGCATACTCTTCCAGAGCAGAAAACAAAGGCATTTGACTGTGCGGATCACAACGAATCATGGATAGCACTGTGAAGAATGGGAATTCCAGAAAACCTAATTGTGCTCATGAGGAACCTATACAAAGACCAAGAGTCAGTTGTTTGAACTGATCAAGGGGGTACTTCATGGAGTAAAATAAAGATAGATATGAACCGGGGTTGTATCCTTTCACCATTCTGCTCTATCTGTGTGCTGAGCAAACAACCTGAGAAGCTGGACTATATGAAGAAGATCACAGCATCAGGATTGGAGGAAGACTCGCTAACAACCTACGATATGAAGATGACACAACCTTACTTGCTGATAGTAAAGCTGACTTGAAGCACTTACTGATGAAGGTCAAAGACTACAGACTGCAGTATGGATTACATCTCAACATAAAGAAAATGAAAATCCTCACAAATGGGCCAATAAGTAACATTACAATACATGAAGAAAAGATTGAAGTTGCCAGGGATTTAAATTTACTTGGATCCACAACCAACAGCCATGGAAGCAGCAGTCAAGAAATTGGACTACGAATTGCACTGGGAAAATCTGAAGACCAAGGGGCGTTTACCCAACCACGGTGCTTTTAATTGCCCCATGCACATATGGATGCTGGACAGTGAATAAGGAAGACTGAGGAAGAGTTGATGCTTTTGAGTTGTGGTGTTGGCAAAGAATAGTGGAGGCACTATGGACTGTCAGAAGGAACAAAGCTGTCCTGGAGGAAGTGCAGCCAGAATGCTGCTTGGGAGTGAGAATGGCCAGGCTTTGTCTCACCTACTTTGGTCGCGCTGTCAGAAGGCATCAATCCCTGGAGAAGGACATCATGCTGGTAGAGAAGAGGGTCAGCAAAAAAGAGGAAGACCCTCAATGGGCTTAAGTATAGCAAGGATCATGAGGCAGGCGCTGGATGGGCACTGTTTCATTTTGTTGTACATGGGGTTCTAACAGTCAGAGCCAACTTAACAACACCTAACAACAACAGAGGGAACAAAACAGATGTGTGTGTGTGTGTGTACACTGTTGTTGTTCATTGTACTGTATTTTATTCTTTTCAACTATAGCACAAACTTTCATAAGCATTTAATAGAACAGAAGGCAGCAAACACTGCAGGTAAAAACCTGCAAAGCAATGTGTATTTCTTCTTAGGCATCTTTGTGATGGTGGGTGCGCTCATGTGTTTGTGTATGCAACAGCGTGCATTTCTGAGACCTATGTTGGAGACTCTGTGTATGTGTGAAGTTGGTTCCAGGAGTCACTATACATTGTCACACTTGACAGTAGTGGTGGCCTTAACTCCATCCCCACACCTCCCAAAGTTACTTTGATGAACGCTAAGGAATCAGCTGGAATTGAGAAATACAGGTCTCCCCTGCTATCTGAAAATAGAGCATTCCCAAGACCGTTCACAAGGTGAGATGGCATAAAGTGAAGTGATTACCATGGGTTTATACGGGAAAATTTTTTGAGTGTTCCCAGACCTAAAAAATGAAGTACTAAATAACACATGAAACGTGAAACAACACTAGCATGCAGTGCTCTCAGACACAGTTCAAAGCTCTGGCGGCTGGATGCTGAGATGCTGAGTGTAGATGGGGAGGGAGCTTGGCGACACCACTCTCGTGGCTCAGGGTGTGCGCTGCTGCTTTAAGGACTCACTACAAAACAGACATTGAACGGTAGTTAGTTTGCTTTTCTCCTTTATTTCATAAAAGAAAAAATCCTCTTTGGAAAATTTCTTTCGGTTAGTGAACACAGGTACTAATGTAGGTCTTTCTTAAAAATGAAGTGGCGTAAAGTGAACTTCTGGAAATGAGGGATGCCTGCATAAGTAAACACCCACACACGTGGAACCTCAGAGGGTAACTCGTGGGTTGGTTTCTTCTGTGCAGCAAACACCTCTGCCCGTTCCTCAGTCTGCAGGCTCCTCTCCTGACCTTCCCTTCCTGACTAGGTGCTCCACCCTGATACACACTTGCTCAAGTCCGGAACAGCCAAGAGGAACATTTCTCCTCGATAAGATACTTCAATGTTTAAGGGCTTGTTTCTGCAATCATGGGAGCCCAGGTAGTAAATCGGTCTTATTATAAAATACTACAAAATTATTCTGGTAGCATATGTCAGAAGGGAAATGTGCTCATACGAAGCAAGAAGTCCCCACTTAGCCCACAGCATTATGATCTACTATCACAGCTGATGCCTACTCTACTATAACATGACTGGGGCTACCAGGAAATCAAATTATAGCTCATGAAAGAGGGAGAAGGTCTGAACTTCACAATACTTAAAATTCCAGAGGTACAGCTCCACACACAGTATTCCATGTTTGCTCCCAAGGGGATTTTCTTTTAGGTTCCAAAAAATAAACCAAAAAATACGAGATCAATGAGGTAGACTTCAGGCTATGTTTCATTTTTGTATATCCCTAGAGTGCCCTCCTTGGTTGTCCAAAACCCACTGCTGTGGAGTAGATTCTGGCCCATAGCGCCCCTAGAGGACAGAGTGGAACTGCGCACAGGGTCTCCAAGGCTGTCAGTCTTCACAGAAGCAAAGCCCAAAGCACACCCACTGCCGTGGAGTCCATTGACTCACAGCGCCCCTAGAGGACAGAGTGGAACTGCCCACAGGGTCTCCAAGGCTGTCAGTCTCCACAGAAGCAAAGCCCAAACCACACCCACTGCTGTGGAGTCCATTGACTCACAGCGCCCCTAGAGGACAGAGTGGAACCGCCCCACAGGGTCTCCAAGGTTGTCAATCTTCAGGGAAGCAAAGCCCAACCACACCCACTGCCTTGGAGTCCATTGACTCACAGCGCCCCAGGGGACAGAGAGGAACTGCCCACAGGGTTTCCGAGGCTATCACTCTTTATGGAAGTTGACTGCTACATCTTTCTCCTACGGAGCAGAGCGGCTATGGATTCAAATCACCTACCATTTGGTTAGCAACCAAATCCATTAAGCACGTCGCCACCAGAGCGCCTTGGCTGCAGACAAGCAAAACATGGTTTAGTTTCCTGCTGTTGTGTCTTTGTCCTCCCGAATTTTAAATATATACCGTTTGGATATGTGACTTGGGAGGGATGGGATATGGAATTCTACACTCTTTAACGGCTTTGCAAACGCTTACTGTGTTGATCCTTTCACCATCTTCACACAGATCCTCCAAATTATAAGCAAGAGAGCGCCTTCTCCCACCCACAATTCCTGACCCCCTCAGCCCACAGGTCTGTGCTGTCTACAGCAGACTGTAACAGGAGATGTGGAGAGCTTGCCTGGACTTCCTCCACGCTTTTTAAACAGCCAACCTCATTTCAGCTTCATTTATTATTCTCGTGTCTCTGGGTGAAGATCTGAAAGTAACTTTTTCCTGTTTTCTGCGGAACAGAAATAAGTTTTCCGTGCCTGGCAGCAAGAAAGCAGGGAACAGTGTCCCTGAGGGCAGCAGCTCTGGGCCTGGCATCCTACATGGCTGAGCAGCGGGACACCAGGAACAGTTTACCCGCTGCTTGCCCTCTCTGTTCTGATCAGCTCTTCTACAAATATTGTTTACTTACTCCTACAGAAAAAGGTCTTTCTTCTCCTTCTCCTTCTGCTTCTCACTGCCTCTGTGCTCTAAGCTACAACCAGCAGCTTGGATCTCCCTGCAGGTCTCGGAGGTTTTGCATCAGGGAAAAGCCAGCTGCAGGTCCCAGGAGCATATCGGGTGTCTCCACGGGCAGCATCGTTACCAGGACAGTGATGGCCATGTCCTCGCAAAACACGAGAGCTACTGCCAGGAATCTTACTGTGGAGAGGAGACCTGAATCCTGCCTGGCGCCCAGGCTGGGAGGCCGCTGGGTAGCAAGGGATGCATCACACTATTTGTTGCTCTCGAGGCATGGGGCCCCTTTAAAGGACCCCAATTTCAGTAATGATCCACTAAGAGTAATCATTGGGCTTCAATGCTAATTATTACACAAACACAAGTTGGGCATTATATTGTCCAGCCATAAGCTCTCATGTTGTTGTTGCAGTTAGCCACAGAGTTGTCCCCTGACTCACAGTGACCCCATGCACAGTGGAAGGAAATGCTGTCCGGTCTTGCACGTGCCCATGATCAGGGTGCAGACCGGACCACTGTGATGCACAGGGTTCTCATTGGCTGATTTTGGGGAAGTCGAGTGCCAGGCCTTTCTTCCTGGTCCATCTCAGTCTGCAAGGTCCACTGAAAGCTGTTCAGCATGAGAGCAGCACGCCAGCCCCCATGGACAGAGGGATGGTGGCTGTGGGTGAGGCGTGTCGGCTGGGGGTCGAGCCCAGCTCTCCTGTGCAGGGGGACGAGCTCTACCACTGAGTCACCATTGCTCCACTTGGTCGTCACCAGCCCCAGGTATGCTCTTATCAGTGCTTTTCCATTATCATTGAAATGGAAATACTTCCTTT
This sequence comes from Orycteropus afer afer, assembly GCF_000298275.1. Lineage (NCBI taxonomy): Eukaryota > Metazoa > Chordata > Mammalia > Tubulidentata > Orycteropodidae > Orycteropus > Orycteropus afer. The sequence continues at coordinate 1,598,749 of NW_006922000.1, forward strand.
CCGATTTCTTTGTCAATATTCAGATATCCCTCAGAGAGGACTTTGTTTGAGAAGTCTTGGTATAACAGAAAATAACTCAGGAAACAGAATGTGGGACTTCACATCCAAGCTCAACTCCACACTGGCTCAGTGACTTGGGCAAGTGTAACCTTAGTGTCCCCTCAGGTGTGAAATGTAAATAAAACTCTTTTGGGTGGCTGTGCAGATTCAGGGAAACAATGCTTGCAAAGGGCTTAGGGAACAATGCCCATCATATTGTAAGCACTCATAACAAGCACTGTTAGGATGCTCAGTAAATGCCGACAACAACAGCACCAAGTACCAAGTTCAAACTCAAAGCAGAGAGTCTCAATCCATGAGGAGTTAGAAGGTTTTTTTGGAGGGGAGAAGGTCCCTCAACTCAGTAACTAATTAGCGTGAACATGGTTGTATTATGCAACCTTTCTTAATGCTAATTACTGAATGGCTGTTTGGTGTGTGCACAGCTAATGAGCCTCCAACATGGAATTGACCAAGGGAGATGAGAACTGACGCACAGTGTGAAAGAAACCCTACAAGTATTTACAGCTCCTGATTCTCCCATCTGCCCTGGCACTGAGGACCAGCAGTCTGGGTGCTGAGGACAAGAGCGAGATGCCCAGACAACACCTGTTCCAGGTGAGCATGTTATGCTTCGACAGGGATTCCTCTGTACATTACTGAAGGCAGTGAGTGAATAGTGCGTCCTAGCGGGACAGACCACACAATCTACCTGGACCCATCATTCACCCATTCATTCATGTCAGGAATATCCATTAACTAAACCAGTTGCTGTTGAGTTGTGTCCACTCCAACTCATGGTGACATCAGGTGGATCAGAGCAGAACTGTGCTCCCTAGGGATCCCAATGCATAATTTTTCAGAAGTAGATCACCAGGCCTCTCTTCTGAGATGGCTCCAGCTGGGTTCGAACTGCCAACCTTTCAATTAGTAGCTGGGCACGTGACTGTTTGTATCATGTAGGAACCCCTTATTGTGAACCAGTCAAGACCAAACCAAACCAGCTGTCCTCGAGTACATTCTGACTCGTGGTGACCTCACGGGAAATGCGGTAACTGACTAAGGAGAGTAAGATTTGACTCCTACCCTCAAGAGGCTCAGTGTTGGGAGAGGCAAACATACTCACTTCACAGGATACGTGCCTGTGCAAGGAGGCCCCCTCTCAAAGAAGGCAAAGGCTAGAGCCTGGGAATGGAAGTCTGGCAAGTTTGAACACTGATCGCTTTTCCAATCCTTGAACAAAGCTCTTTTTTTGGCCTCAATGACTTTGGATTTTCTCCTTCTTTCTCTTGAGAACACCAGCACGGCTAGACAGAGCTCACATGTCACCTTCTCAAAGAGGTTTCCCTCAATACTCTAGCTAGCTGAGGGCACCCTACTCACTCTACCACACGGCCCTGTTTAGATGTTAAGGCCACTTATTCATATCTATGTGGATCATAACAAAGGATAGATAATACTGCAAAGAATGGAAACTCCAGAGACTTAACTGTGTTCATACAAACCTGTACATAGACCAAGAGGAAGTTGTTTGAACGCAACAAGGAGATATCATACAGAAAACCAGGAAAGGTAGCAATCTCATCACTAGAATATATTCTAAAGAAGTGAGAGGGAGGACATGAACAGGTATACGCACACCCATGTTTATCACGGCCCTATTCACAATAGCAAACAACCTAAGTGCCCATCAGCTAAGGAACGGATAAACAAACTGTGGTACATACATGCAATAGAATACTATGCAACCCTAAAGAATAATGTAGAATCTGCAAAACACCGCATAATATGGATGAACTTGGAGGATTTTATGCTGAGGGAAATGAGTCAATCACAAAAAGACAAATATTATATTAGTCCACTGTTGTAGAAAGTCAAGGA